>NW_026637351.1:1200000-1777500 GCF_028554395.1 Pezoporus wallicus | reverse complement strand
CATGCTAAATTACCCCCAGTCCCTTCTTGCTCTGTTATCCATAACTATCTTTTCTGGATGACCCTAAACCCAGTTGCAAGCCTTGTGTCTTGCTTTTTGTGCCTCCTCCATATGTTTGTTTCCTTCCTCCTACCCATCGTACTTTTTCAAGGTCCACTTCTATTTCAGACCCTTGTAAAAACAAACTTGTGTGTGAACCATGGTTTCACTGAAGGGAAAATGTAATGGAAAACTTGTAGAATCATGTCTTATTCCATATAATTTGAATTTATTGCACAGATTACCAGATGGCCAGAGTAGGGGTCTCTCTTATTAAATAAAACTGGTTTTGAGTTAAAAGCAGCACAACAAATCAGAGTTTTAAAAGGATAATTAGATTTTTAAAATACTTGGAATTTTGAAATACATTTCATAGCATCAGTTTCTACACTCTTCCCTTTCTTTTCAAAACCTTCAGATTTCTTCTATGAAACTCTAGCCACTACAGAGAATATAGTTGAAAAGTCCATTTTAGACTGCAGAAAACGTTTTTGACCACTGCATCTGCTGGTGATATCAGTACGGTTTTACTTGCATTTATAAGTTTCTTTACTCATAGAAGAATGAATTCTGAAATAGGGGCTTGGTAACAGTAACTGAGAGATACATTTTTTGCTTCAAAACGTGTATCCTTTTCCTGAGCTTTAAGGCTTAATTTCTGTGAGGAGATTTGATACAGCCTGGTAAATGATCACAGAATGGTTGAGGTGGGAGGTCCAGTAAGGGACCTCTGGAGATTATCTAATCCAGCCTCCCACCTCACAGCAGGGCCAGCTAGAGCAGGTTACTCAGGACCATGTCTGGCCAGGTTTTGAATATCTCCAAGGACGGAGACTCCATAGCCTGCCCGGACAGGCTGTTCCAATGTTTGGTCACCCCTGAAGTAAAAATATTTGTTGTCTTATGTAGCTGTGCATGGGGTTATTCTTCCCCTGGTGCAGGATTTGGCATTTCCCTGTGCTGAAATTCATGAGATTCCTGTTGGACCATTTCTCCTGCCTGCTGGTATTCCTCTGAGTGGTCATACAGCCATCTGGCGCGTGCGCTTCTCCTTCCAGTTCTGTACTAGCAATGTGGAGTTTTTTATAGTGGTGGTTTCAGTACCTATAGCTGAAGTATAGTAGCTGTTCAAGCAGTGGATTATGCTTTAAAAATGCAGTCTGAGCTAGTTGGAAGTCTGTCACATTACAGTGTGGATTGTTTTGACTTTTGAGAGGTACAAGTCTTCGTCCATCTCATATTCCAGTTGATAAGCAGGTATGCTACTGTCTTTTTTTTTTTTCTTTAGTAGGCAAGCTTGAATCACCTTAGATCAGATGTGTGATGGATTAAGGCAAAAGGTGGGGCCAGCCACTAGGAAACCTGGAGATGATTCCACTGTAATTGTGCAGGTTGCAAATTGCGCAGTGTATTCCCTGGTGCCTTCATTGCTAGTAATACAGGATGGCGTGGAGTGTAGAAGGCTATGCGGTAGAAGTTTTAGATAATTTTTCTTAGCAATGATTTCTGGCAAAGATGTACAGTAAGCTACAGTGGTATACATACAGTGATATAGTGGTATAGAAACACAACAAATTTACCTGCATGTGCAATAGCCAGTGGCTTCTGGCAGAGGAAGATGGTGGACTGAGGGCAATCATACCTGAAAACCACTGCTGCTAAATCTGTCAGCATTCATCTCTGATGCGTAAGTCCTATCTTCTTGACAGGCATGTTGGAACTAGAATTATTAGGCTCGTTCTGTGTACATATACTCAGCTAAAATGCATTCCCTTAAGATTCTGGTGGAATTCTGGTGGTGCGTAGGTCTGTCTTGCTAAAAAGAATTGTAACAGAAACACCAGGCCCTAAGTCTTGACATCTCTATATGCTGCTTAGCTAATTATTTCTTATCTCAGTGTTGTTAAGTCACCAAAAATAGCAGTAACTCCACCACCACCCTTCCAAAGAGAAAGAAATAGAAATGCATCTATGAGGGTTGCACAGTTCAGGTTATTGGTGTGACATTGGTATATAGTTGTCAGAGGACAGGAGCCTCCAGCAGAAGTGAAACTGCTGGGACTTGATGGTTATATCCAGCAAGCACATTTTTCAGAGTCCCTTTCACATCCAACTCTTTCATTAGATACAGGCTCTAACAATAAAAAGGGTAATTTCATAGACTTCCATGCATCAAGGAAGATGTATTTTGCCACAGTAGAAATAATTTCTTTTTCTAAGACTTGGTGATTATGCAACCTTCTGAGACTTTTCCTCCCCCCACACCACTTACAAGCCCTATGTTTAGACATCCTGCACAATAGCAGAGCTCTGCATATAGTGTTGCTCTTATTATTACTCTGTGCTGTGTCATCACAGACCAGATTTTATCAGAGTGAAATCCTTAGGCATTTTAAAGTATTGGAGTTTTTCATGGACAATTTTACAAGTGCCAACATTCAAAATGCATGTGATGACAGTAGAAGAGTATTCCAGTGGCTGGCTTAGTTTTCCGTTAAAGCTGGCAGCAATACTTCCAGTTTTGTCTTTACTTAGAAAAGTGAAGGTCCCTTTATGAAGCTTTGGAGTACCTGTGGAGTATGAATGTGCTGTGAGGTAGATGTATAGTATATTACTTACATAGATAAGTTTGATCCATTCAGTCACCTTTCCTCGAAACAGCTTTATGTTGTGTTATACACTAAAACTTTGTCTACATGAGAAAGCTAGTTAACTGTAAACTTTGTTTACAGTATGTAACTGTTTGGTATTAATGCACCATGTTATCATGCAATACACATTTGTCCTGGTTTTAGCTTAAACCATGACAACGTTAAACATAAGATAATTTGTTCCATTGATAGTGGAGCAAACTCTACTAGACACAGTTTAGAGAAAGCTTTTCAAAAGTAATTCTCATTCAAAAGTAGATTGAGCTCATGCTTACTTAAAATCATTTGTGTTGGAAAAAACCTTTAAGATCACCTTTAAGAGTCCAGCCATTAACCCAGCATTGCCAAGTCCACAACTAAACCATGTCTCTAAGCACCACATCTACATGTCTTATAAATGTCTCCAGGGATGGTGACTCCAGCACTTCCCTGGGCAGCCTGTTCCAATGCTTGACAGCCCTTTCGCTGAAGAGATCCTTCCTAATATCCAAACCTCCCCTGGTAGAACTTGAGACCATTGTGTCTTGTCCTATCACTTGTTTCTTGGGAGACAAACCCCATCTCACTACAACCTCCTTTCAGGTAGCTGTAGAAAGCAGTAGGGTCTCCCCTGGGTCTCCTTTTCTCCAGGTTAAACAAGCCCAGGTCCCTCAGCTGTTCCTCATAAGGCTTCTCCAGACCCTTCACCCTCTTTGTTGCCCTTCTCTGGACCCACTCCAGTGCCTTCGATGTCTTTGTTGTAGTGAGAGGCCCAGAACTGAACGCAGTATTGGAGGTGCGGCCTCACCAGCGCAGAGTAAAGGGAGACTTCCCTGGTCCTGCTGGCCACACTGCTTTTGATACAGGCCAGGATGCCGTTGGCCTTCTCATCCATAGCCATGTGCTAGTAGAGATCCTGATAGACAGTAGTTAACTTTGCACATTCACACTTCGTACTAAGTGCTCCCAGCCTTCCCTATGTATACTTGCCTCAAAGTCCTTATGTTTTCCAGATAGTCTTTGGAGAAATTTGCATTCTTTCTCAAAAGAATTTTATTTGAAGTCCAGACATGCTAAGAAGTTGAAATGACCATTTAGAGGAATATAATTTCTGTATCCATGTCTTAAAGTTGTCGCCATTTGAGAAAAAGTCACGTCTTTAAAGGTCACAGAAGTCCCTTTCATCATAAGCACATGGTTATTGAATGTTTTGTTTTGTACTCTTAACTGCCGTTTCCAGTGCCGAACTGTGTTAACAGTTCTTTTAGTTGAAATGTCATCTTTATTTTTCTGGTGTCAGAATTCTCATTGGAATTTTTTCCATCTCGATGTATTTTATTCCAAAACATTTTATTGGGGATTATATAAGCAAATGTGATGCTTTTGATCATTACCCTTTCTGACGTTAAAAAAAGTGTTAAAAAAGCATGTCTATTACCTTCTTTCACTGCATCCACATGAATTAGCCAAGTGCAAAGAAGCTGTGTCTTGTTACTGTGATTGAGAGTTACTAGATACTAATATACTGGGATTTGATGACTGATACCGATCATGGTATAGATCATGAAGTTCAACAGGGCCAAGTGCAGGGTCATGCATCTAGGTCAGATGAATGCCAAGCTACAGGAGAATGGATTGAGAGCGGCCTTGAGGAGAAGGACTCAGTGTTGGTTGATGAACATGACCCAGCAGTGTGTACTCGAAGCGCAGAAACAAACCGTGTGCTGGGCTGCATTCAAAAGGAGCAAGACCAGCAGGTCGAGGCAGGTGATTCTCCTCCTCTACTCTGCTCTTGTTACTGCATTCAGCTGTGAGGTCCCCAACGCAAGAGGGAGGTGGACCTACTGGAGTGAGTCCAGAGAGGAAAAAACCCAAACTATAGGGAGCTTATTTTGTGATCTTTCAGATATTGTCTTACATTGTAATGTTCATTTTCAAGTGAAGTTTCTACATCTTACTGCATTCATAAAAATGAAGAGCTTAACAGCTTTTCTAATTAGGACTGTGTACGTGTTATTGCTGATAGAGGTATAAAAATAGCTTCTGTGTATGGTGTTAGGATGAGTGCATTGCAAATACACATAAAAGATTGTTATAGACTCAGAGTTCTTGAAGTTCAGCTGATCTGTGTCTTCAGAATTTGCTTAGCAGAAATTTGAATGCAGCCTTCTTGGGAGAGTAATGGGGAGTGTATTCCTCTAGTCAAATGTTGCATTTTGATTGTTTCGGTATGCTGTTTACCAAGGCTCTTCACAGGTGAGATCTGCAGTTTGAGCTCAATAGCTCTGGCCCAGGCTCATGTGCTGACAGCAGGTTTTGCAGCAGGTCACAGGCACAGCTGAGCACTGCCACTAAGCTCTTAGCTGCCCCTTATCTAAGGAGAGTCAGAAAAATCTGCCTGCCAAAGTCTGACAGACTCCAGCTCCAACTTGTGAATTTAGTGCAGAAGGACTGAGTTTTAATCAGGTCCAGAAGCTGTATATCTTTGCCGTGACCTGCATGTCATCTCTACTTTTTGCTTGGCCAGATACTGCCACTGCCCTTTTCTCTCTGTACAAGTTTTGCTTTAAATTGTAGATAAAAGTTTCTAACTGTATTTAGGGGCCCTAATTATGAAGTACTGGCCCTTAAAAAAAGCACTTCCTAATGTGATGATGAGGTTTCTTGTCTTTCTCTACAGTGTTTCAGTATAGTCATTATTTTTTCCCAGGCTTGTGTAATTACCATTTTTCAAGGGAGGTAAGCTAATACTTTGCCCCATATATTTTGCAGGCAGCTTAATAAGATGTGCCTTTTACTGTCTTTCTTACTGAGTAGAGATTGAGAGCTACCTCTTCAGCCTGTCTACACCTTAATTCAGCAAGGTAGAGGATTTAGAAGCTGGATAATAAAGATAAATGAGCAATGGGAAGAAAGACTTGGGATTTTTCCAGGAACTTGGAGGTCAAGAAATGCTTTAGTCTGGGCTGGGGCTGCTTTCACAGAGTTTAGAGACAGGATCTCTCCTAGTCAAGATATGTTTGCTGGAAAGTGTCTGCATATGTATAATAATAATAATAATAATAGATTCTGAGAAATTTTTTGGGACTGGCAACAAGGTAACAGTTGCAACAATTTTAGGATAAGCTTAAAGTGTACATACCTAAAGTTTACATGCATAAATTTGAGGATAAGGCTGTCCAGCCACGTAGTAGGTAGTTGATTTCTTTCAAAATGTGTAGAGTTTGAAGGTGTGCGTGCACTCAAGTGAGAGCTCAGGAGCAGAGCTGTGGGGAGAACATCCTTGTCATAGATACTGCATGTGTGATTAACATAAGGGAAAACGTCTAGAGGGGAGACTACTGAAAGATACTCTGCTGAAAGCTTTGCTTACTCACAAAATAAGTCAGCCTTTATACATGGCAGAACAGAAGATGCTCATAATACTAATGTATCAGATACTGTGAACTTTATTACTGCATGTTAGCCTTTCTTTTAACTGTATGAGGTAATGCAGTGCTAATTACATTTGGGTGCTGTCTCTGCAAGTGGTATCTTAAAATACGAAAGTGAATTTGTGGCCGAAGATGTTGATTTCTAGACTTAGTGTAAAAAATGCAGGAAAGCTATCCATAGTAGAAAACCTGAAAATTTGTTGGATTTTAATTGTGAGGTGTTTAGCCTTTACAAAACAGTCAAACTCCCAAACAACTGCGCTAGAATAGTCTTTTTGCACAGGGAGAGGGGAATTGTCCCGTAGTAATAGTTACTACATATTGGAGCCTTAAATGCATTAATATTTGCCAGTTGTTACGTACATACCCTTATTTCATTTAATATGTTCAGAAAGGCGTTCCGACTTCATCTCTAATGTGGGTAATTACATTCTGTTATCTTCTGGCATATTTTTCTTGCTCTCTGACTATGCTTACTTGATGCAGTGTGCCCTTTTGTCCTGATGGTATTTTCTAGGGACAAAAAAAACAAAAGACATTTTGGCAGGTAGGAACAGGTGGATGTAGCTTACTTTTCTTTATAGCTGGGGCTCTAGATTAATTTTTTTCCCCCTCCTCACTATTCTGCATTTGGCTCTGTTTACTGCATGCTTACTTCAAAACCAGATTGTTCATGTTACTTGTAACTCACATGAAAGTTCCTCAGAAGTCTGTTAAATAATCTTCTTTTAAGATGCTCCAGGTTTAAAAGAAAGTATTGTCTGAGAGAAGCCATTTTTCACATCTTTTAGGCTATATAGGTTTATTTGTGCTTAAAGCACGAAATACCCAAAATCATTAGCAGTTTGGGATTAAGTAATGTGGGAAAGTCGATTCACAATGTAACTGCAGTTGACCTACTACGGGATAGTGAACTGCAGCATAATGAAATTCCTGTTCTCACAGAAGGGGTTTTATCAGGAAGCAGTGTGGTAATACTAACCACCAAAACCTGACTTGTTTGTTGGTAGGATTTTACTTGTGGCTTAAAAACAAAGGAACATCAGATACATGGAAGTTTGGTGTTTTTTAAGGTAAAAGCAGTTACTAGAAAAGGGGTTCAAAAATCACACATTACAGTAAAGCAAAAATGGAAGTAGTCAGGCAAAAATAAATGCTGGGAGATTGTAATTTTGCATTGTGTAAACAAGTGTCATCTTCAAGTGAAGGCATTAGGTGAATGGAGATGCTTTGTATCATAAGATGCAGAACACATGCCAAACAGAAAACTCCATTTGATTCTTTTTTTGCTATATGTGAATAGGTTGTCTGGTCTGTGGAAAAATACTTAGCAAATGTTTTGTTTTGCCAGAGACAAGAGTGAGTTCTTAAGTAGGGCAGGATCATTGCAGAGGCTGAAAAGTTTCTTTATATCCATCTTCCTGGGTGAGAATGTTGAGGAAATACTTAACAGAGACCTGTTCTATTCATGCAGTGAAATGAGGTTGTTTAGGAGGCTGTGAAGGGGTCAAACAGAAGGTGCTGGCATAGCAATTGATACTTCTGCAAGGAGCTTCCCTTGAAGAGCTAGACAGTGTTCATTGAAAAGCTACAAGGAATTTAGAAATGCTGTAGCTGAGCAATTGACTAAAATATGCAAATCTCATTATGATGCTGTTTTGAAGAACAAATAGGGTAGCAGGTATGCTCATCTTGTTAAACTGCTGTTGGAGTGTATGGATGAAAGAGAAGTGAGGAGGTGATTCTGAAAATGTAAGTGTGATTTGGTTAGTCTGTCCTACCAGTAAAACTGATTGCAACAGTAAATTTTAAGGTGGATATAAAACAACTGAATTACTATGTTGGGTAAACAGTCTACATAATAACCTAATTCCTTTAAGCCTCTGAGCAAAATAACAGATGAGAGTGTACTATTAAATTAATTATCCTTCCTTAGATTCCTAGAGAAAATTCCCTGTTAAGGTAATCTAAAAAAAAATAAATTCTTGAGCATAAATGAGAACTGATTGAAAGAAGAAAATATGCTGGGAATAACTGCTCTGGGTTTGTTGTTAAAAAAGCTGATTGTGAATACATGGGGAAAAAAAAAGAGATGCCTCTTTGTCTAGTTGTGTATCAGGTCTCCTTAAAAAGACTGTTTTCAAAAGCTCTTTTCTGTACTCTTAGAGCTGTATCTTTTCCCTGTGAGCAATCCTTTCAGAAGGAAAGGAGAATGAAACATCATCACAAGACTTGAGATTTAACACTCGAGCTGTTTATTTGTGCTGAAGTGAAACCAGCAGATTTCTAGGTCTGTGTTTCAACTGGCATCTCATTAACATCCTGGAGGAGTGATGTTAAAAATTCAGTATCCATCTCAGTTAAAAGGGTCCACCACTTGTCCTTTCCAAAGCCGACAGAAGGTCAAGGCCTTCCGTTAAGCTGTGTAGATAAGTTCCTGAACTGACTTGTTTTGTTTCTCATAAAACATACAAGGAATAGCTCGGTTGATATTTTTTTATCATTATTTATTAAAGCCTATTCTCAGCCTTGAAAGAACAGGCATATCTTCAAACTACACTTTGATAATGACTAAGTCCGTACAAGAGATTCTCAAACAATTCTAAAGAGCCAAGATGGATAACTGAGCAACTTCATATCAGCTCAGGGTTGCTGTTGTCATTTTTATAGTGGCATATGGAAAGACTAATTTGAAAATTCATAAGGCATTTCTGAACTTGAAAGCTTTACCAATTTGGCTTAACTGGAAAAGCAAATGAGAGGTGTAGGCTTGATGGTAAAGCATATTAAAAGGGGCTACAGTGCCTTTTTATAGTTCTTTTTGCTTGGTGTGGAAAAATAAAGGCAAGCAGAGAGCAATTCATTGAGAAAATAAAATGGTAGGATCGGAGGAGAGATTAGCTGCCTTTCAAGGAACTTTGTAAAAAAAAAGAGAAAAGTATAGGACAGCAAACAGAAAATGGTCTGGGAAAGGGTCTGATAAATGTCCAGCATGTGCACAGGTGTAGGAAATAAGCTTCAGGAGGAGTGGGAAAAGCAGTGTAGAGGCTACAGTGTACAGTCATGTCGTTGCTGGGTGAGCTCTGTGTTGAAGCCTGGAGCAGAAGCAAGCTTGGGCTGATCTTCCTGAAGGTGCTGCTCCCTGGCAATTAAGCCTGCTTTGGGAAGTCAATTAGTGAGTCACTGGTTTGGGAACTGTGCAGTCCAGAGGCGAAGAGCCTAAATCTGTTTGAGGGGAAGTACTTTGTGGAGAAAGGAGTTGGATTAAGTTTGTGTTTTGTTCTTAAAAACAAAAACAACAAAAGCAATTCTTGTTTTATTGGGAGATTTCTTTGTCTGTAAGCAAAGGACTTTTTTGGCTTGAAGGCAAAATTGTTCAGTTGCTCTAAAGGCACATTACTTCTGGCAAGTCAACTTCACCATAGCAAAAGTTTTAAGAAAAAAATCTGAAATATTGTGATTTCACAAGCTAAGCCCTGCTTACCATAAGAAGACAAATACAAAAATCTGCAGATGGGAAGCAGAATTATCTGGAAGTAAAAAAAAAAAACATAGGAAAGATTTATAGTTTAGGGGGAAGACAAGCATATGCGAAAGTTTGGTGCCAACTGTTACAATGCTTTTCTTATGTAAGTCATTAATGTGATTCTGTTTGTCTTAACAGCCTAAGAACAAGGTGATTAGCAAATGAAATAGAAAGGAAATATGTAAAAATCATTAACAAAAGGAGGGAACATTATTCTTACATAACATATAATTAACCTATGAAATTCACTGCCAACCTATACTATTGAGGTCAAAGCCGGAACAGAATTCAAAAATTATTAGAAATACATTTGCATAATGAGAAAATCCACAACTCTATTGTAGGATTTTCTGTAGGTTTAAAAAGAAAGATCCCTGGGAGTATTGCCAGCTAGTACATGGTTGTGAAAGGCTGGGGTAGAGAATTGCTTGATAAACAGGTTGTGTAATTATCTGGCATTACTTGCGTTTAGGCATAATGTAAGCTTGACTTGACTTCTTTATATTCTCCTTTGAGAGCTCATCTCTCTCTCTCTCTCTACTGCCTATAGAAGCAGCTTGGGGAAGTAAGCGTCAGAGAGCCCCACTGAGGCATGGAGAGCATCCACCTCTTTCCCAGGGTGATAGGTGCTGACAGACGTTTTTTCTGTGGTTTTGTAGTAACTTGCAGTATGAAAGGAGTTAATAGTATCCACTAATTGTTAAGGCCTGGGAATTTGTGTTTTCAATCAGGACTGGGTCGAGTATGTACTGTGCTTCCCAGTGCTTCAGCTGATTTCTTCTGCAGGCACATTTTTAAAATGTTTTGTTCGTTCTTCTTCGTAGATTATTTCATTCTGAAAGATTTGAGTTAGTGCCACATAAATGCACAGTTCCTTATATTCATGTTAACGTGATTTTTATTTGGGAAGAGAGGGTATTAAGTTTGTTCTTCAGAATAACTATAATCTCTTGAGCAGTAAAAAGCTTGTTAATTCTCATGCAGATAATCCTCCATCTCTTAAACAGACTGACTTCACAACAAAAATAACTGCTTAAGTGCAGATGATTGTAACTTTTGTTTGGGCCAGTAAAGTATGCCTAAAATCCAAATGTACAGATAACTGCAAATTGTTTAGGAAGTTTTCGTTACTATCAAAAAGTCAGTCTTTCAGTTAAAAACGAGAAGGGCAAATATTTTTTTGAAGTTCCAAAACAGAGTTCTAAAAAACTCAGAAATGAAGTTTGAAAGAGGAAAACTATAGCCAGGAATGAAAAAATTAAAACACAAAACCCAGTCATGTGTTATGACTGCGCAGAACTATCAAATAGTCAATAGAGGCAAGACAGTTCAGTAAGTATTTTTGTTCTGTGCTTGGGACAAAGGCAGATACAAAGTTTACATCATGGGATGTATGATAAGGCGCTTTTAGTTTTCACAGTTATCAAGGAGAAAGTTATACAGTAGTTAAAATTGGCATTTTTAAGTCGGAGGCCTGAAAAACACATATCTGTGAGCTCTGAAAGAGCAGGCCGGAGAATTGCTGTTTATTGTTCATACAGGTTATTTCTTTTTTATAGTTCTCGGAAAACAGAAATAGTTCCAGATTACTTGAAAAGCAGTGTGGGACTGCTTTCTGAGAAATAGATTTAATCCTCTCAGTGACATTAGGCTTAGGCAAAATAATAGAATTATTGAGGTAACTAATTTAATAAATGTAAAGGATGGTAATTAAAGATAATGATTCCTGGTTCTCAGAACATAAGTTTTATCATGTTAACTTTAATATTCTTGATGTGGTTGAGAGTTTGTATAATAGAGTTAAAATTAATACATCTGTGTAACACAGTTGGCTTTAAACTCACATGGTGTCTTGTCTTAGTCAACTGGAATGATGCAGTGTCAGTGTACTACCTATGAAGTACATAGCAGCTACCTGATGAGTTTCATGTAGTAGTAAATATTTCAGTAATTGCCTTGGAATCAGATTTTGGTCTTTCTTACTTAGGTTTTGATAGTGCTGTAGGACTCCAACAGGGGAGTCTCTAAGGCTGGAGCAGCTGGAGTCCATCTTCCAGTGGCGAAGGGACGTCCCAGCTGCAGAATAAGCTACTGGGCTGTCCATGCAGTGAAAATAGTAAACTTGAGAGAAGTGTGAAGGAATCATCTCAGGCTAAGCCATAGGTCTCCATTTGTCAAGAAATCCCTTGGTAACCTTGAATTACTAGTGTTAATATTTGCTAAAAGCACAGACTGGAGAGTGAGTGCTCTATAATGAAGAGGACAAATATTACTGCAGAGCAAAATGGGTCGCACCTCTGCTTCTCTTTTAACTGCACGGTTTGGTACAGCCAGAGGAGAAGTTACTCTCTAAGACTGAAGGCTGTAAACTGTTTTGTGAAGGTTGTTGGAATGCATCCTACAAAGCAGTAAAATGGAAAAATAAAGGTGTGTTTTAATGAATCTGATAATTGCTTGTTCAAAGAGCTCCCATAGTTACATGAAATCAAGGCACCTGTTTTATCTATAGTTGCTTATAAGCACAGATGGCAGGTTGATTGAGTTTGGTCCTCAGGGTAAAGCAGTTGCATGACTTACTGCTTTTACCCATGGAGCAGACTGCAGTGGATAGAGAGCTGCAGCTTTTGCTCGGGACAATGCTAGACACCAGTGTGCACCTCTGTCCTTTCCTTTCTGAGGCTGACAGCTGCTCCTGCCTTCTTTTCCCACTCTGCAGGTGTAAAGGATGTTGTGCTTGCGCAGTCTGTGAAAAGCCAGTTCCCTCTGGAAAGTCAGTTTAAATTAATTAGGTCTATTCTCTTAATTCCTCCATCATGGCGTTGCAGATTACTGGGCATCCGGTTTCATTTGGGGGCTTAATTCATGCTGTTTTTTCTTGAGTGTTGCATCTGTTGCCTCTTTCAGCCAGTATGAAATCCTCTCACAAAAAAAATACACTCATGAAACAGAGATATGTGAGATTTTCCTGACAAATGCTGTGGTCCAGAAGGGTCTTTCCCTTTCCTTGCACTGGCTGTAGTTCTGTATTTCCAGAGGTGAGTGGCTGACCATGGACGTTCACACCATTTCAGGTGCCAGAACCAAATCTTTTTAGTACTTCTGTGGTGAGGCTTTTTTTTCTAATTCCTGTTCTGTTTTGCACACTGTTAATTACAGCATTATTTTTTAATAGCTCTCTTGCATTGTTATTAATAGTAAGTCATTCTGATTCATAGTAAAAAAAAAAAAAGTGAAGCTGGTCTGTTAAAGACAACTTTAAATACTCTGCCCATCTGTTTCCTGTGCCACTTGAATTTTGAGCGTTTTTCTCAGCTTTGCTTTTCTTTGGCCCCTTTCCCCTCTTGAAATTTCCACACAGGGTTTTAGTAACTTTAATAGGAAGCTGTGGCATACATTTGGTAGTATCAGCTTCAAGTGCTGGGTTTGAGATATCTTTGTTCATCTGATCTTTTCCTCTCTACTGTCTGCTTTCTTCTCCATCTGCTTTGCTTTTTTAGTCCTGTTTCTCTAAGCATACAGGAGTTTCTCCTTCCTCTGTAGTTCCCCTTCTGTGAAGACCCTTCATACCCTGGCTTTACAGGGCTTTCTTTTGCTGTGGTAATTATCTTCTTGTGAGTACAGTAGCTTAAGTCGTGCTAATTCTGAACAGTGTCCCTTTTTCTTCAGGTTGTCTTTCTCATCTTTCTTGGCTCAGAAGGCACCTGAGAACTGTTTATCAATGCAAACTGAATTTTGTTGAAGTTCTCTTTGATTTTTAATACTTTACATTTGCTTTTCTCAATTTTATTTCTCAGTTTGGTACTGCAAAGATTATAGTTTTTTCTAATACCTACTATTCAGATTATAGTTTCACTGTGTATAACTGGTCTGAATTTGTGCAACTGTGGTCAGTAAATTTCTTTTGCTGATGGTGATTTTATTTCATGGTGTTCATGGGGGGGGTGTACCCCCCACCCACCCCTCCCCCCCCATTTGTTTGGTTTGGTTTGTTTGTTTGGGGTTTTTTTTGTAGGGACAGTAGGGTCTTGGCAAGAAGGGCATCAAACATTAAGCATTGGCCTGTGAATTGTTTGTCAAGTTGGATGATGCTTAAGCACAACTTCTGGATTGTTTTCTCGGTTTCTTTGAAGTTGCAGTCTCTTCTGGCATTAGACTTAACCTAGCACAGGGAATAAGCTGTGTTTGGGATTTTGACAAGTGTGCTTTGGAGACAGTTGTTAAATATGTCCCTGTCTGTACTGCTCTGATCTTCTGTCAGGGGAGACCAATCTATGAGTTAGAAAGCTGGTGTAAGCTCTGAACTGAATGAATGACTGACTTGTTTGTTGTGGTGAGCACCGGTTTCTCAGGATGCTCATCTTTGCTGCAGCTTGGGGTACATGAGGTGGTTGCTCGTTTTCTTTAAAGTGTCATTCAGTCTCATCTGATCTCATACCCTAAGTCCATCTTACTCATGGCTTGTGGTAGCTTGATTTGAAGCAGTGGTCTCACATGCCAGCATCCAGCTCTCCAGTGTTCCTCAGTGCCAGTATCACAGTTTCTCTGTTTGAGACAAACTCTGTTTCTGGGAGTTTCATCTAATGTGAGCCAGATGTGTTTTCTGCTGAAGACTTGTTACCAGAACAACTTTTCTGTAACCGGTGAGTTTTACAAAGATACATGACTACATTATGCATTAGAAAGATCCCATTTTGTGGGATGTTGAGATGAAGTAATGGCAGTTGGGGAAGGTTGGAAGAAGGATTTGAATAGCATTTAAAGTGAAGAATTTTTGGAGTAGCTGAGTCATTTTTAACAAAAATTTAAGGGATGGCTTTGTTAATACATACTTTCCTGGTGGCAGCAGCTGGATATTGAATATAGACTAAGCTCAGAATGTGGATTTTTCAGGTTTGGGCATTATAGGAAAGTTAACACATATGGTGGGGTATCCACATCTGGAAATCCCCATAGGAAGGCTGCAAATACAACAGGCAAGGTTCTCATTCAGGCATGCGTATGGGTGTTGACACAGCAACTTGTTCAGAGTAGGTCATTTCCTCTGTTGCTCAAACAAATGGATTGTGCAGCAGTGGCTCCTCCTGGCTTTGAAATTTTAAGTCAAGAGAGGGGTAGGTGGTTGTTCAATGTAGTGTCATTAGTGTAGTTGCAGTTGGTTTTGTGACTAAGCATTTTTTTAGCTGAAGCATTGTCATTTTCTGACTGTGCTCTGCCATGGTGCTGTGCACAGCACTACCAGACTGTGTTGTCTCAACTGCTGTGAATTGATATCCACCAGCCAGTGCTGACCTAGAAAGGTTCTTTGCTGTTCCGACTTGAAAACTGCTTTTTTTCTGTTAAATTTTGTCGAATGAGTCATACTTGCTTATATTTAAAATGGCTATATTTTTAACTCATAGTGGTGATGTTGCAGATTTGGCAGGAGAGCGGGAATTATTTTGGATAATATCAAATTATACACTGGGAATTCTTGATTAAAATATATGATCTTTATTTGCATGTTGAATTATGGCTTCTCCTTATACATCAGTATTTTGCAGAAGAAATTACACTAATATGTATTTATTTGTCAAGAATTGACAGAGGCAGCTCTGTTTCCTTTTAGGAATCTGGGTAAAAATGGCTTATCTAACAGTAGTATTCTATTGGATAAATGCCCACCTCCACGACCACCGCCTCCACCGTACCCTCCCTTGCCAAAGGACAAGCTGAATCCACCTACACCTAGTATTTATGTAAGTAAATCTCATGGTAGAAGTACATTGCTGACTGCCTTTCGTAAGTGTTTGGATATCTGAATTACATACCTGGAAAAATACATACCTGAAAAACAGCTTCAGAAATTTTTGAGGGTTTGTTAATACTCAGAATACTGGCAGAATAAGCAAAACAAGTCATTAGATACAATGCTCAGTGTTTCAAATACGTATGTACGGTTTTCGCAAGTGACACTTTAGGTATAAATGGACAAGTAATTATACTGTCCTAATGATTTCCTTCAAAATATAGTAAAAAAAAAAAGCTGGGGTGATCTTCAGAACAAAACATCATTGGGGAAAGGCAGGTTTTAGCTGCATAGTGTTTTCTTATGCAAGGGTTAAAACTTCTGTTCTAAAATTAAAGTTTCATGATATCTTTATGAAGAGTTTGAGCTAACTTCCTTAGTAACAGATGTCCACTTTCTTGAAAACAGAAGAATAAATTACAGTATGTCTGTAGAGCCAGCAAGAAAACCTCAAGTTAGTTTGGTCAGCTCAAATTGAGGACCAGAAGCAGTCAGCACTTTGGTTTGATACTACACAAGCAGTCTGCCTGAGATGAGAGCTAGATGAAATTGGAAGCAGTTGTGCGCAGAGGCGTAAGAAAATCAGTGCAACCTTTCTGTTTAATATGAGATGCACTGTAAGAGTAGTCTTTTTAATTACACTGCTTCTTGTATACATTATCTTTAGAGTTAGCTTTTTTGACTTCTTAGAAGAAAGTATATTATCTTGCTCTTCAAAGAATTCTGTAGATTTAGGGAATGTCCAAGAATAAGATAAAGAAAAAAACTGCGGGAAACCTAAATTGCAAATGCCAAAGTAGTGTGAGAATAATTCATTCCAAGAAATAAATTGTAATAACAAATTGATTTCAGGAGTGAACCCAGCTTTTAACATGGAAGGGGTTGTATGATGTAGTTGTTCATTCCCTACAAAGGCAGGAAAATGGAGAACATTCCTGTCTTCTTCCTGTTGTTTTTCTTTCTTCTGTTTTCTTTATTTTACAAATAAGGAGTCTAAATTCATCTGACATCTAATATTCCATTGCAATTTTACAGTTGGAAAATAAACGAGATGCTTTCTTTCCACCTTTACATCAATTTTGTACAAATCCAAACAACCCTGTTACTGTAATACGTGGCCTTGCTGGAGCGCTTAAATTAGGTAAGTTTAGTTTTTATGGTTTTTTTACTTCATTAAAAAAAAAAATTTTTTTTCAAAGGAAGTCTCATGTCTTAAAGGTGGATGTTTTACGTGTGTATTCCATGTAATTAGGGTAATGTGTCATTTCTTAGTTTGCTGCTGTTTCTAATCTTGATCATTTCAGAAGCCCCCAAAATCCAGCAGATTTTGTTGAGCACAGATTGGAGCTGAGCTGTGGATGTGGAAGTTTGTAGATAGCCTTTTTTTCCATTGAAAGCTGTGACTGCATGTCTTTGTGCTTAGATTTAATGATCTGTAATCTGACTGTGTATGATGTTTTGAACTCTGAGATAGAGGAATTATCACTGCTGGTAAGAAATGTGTTATCTGATGGAAGTGCATTAATAAAACTCAGGTCTAAAAAATATTTTATTGGTAATAGATTTAAAAATTGTTTTGCAGATTTGTTTACCGCAAGGCATGTCAAGTGTTTCTTGAAATACAGTCGATACAGTAGCTGCCAAGTTTTTTCTAAGCTTCAACTGCTGTGTCCACAAAAGCTTTTTGAGTATTAACCATGAGTGTTAATTATTAACCTACGGGTAGGCTGTGTTATGAAGGCTGGGATGGTTTAAACCTTTAGATACCTTTAAGTATTAATTTTTTTTTCTTCTATTATATTTTAACTGTCATTTATTATTTCCTATTTATTAGACCTAGGACTCTTCTCTACAAAGACATTGGTAGAAGCAAATAACGAACACATAGTAGAAGTAAGAACACAGCTACTGCAGCCAGCAGATGAAAACTGGGACCCCACTGGAACAAAGAAAATCTGGCGTTGTGAAAGCAGTAGATCACATACAACAATTGCTAAGTATGCACAGTACCAGGCCTCCTCATTCCAGGAGTCTTTAAGGGTAAGGCCATTGTTATTATTTAAGTTTTATTTTACAAACTGTATACTAAGTCTGAAACCACTGAAAACAAATGGAATCTGTTAAGGAAAAAGAGACATTTCCATTAGCATGAAGAGCACGGGTAAATTTAGAAAATCTGTTTTGAATAGAGGGTCAAATAGTATAGTGTTCCTCACAAATGCTTAATGTAAAACTTCATTTTTTCAGTTTAAAGCTTCTAGCTGTTACATACTTTAAAAGCTTATTAGCTTAAGTTTTTGTATAATAATGTCAATATCCGTATTAAAATAGCGAGAATTTAAGTTGCCTTTTTTTGTTTGTTTGTTTCCAAAACAAAACAACTTATATTGCTTCTAATTTCATGATTTCAAATCAGATAAATCAGATTTCTTTGTTCTTCATAGTATCCTGAATCAACTTGGATGTGGCTTACTAGAAGCTTGCACTCACACTTGTCTTTGTTTCCAAACATAACCATTTCCATTTAGTTTAAAAGTTGTTAGACTTATGTGACAGAGTGAAATACTTGAAATGTTACCTTATTACTTTTTAATATTTTTGCTGAAGTTAGTAAGCACATCATTGGAATTAGCTGTGGAGATTTCTCAGAAGCTTAAGTTACCTGGTTTTAGGCTAAGGTGGAACTAAGACAAAAAGATATTCTAGTTGTTAATTAGAAAATGGGTAAAACACCAATGTGGGGGATTGTCTATTGCAGTTTTCACTTCCATTGCACAAAAGCAGCAGTGGTTTCAGTAAGAAAGGAAAGAGAAATCCTGAATTTAAACTTCATGCATTGGAGAGAAAGATTAGAAATGAAGAAAATAATTAGTCATTGAAGAGAAGGGAGGTAGTTACTAGGTTTTGAGCAAGACTGATAATAGGGTGAGGAAAAGAAATGGGAATACCATTGGGAAGTTGGGGGCCCACTGAAGTAATCAAGAGCTTGGGACATAAATGGGCTTTTTGTTCTTTGCAGTAGTCATAAATTTAAGTGGGATATCGACTAAAGTTTTCTGGTGCCTCTTGAACAGTTGCACCAGTATAGTATTCTTGCACATTGTTCCAGAGCATTACTTCTCTGGAACATTATATATGTATATATATATATATATATATATATACAAGTTCGATAATGTACTCGACTGATACCATTCCAGCTTGTCAGCAGGAAAGCCTCAGCTTTGGATTTGCGCCAAGAAGTGAGCTGCAGTATTTTCTGATTTTTTCTCTGTTACAAATTAGTGTTAAAAATGCATCTATGAAATAATTTTCAGAATTACTATTTTAATTTTTCCCTTGCAAATGAGAAATAAAATGTACAATGTACATGTGTCATTTGTCTAACACTGCTTTTGCCTGTCCTTAGGTGACTTTTCACAGTGTTCAAATGAAAACTTTGTTTCTTCTTTCTACAGACACAATCCTCTTGGCTTGCCCTAAGTGATCCTTTTTTTTTTCATTCCTCTGACAACTGTTAACATTGCTTTTCTAACATGTCTTGCAGTATTTCGTAAATCCGTCATCGCTAGGTTCCTTTTTGTTTCTCTTTGTCCTTCATTCAAAAGATGAATAGGACTTTCTCAGGTACATAGGGCACTTTGAGATTTAACAGCAATCCCATTCAAAACCCTAGATCTTTGGATAGCCTCCAGGCAGTTCATTCCTTCTTTTTGTCTTATTCTTTTTCCTTCTATATACTTGCCAAAAAAGGAGTCTTTAGAATAGGGGTTTGAGTGCGCTCATCTCAAAAGATCAAGTGACAGCATTCAATATTGGTGAGATTTATTTTTTCACTAGTCATGGTCCTAGCTACTGCAGTGCTAAAATAGCATATGGCTATGAAAAATTCAAAAGATCTTACATAATGGATTTTATAAAATTAATTTTATAAATATTAGTCATCCTAGTTTCCTGTTGGGATACCTGCTTGACTTTGCTGGAAGGTAAATGTTCTAGTCTGAAAAAGTTAACAGTATTCCTTAAGATTGGATTCATGTTCACCTGCATAGTGATGCGAACCAATGCACTCATTTGCAACTGTAACGAAGGCTAATAGAAATATTTACAGTGTAGATATTTTCTGTTGTCCTGGCCTTAGCTTCACTGAATTTGTACCCATTCAGAATTTCTTGCAGTGGCTTTAGACTAATAACTTTTTCTTTCTCAACAGTAATAATGACATAAAATCTCAGATACAGATATTTTAAAGATTGTACCAGCATGTTGAAAGAAAAGTACTCATACCTGTATATTTTATGTATATATACATATCCTTGCTTTTCTGTATATTTATATAGATTAAAAAACCCCAACATTTCCACAATTGCATTTTATAGGAGGAAAATGAGAAGAAGAGTCATCACAAGGACCACTCAGATAACGAATCCACATCTTCTGATAAGTAAGTGTGATATAACTGTGATAATTTTGTCCTTGGTTTTCTGTAGTTTTTTACATAATTCCCATTTTCACATTCACCTGTTACATTTTTTTATATGCACAGCTCTGGGAGGAGGAGAAGAGGACCTTTTAAAACAATCAAGTTTGGGACCAACATTGACCTGTCAGATGACAAGAAGTAAGTTGATTACAGTTTCTCCTGCTCACGGTGATATTCTATAATATGGTGCTCCTTCTGGAAAACCAGTGTGTTCTGCTCAGAGATCAGTCAGTCTGCTGATAAACCCAGTTCCAGTTGCACACCCCATTTCACAATGAAATTCTTACCTTTGGTCTTTAAACTGTTGCTGTGAGTCCTTCTCCACTAAAATCTCTTTGCAAGCTTTTTTTTCCAGGATCCTTAAACATCCATCAGAAACTGTTCTTACTATTCTTCCTTCTAATACATTCCCTTTGTTTCATTCTGAGGCTTTAAATTATTTGCTTGCAACCTTAATTACATCTCACAATACCAAGTGTTAAGTCTTTGCACAGAAATTTTAAGATTAAAGGTTTTGGGTTGGTTTTGGTTTTTTTTTTTGTTTGCCTGGATTTTGTTTTTTTGGTTCCGTTTCCTTTTGTTCCTACTATCATCTTTTCTGTTTCCACTTTTTCTTAGCTCTTGATTGTTTATCCAGGAACAGGGTTCAAAATATGTAGTAAAAACCAGATCAGTACTTACCTCTGGGTAAACCATGATACCTCTCCCTCAGAAAAAAGGGAATAAATTGAGAGTTCTTTGGGCTGTATATCCTTCTGAGAGCAGATGAAGGTAGCACAGAAAAACATCAGGAGGTACTAGAAATACTCTGAGAGCATGGTTTTAGTAACCAGTAATAAATTTTTATTTGGTTCAATCTCTAGTTAGTATATATTTCCATAAAAGATCTAGCATGTCTGGGCTGCCAGTCCCACCAGCTGGAGTATGAAAATTCGGATCTACTTCAAGAGTAGATCTACTACTTAGAGGAAGAAGAATCTGTCCACTCAACTGTCAAAATACTTCTAAATATTACCACAATTCTAAAATTACGTAACACAAACCTGGGTGACATTTCAGAGATCTACACTGAAGTTCTGGGATTTTTGTGTTTGAAGATCTGTTTTTCTTAATGCAAGTATTCAGTTAGCATGTGCATGTTGTTACCTTCTTGGCCACAGCAACTGTGTGCACAGGGTAGGATGTGTTTAGACAGTCTTCTTGACATATGTTGTAGCATCATATCATTTGGCTCTTAAAAGCATGGTTAACAGTTTCTGACTGGCTGGCATGAGTGTGGGGAGAGTACAGCTCTGTTTTCACTTGGAAAGGATGTACACAGAGGTGTAAATTGCAAGCAGATTTTCCTGGCAGTATAGCAGCAGAGTGGCTAACTTTGAGAGTGAGTCCAGCCACCCTGGCTTTCAGCTCATTTAAATTTGGTAACTGTCAAGTAGGGGTACTGCACTGTCTCAGTTTCCCTCTTATTAGATGCTGTTACATGGCACTGGGTTGTCTGCTCCTTTATCTCCTATGCTAACAATTTTTTTGAAAATGTTTCTATTTCCCAAACTCTCTCAAGAGTTTTAGGGATTCACAGTTTGTCAATCTGCTATTTTGCTGCAGGTGGAAGTTGCAACTCCATGAACTGACAAAACTTCCTGCTTTTGTACGTGTGGTATCAGCAGGAAATCTTCTAAGCCATGTTGGTCATACCATCCTGGGCATGAATACAGTGCAGCTGTACATGAAGGTTCCAGGAAGCAGAACACCAGGTGAGTATAATATCTTAGCATGAAAAAAATGAGGTTCTCCTGCTGTGGTATTGATCTAACTGCACTGCAGATTTCCATGTCTTACAGCATGCCTAAATGTGATGGAATTGTACAAACTCAGTATTTTTTTAGTGTCCTGTTTAACTGAACTGTGCACATATGAAGTACTAAATTACCTTATAGTGGAAATTCCTGGATTTCTGCAGTGCTAGGTAATTACCATACTAACGTCTTGCACGCAATACTGGATTCTTTAAAGGGAAAAAAGAAGATGGGTTTATATAATTGGACATTACTTATATTTTATACACATTGAAAGTTTTTATAGGTTTCCACAGTAGGTCTTGTGCAATCATAGAAATTGGTACACTTTCGCTTTTCAGATTCCTTACTGGCTGAGGATAGGACTCAACCCTCCATACTGAATAGTGCTGTGTTAGGACACTGGACTGAGACTTAAGGGATCTGGACTAAATTACAGCATTTGTTTTTTCTGAAGTACAACTTCAGAAAATTCCACTAGGGATTATGGCTTAGTTTTTGAGTTGTCAAAAGAAGATAAAACACTGGCATTTCTACATTGATTTTGAAAGCTCTTTCAGAAAGATTTACTTACTACTTGTCTGTTTAGTGCCTGGAGTCACAACTTCTGCTCCTGACTGGGACTGTCAAGAGCTATCATAAAAGGCAAAATCTAAGCTTTAGTATCTTGAAGCATTTTTATTTCTATAGAAAGGGAACTGCTGAAATACTGGTCGGATTCACAAGATCGATAGCTCAAATTTTTCATTTCCCACAAACTAACAAAAGCAGAATTTTATTGTCACTGGTAGCTTAATTGCATTTGTTAACACTGTGAAGTACCTAAATAGTGTGCATGTCATAAAAAAATCTGTACAAAAACTTGAACTGTGATGTAGGGGGTTTAGTGATAGTAGCTGTTTATTTTCATAGTATTACTTTGACAGATCAGCCTTACATAAAGTGTTTATTTTCCTCTACATTTCAGGTCATCAGGAAAATAACAACTTTTGTTCAGTAAACATAAATATTGGTCCAGGTGACTGTGAATGGTTTGTTGTCCCTGAAAGCTATTGGGGTGTCATGAATGACTTCTGTGAAAAGTAAGCTGGGTGTGCTGTTTGTTTCTATCAAGTTCTCTGTGCTTTTGTCAGACCTAATGGGGGGAGATTACTGAGGGTGTTTTAAGTGGACATTATTTTATGGTGTTTCCATGTAGTCAGAAAAGTACTTTAAGTCAAAACACAAAATCTAGAGTTGGGAGTTTGTTTTGGTTTTCTGAGGAGTGATGGGGTATTTTCCTGGAGATGCATGCTGTTAATCTTATTATGTTTCATGTACATGGTGTACACTGGTATTTTGGCATGGTTTCTTGCTGCATCTATAAGGAGGGTTTAGTTTACTCAGACCCCAGGAGGTGTCATGGCATGGTTTGCCATATTTGTAGCTTGCCTGAGGAAGTTGAGGTGCTCTGACAGTCAGGGAGACACTCCAATATTGGGATTTCTGTGTGCCTGCACATGCACCCTCCAAAAAAAAACAACAAAAAAGAGGTGGAGGAGGAGGAATTGTGTCCCCTGATCATGCTAATACTCAAACCGTAGCCTCTGAAGCTGATCTTACAGGAGAATTTTTGTTTCTCATCTTGTGGAGTTAAAACTGGACTAAGCTCTTGACATTTCTTCAGAGCTTTTCCAGGGCTCTGCAGATTCATCTCAGTGTCTCTGAGCTCTCTATCTTCTTCCTGTCTACTGTCAACTGTTCTTATTTCATCTACTTGTACAAAGATTAGCCACCTCAGAATTGTAATTCCACTGATTCAGTTGCAATGTCTCTGATGACAACATGCATTTTACCCTCATGATACTGTCCTTTGATGGTGACAGAGAATCTAATATCTTGGTAACCTCATAAAATGTCTAGAGTGCCTGATAGAGGCACTGAATTGTCTTTCTTGAAAACTGTGAATTACGAATATCTCTCATGATGCGGTGTAAAAGCAGGATAAAATCGGGGTAAAGATGGTAAAGAAACGTGTGTTGCATAACCATAGTGGAAGAGTTAATCTTTAGGAAATCTATATGGAGGTGTTTTTCCAGTACTTCTCAGGAGGGTCAACATTTCTTGGCTGAATGTAGCACACACCTTTGAATCACAGTTGAGATGGTGCTAAGGGGTTGCTTGTTGCATGGGTAAGCTTCACATACATACACTGACAGTAGGAGTCCATGGTTGGCATTGTTCAGAATGGAAGACATTCTTAAGAGCTGGTATGGTCTATATATGAAATCAGTCACTGGTCAAAAATGCAGTATTTGGCACCAGTGTCACTAGATCTGAGCAATGATTTCGCTACCTCAGCATTAATAAAATACTGGGAAATAGTAGAACTTAACTGGAAGCCATAAACTGACTTCACACAGGAGCTAGATGGTTTAGTGTTTTAATTTATTGCAGGATATGAAATATGGAATTAGGATCAGGAATTTCATAGATTAAACTTTCCTTTTGACTTGTCCTCCTGGGTCACTGATTAGATGCAGCAAGTGTTTATCATGGTGATCAGTTTTTACAGGTAATTTCATTGAAGTATCACTGTTTGCTGATAAATGCTGAAGTCTTCATTTTTCTTGTTGTTTCAGGAATAATATGAATTTTCTAATGGGATCTTGGTGGCCAAACTTGGAAGACTTGTATGAAGCCAATGTCCCAGTTTATAGGTTTATTCAAAGACCCGGGGATTTGGTGTGGATAAATGCTGGCACTGTTCATTGGGTTCAGGCTATCGGCTGGTGCAACAACATTGCATGGAATGTTGGCCCTCTTACAGGTATGGCTGAATAGTGCCTGTGCTGAACTACATAATGAGGTGATAGCATACTACTTACGCCGTGGAACCTACCATTTCTTACTAATTTGCCATGTTGTTTTACTAGATTTAAAAAAACCCAAACAAACAACCCAAAACTGTACTGTATTTTAAAACATGTGTTGAAGCTTTGAATAATTCTGCTGGTAAGAGGAAGCAGCACGAATGCAGTCTTTGCGCTTGCTCATTTAATATGCTTGTAAAAATTAACAGCTGTCTAGCAAACACTAGCAGAATAAAATGTTTATATTGAATTCATACACTCTCATAGGCCATTTCTTAGCTTTTTTTCTTAAAATTTGTTCTGCCCAGCAGACTGCACTGCGGATTGCGTATGAATTTAAGCACTTGTGCGGTCTTAATGTTTTGGGGACAGTGGCTACCTAATTGCTTTCTAGTGAAATCATCAGGAAATTAGAACAGTTGTAAAATTTTGTTAATAAAGGATTATTAGGTTTTTCAGACTTACTGCTCTAGAAGTCTTTAGTTTTGAACCATGATCTTGGAAAGTTTTTAGATGCAAGAATGAAGGGAAAT
Organism: Pezoporus wallicus; assembly: GCF_028554395.1. Taxonomy (NCBI): domain Eukaryota; kingdom Metazoa; phylum Chordata; class Aves; order Psittaciformes; family Psittacidae; genus Pezoporus; species Pezoporus wallicus. The sequence continues at coordinate 1,752,422 of NW_026637351.1, read as the reverse complement.
TTTTCAGCTAAAATGATTGTGAATCATTTGAAGAGAATGTACTTCCAAACCCCCCTGTTTTCTTAAAGAGTTTTAAGGTGCGTCCTCATTTCATTATGGTGCAATAAATGGTATATCCAGGATTGTAAGATTGACTGATACAGAACTCACATGTTCAGCCACAGTAAATTTTGCCAAACATTTCTTTTAAAAGGGTGGGGTGAGTAGGCTGCATAATGAAAAAGTTAGACCCATTGCAACAAATCTCTCAAGGTGTAGTCTTTATTTTCAAGACAAATTATATACTACAGCATTGTGAAATTATAATAGAGTGAATAGAGATTCAGACATTTCAAGTTCAGGCTCTATGTTCATCATAGAAATTGAACACTTGTCAGTAACTTCACTGGTAGTTGTTGCTGCTGTGGTATTGTGTGTTCTTTAGCATCATAAATGCACTTTGTAAAAGAAATTCTGTAGAATTCAAGTGTAGTTGGAATGAATGGGTCATTAAAAGATACAGCCTTAAAAGATATAAATTTGAATTATAATCAAGTTATTTTTGCTGCAGCTGATACTTATTTTTTAATTTCACTAATTGCTTCTGAAATTTTGTTTTTGTACAGCCTGTCAATATAAATTGGCAGTGGAACGGTACGAGTGGAATAAACTGCAGAGTGTTAAGTCCATAGTACCCATGGTTCATCTTTCATGGAATATGGCTCGAAATATCAAGGTCTCAGATCCAAAGCTTTTTGAAATGATAAAGTAAGTTTTATTTATTTGAACATTTACTGTACCTTTTTCCTCTTCAAGCATAAAACAGTAATTGATTTGTAAGTAATCCATTATAAGGATTAATAAGACTTCTGTTCCTGAGAATCAAGCCAAATTTGGTTTGTATTCTGTTTTTCAAAGAATCAAGATATTACTAATTTTACTATGTTTTAATTGCTACTCTTGCACAGCTTCAGAGCGATATAATTTACTTTCTTTTTAAATATGCCATAGCCTTTGTGCAGCAGTTTACAGACACGATTGAATTAGATGACAAAAACTGTTCAGAATACTTACTGTAAGAAAAAAAAAAACAGGTCATCAACCCAAATATTAGAGTGTTTAGTCATTTTTACAGCAAAGTTAAACTTAGTTTTATATTTCTAGAACCTCTAGTTAGTGCTCACATTCTGTAATTTGGAGATTCAGTGTAAATGCTTTAAATACAGTCAAGTAGGAATTTGAAAGCCTCCTACCCTTTGCTTTTTCTTTTGAACAATGAATTACTTGATGTGCAAAATGATAATTGAGTTTAGTGACAGTTTCTGGATGCATACTCCAAAATGCAGGAATAGTCCAGGCTTGGAGCATCTTTAGTAATTTTCTTCAAATAGTGCACCTTCAAGCAAATACCGCGTATTTCATGTTGCAGCACCATTATACCTAGACTGAGGGATGAATAAACAGTTCACCATGTATCATAGGTTTGTCCTAAAAAAGTGGGGAATTAATTCCAAAGCAAATTAATTATCATGAGAATACTCTGGTAGCAGCAGTCCAGTTTCCTTAAGCCTTAGCCAAGGAGCATCTAGCTTGAGCACGTCTTCAATATTATCAGCATACTGGATCTACAAGAATTGAATCCTTTTTATAATATGGCTTGAAGTGGACCTTTAGAAAAAAGTGTGGGTTAACATACAAAAAAGGGCAATGAAAAATAATTTCTTTTTTTCCCCAGTAGGATTTATTGATGACATCTGAGTGAGACACCTTTTACAGCAGGATTTTATTTTAGGCTTGAACATCTGTATTGCAGAACAGTAAAATTGGTAAAATGATAACATAAGAACCAAGAATGTTGGAAGTTTAAGACAAGTTTGTAGTCGCTGCAAAGCTGGATTTTGGAATAACATTTTATGTGAATAGTTCCTTAAAAAGCTAATAACTAATATCTAGGGTAGAGAAAGCCTTTGCTGAAGGCTTGACTGTCTTGCCCCTTCAAATGAGCTGTTAGTGTTCAGATTCATAGTGTCACAGAAGGGAGAGGAGAAACTGAAGAGATATAGTGAGAAATAGGGGGAAAAGAAGCAGGGTGTGGGAGGGAGGAAGCTAAAATGTCCATTAAAAAAAAAAAATACCAAAAAAACCCACGGCACAAACATATTTCACAATTATCTTTATATATCTTCCCAAGCCCAGCAGGCATCTGCTCAGAGCAGTTCTAGAATGTTTTTGGCAAAGTAGGATTTTGATATTTCAGCCACCTGTATTTTGCATTTGCACAAGTTTGGGGGCTTTTGCCGTGGTTCAGGTTTAAAAAGAGAAAACATGACTGAGCATAGTATCCTTTTCCAAGCGAGCTTACAATATTGTGAAGAAACACAGAAGACAACATGGTAGTTTCCTGTCATCTTGCTGGCTGACAGCAGCTCAGCCGTTCCTAATAAGACGGCTTTTAAGGTGTAGATTTAAAATAAACAGAGATGCTAAGGAGTGGATACAAAATTAGGTCTTGCATACGTTTGTGTTTTCCAGTCTACTGATACCATTTCCAGTTTACTTGGATAAAGTCTTCCATCCAAGTTAGTTGTCAGCCAAATCCCAAGTACCATGCTATGTGTGCAAAAGGAAGAGCCAATATTGAGCTCTGGTTAAATACATCTAGTAGCAGTGACATGAGAAAACTTCTTTATTGTGGCCACTTCTAAATCATGGTATAGCTGTTCCTAGAAATAGGTGTCACCAGAATACACAGTCTAGTTAGTATCTGACCTTGGCTTTGTAAGCGTACTGGAAATGCGTAAACCTTCATGCATAACTTTCTTGTGGACTGCTTGTCTGCAGGAAAATAGTACCAGCTGGCAAGTAGCTGCTGTCCACTTTTCGTGGATTTTACTATGTACAAAATAGAGACATTTGTGTTTATATATATATGTGTGTGTGCGTGTACGCGGGTGTATAAAAACACTTAAGAAATAGTGATTTCTGATACAGCTGGTTGAATTCATCTTGAATAGCTGACTTCTCATTTGTCACCAGGAAAAAAATATATCGGTGACACAGCTGTCGTCTTCTTGCCAAATACAAAGTCTCTATCTAAAATTGCACACTGAAGATACCTGAAGTCTTCAGGCAGTTTGACTTCTGTCTCTGAGGCTTTTTAGGTATCAGAATAGTACAAAAGAATATAGCTCTTAGAAAATAATAAAAAGTAATTTGTAATTCCAATTTGAAAGATAAATACAAATATGTCTTACTTGGTTATGTGAAAGGAACCACTACAGAAAAAAGTAAAGTTAAAATTCACGGATACATATAAATATTAGGAAGCAGGTAAATAATTAAAAGAAATAGAATAGCACTAGGGAAAAATAATAGGAGACTTTGCTTTTGGAAGAAATCTGAAATCTCCTTACATTTTAGTTAATGTGCACTTCAGTGCTCTCTTGCTAGATAAAAGAGCAAAAACTGAAGCTTTCCTCATGAGATTTTTTTAAAGATATTAACAGTGGAATCATGAGCAGGACCACAGGCAGACAAAATGATGTAAAACTTGACTGAGGGACCCTCAAGAAAAGAAAAAAATAACTGCAGGCCTCTCAGATGGAAGCCAGAAGGACTTTTAAAAATGCATCTGAGGAAGAGAAAAATTTTAGAGGTAGTGGGAACATTGTAATAAAGGCTTAAAAAATTAATTCCAGAGTAACTGAAATACTAAGTTCTTTTACAAAAATAGTTCTAGAAACGTAAAAGAACATGACATGGGAGAGAGGATTGTTACAAAATCATGAAGCCAGATAAAATACATTTTGGATTCAGTAGGGAAGATACATTACTGAAAGGTATAAAGAGGTCAGTTATGCATTGCCATTGGGATGGTCTCCACAGTTCTAAAGGTTTCACTGGATCTGAATATTCAGACAGGTTTTTTACTGCCCTTCTAGAATAAATCAGGACATCTTCCTGATGTCCATTTTAAATTGTACTTTTAAATACTTGAATTTGACTGAATGTGAGATAGTCATACAGTTTACAGCTTGATGAGCTGTTCAGTTCTCTTCGAGTTTGGTATATGAAAACATGATGTTTGATACAGAAACATGCATTCATTTTTGCATTATTCTTACGGTAAGGGTATTAATGAAGCCATAGACTTGGTTTGAGTGAAGATGAATGGTCTGAGTGGAAAACAACAAGAAGGGAATATCTCAAAGTAAGCCTAAAATTCTGTTAATTACTTGGAAATACATGAAAGAAACATTTTTATTTTTCTTTAATACAGATTTATATATTATATCTTTAAGGCTTTAAAATAGGAGAAGGATTGATCAAGTTTGAAAATATTTTGATAGAACTCTTGAGCACTTTGTTTTCTGTCCAGTGTTTATTATTCCCCTTGCATTTTTTCAGTCTTCCTTTTGCATCTAATGAGTAGTAATATAACCACCCTGTGGAGGAGATTAAAGGCTGCAAAGGCTGCAGCCCAAATAAATAGGATAGCTGAAAGCTAAAAATTATTGTAAATCACATTGTAATTTAGAAATCTGGCGACCTACTTTGCCAACTTCTTTTTAGAGAATGTATGTAGCTCAGTGCTAGAAAACAAGTTAGATTTTTCTAGTACAGAAGAGAACTGTATAAAACTATGAAGATAAAATTGGGGTTTTTGCAGGGGAACTGGGAGTTGTTGATTTGAGTTTGACATTTGACCAGTTCTTGTCTTTATGTCTTTTTTTTTTTTTTTTTTATGAAGGGACTGATTTTTCTAATACCTATTCTTTTTTGTTCTACATGGAAGAAAATATTTTATATTTCATTTTTAAAAGGATTTTACTTACACTGTATGTAAAGATTTTCTCTCAGGACTTGCAGTAGCTGAAAGTCTAGTAGTGCTGAGGGAGTAATAGGGTTTTTAGGATGTAAGTTAAAGCAGTTCTTTGGATTAGGCTGTAGTCATTTACACAAAATGTAAACAGTTTGAACTTAGAAGTTTGAACTAGCTTTTTGATAATAAATTCAGTGTTCAAAATAAAATGCATTAATTGCTTTCAAAAACACGTTGGTTTATTGTGCTTAAAAAAAGAGCGTCCCTGCATTCCAGTCAAAAATGAAAACATAAAGTTTGTTTGCAAGGCCAGGGGCAGTACGGAAAGGTCCATAATCATGTAGTTTGACTTCTACCTAAGTCATGAGTCCGGTGATTCTTAGTAGCCAGCTGTTTCTGAAATTGCACAGGAAGAGGAAATGCCAGGTACAGGGCGTTGAAAGAAATTTAATCCTGTTTGAGTCTTCCTATAAAGTTTAATACAGAACTGAATATACAACTCGTTTTGCTTACAGGTACTGCCTGTTAAGAACTCTTAAACAGTGTCAGACACTGAGGGAAGCTCTAATTGCTGCAGGAAAAGAGATTGTTTGGCACGGGCGAGCAAAGGACGAGCCAGCTCATTACTGTAGCATTTGTGAGGTCAGTAAATACATGTGTGGGGCATGTGTGCTATTATAATAGTTATTTAAATTTTGTCCTGTCTTCTGTTGTTGCTATATTTATATTGCTTTTAAGTTGCAGCATCTACTGTATACTAACAGCACATATATGTGATGCTGTACAGGCTTCAAAGAGCTTTATCAAGCTGTTTTTCTAGACATAGGCTGCAGTCTGTTCCACAGTACTTCCACAGCATTGCTACTCACAAGGTCAATTTTCAGTTCTCAGTTACTATTAAAAGTTGTTATCCCTTCCTGCATAAAATTCAGTCTGCTCAGCTTCATTTTGAAGGTGTATCTGTCTTCATTTCAGAAGTCAGCAGCCCCAGAAGAGAGGCAATTTAAGTGCATTTTCTTCACAGGGACACACCTTTTTGCTTTCTGTTAATAATATCTTTAAAGTATTGGATAATAGTTTCCATGAAGCTTAACAGGAAGTAAAGTTTTCTTACCTCCTGAGAATGGGTTTCTAGTCCTACTCTGACTGAGCCTCTTGGGTAGGACAGGCACATGACTGAGTAGTAAGGAAATAAATCATTAACTTCTTTTGCAGACAAATTTAAAAAGTTGTAAATCCCCACCTTACTGAGTGGCCCCTGTTCAGAGTATGAATCATGCTTTGCCTGTATTGACCACAAGCTTTCCCACAGCACTGTTCATGCACACATCGTAAGTGCAATACTAGTGGGTTTGGAATATTTCACTTGCCAGAGCCTTAGGATAGATTTTCCCTGAACAAATGTAATTTTTCTCTTCTCATGCACAGGTTAAGGTTGTAAATTTCGAAGAAAATATAGTTTCATGGTTTAACTTCTAAAAAATCAAACTGTAACTGTTGACTTTCTGTTTCCTGTCTAATAGGTGGAAGTCTTTGATCTGCTTTTTGTCACTAGTGAGAGCAATTCTCGAAAGACCTATGTCGTACATTGCCAAGACTGTGCAAGAAAGATAAGCACGAACCTGGAAAATTTTGTGGTGCTAGAACAGTACAAAATGGAGGACTTGATGCAAGTCTATGATCAATTTACATTAGTAAGTCAAATTAATAAGTGGGTGCATAAATACATTATTTGTAAAGCACTTGTAGACTGTCTTGGTACTCCATTGTATGAGTACTGTGGACTTGATTCAAATGGAGGTATGGGTTGTGTGTGATATTTGCTGAACAAAACACTGAAGAGTCAGAATTATGTGAAATAGTACAGTAACTTACTGCAGAACATAACCACTGAGTTATCAGGAAAAGTATGATGTTACAATTCATAAAGTTGTGGCTTTAAAAATCCAATAGAGATCACCTGAAGACCATAACTGGATCAGATGGAGATGGGAAGAATCAGGACAGTGAAGCTTGGAGAAACTAGCACCAGGTTCAAGAGCATCTCTAATACATTGGTTGTGGTATGAAGTCAGTATAGCAGCAGAGCATCCTATGCACTCAGACCCCTTCTTTCCCCTTCCTTTTCCCCACCCATCCCCTCCCAAATCAGCACTGTCCTTCTGCTTAGCAAGTGGATGCTCTCAAACAGTTCTGTCTTTTGGCTTGGGGCCTCCTTTGCATTTCAGTTTAAAGCAAAAAGCCTCTTTGCCATTATAGCTTTCTGCTATATATGGCAGCCTCCTGCTTTGAACTATGTCAGCACAACTGTCTTAACATTTCACCCAGGTTTCATTGTTTCAGGCAAAGATGGTTTGTTTGTAATCACAATGAAAGTGATGCTGGATTTTGTTCATAAGCCTTGCCTTTCCGTCAGAGAAAACAAACAGTGGACTAAGTGTTACAAGAATTTCATGTCAAATTAAATACAACAGCCCAGAAGTGGCTGTGTCTTTTGATTCATTTCCAGGTGCTGCAGAAAATGTATGTCTAGACAGTTATTTCATGTAATGCTAGCATGATAAGTTGTGACCTTTTGAGCCAAGGCCTCAGGGTTCAGCAGTAGAGGCTGGCAAATGTGCGGGACCACATCCTCTGAGTTTAATTCTTTTCATTGGTCCTACAGAGCCTGAGGTGGCTGAACTTCAGTTCATACTTCTAGGAGGCCATTGTCATTACAGTTGGTGAAATACAGAAATTTCAAAGTGATGTTATAGAAAAGCATATAAATAACCTGTTCTGAGATACGTCATCCAGTTGAGTGGAAATGGGCAAGAACGTTTTTGTGCGGACAAGAGGGGAGAGGGAAGGGTATTTTGTTGTCTGTGTTTATAACATTATATAGGTAACAGTTACATTGTCCCTAGAACAAGGGTTCTCAACCTGTGAGTGGCTCCCCCTCCCACAAGCGCCTGTACTTGCAGCCCTGAAGGGCATTAATGATTGTCCTTCTGTGAAATTGGTGTGCACACTCATTTCTTTTAAAGGGGATACAGTCTCAGTTGAGAAGAGTCACAGCCTAAAAGTTGACATCAAAAGAGTTACTGTTTGTTGCAAGTCACAGGGTGAAGATAATTTCAGATGGCAAAGGTGCAGTAGGCTTAACAAAGAGGTTCTGTGTTTGGAGCAAACAGGGATCAGCTAGTGTTAGTGCTTCATAGGTGGGTAGTATGATACAGTTTAAAGTGTCTTTAAAGACTGTGAGCAGCTTCTTGAAGGGATTCCATGTCATGGCAGGACTCTTGAGAAGGAGAAGAAGAGAAGGAAATGCCATCAAAGATTCAGTGTTTTGGTGGTAATGCCAGAGAGTGCAGTAATGGGAAATAGTTGGGTATCTTCTAGACCTTGTCTCCTGAAATAGGCAGGAACAAGACGCGTAGCTTACTTTACTCTTGAGCCACTCTGGTGGTATCTTCCATGTTTAAAAAAAAAAAAACCAAAACAGTCACTTTCTCCTCATGTAAGATGATCTGAGATCCCTACCACAGATCTCTGACTTTAGAGCTTCAGAGTTCTGTATAGTTGTTTAGGTAAAGGGGCGGGGGGGGGAGGAAATGAAGCCCGCAAGGCTTTTGGAGAGCCACAAATGGACAGTCCTTCCCCCACGATAAACAGGTTGAGAATCCCTGTTTTAGAATATTTTAAGATAAATCAAAACTGAGCCCACACGGAGCTCTTTCCCGCCACAGTGGGACTTACATTGGCAGCTCACATCGTGTTAACACAGACATTCCCACAGCATGCTCCAGTCTGCAGTATAGACAAAATCCCAATGCAGAGTAGTCATAAAATGCACATTGTATCTGAGTAAGTTGGAAAAAAAAATGCCAGTATCCACTTCAAAGAGTCCAGACCTATAAGACTGTAGTGCCTGTGACTTTGAACTCTCATGGTTATAATTTATGCAGGTTTTGGTTAAACAGCAGAGTTCTACACCCTTGTAGAAAAGGTAATTTAATGTTTTCTTTTTCAGGCTCCTCCATTGCCATCCTCCTCATCTTGACATTTTTTCATGGACATTAAATGAAAACTTTTCTGATATTCAGGAAGTGACCCAGTTCTGCACCACTGATTTTTGTAGCTATCCCGTAAGGCTGCTGGCTGAAAGCTGTGTCTATGCAACCTTCCAAGTGCGGAGTGTCAACCAACTGGACAGGAGAGAGCACTGCCTCCTACTCCAGAACTCAAAACAAATAAAGCTCATCCAGCTGTACTTAAAAAAAATAATTCCATGTTTTGTATATATCTGACAAAACTGGCAACATTATACAGACTACTGACTTGAAGACCACCTCTTTTGTATTTCTCTGTTTCTGGGCTGATGAGTTGGTTTCATCCATTTTTCCCCTTCAGAATTTCCCTTGGAAAAAGTACTGGCTTAGCTGGTCATTTCTTTGTAAGGTAGTTAGAAATTTTAAGTCTTTCTTTGGGCAACTTTTTTTTTTTTTTTTTTTTTAATGTGAAGAGTTAGGTGATATAAATTTTTTTACTGCTTTTATGTTTTTCTGTCTTGTTTTGAAACCATGACGGTTACACTTTTGGTTCCTAAATAAAATTTAAAACAATTAACAGCCAAGTCACAAAGATAAATGGGTTGCACATAGACTAAGGAATAAACTTCAGATTTGTGATTTTTGTTTCTAATCTTGATGTAAATTTACACTATTTATAAATACATATTTATTGCTTGAAAATATTTGTGAATGGAATGCTGTTATTTTTTCCAGATTACCTGCCATTGAAATTTTAAGGAGTTCTGTAATTTCAAACACTACTCCTATTACATTTTCTATATGTAAATAAAACTGCTTAGCATTGTACAGAAACTTTTATTAAAATTGTTTAATGTTTAAAGTTTTTCTATTGTTTGAGTTTTAAAAAGATTTTATGTACAGTGCCCAGTTTTTGTTCTTTTTTGATCTGATATATATATTTTATATATACTCTTGTGCTCGTGTATATATATAATATATATAGAAACTCGAATATAAATATGTGTATAAAGATTTAGAGACTAAATTTTTCTCGTTTTAAGTTTTACATCTATGGTAGATTTGAGGTGTCTACTGTAAAGTATTGCTTACAAAAGTATGATTATTTTTAAAGAAATATATGGTATGTATCCTCAAGACATAGAATGACCTTCAGACTGGTTTATTGTTAAATTGCACTTTTTGCAATAACAGACCAATAAATAGTTGCTGCCAAAATGTAGTAGTAGAAGATAAGTAATGGCTAAACTTTAAAGCTCTCCAAGAAAATACTGGCTTTGACAGGAAGTTTGGCACTAGTTTTAGAGGAGGAATGAAAAAGGTGAATTTGAGTTCTGGGTGGGGATATTCTCTAGAATTCAACCAAATGGCAACTTCTATATTACAATATGTTCTATTAACAGTTTAAAAAGTTAAGACTGAATCATCTTGGCGTCATTGTTGACCCCGAAAAAGGACGTTGTTTTGTGGTATTCTGTTGTATTTTCACATATTTTGTAATACGAATTCACTGGTAAATTTTTGAAGCACTAGGTTTATTTAGGACAAGTTTATAATATATCATTGTAACAGTTTGCAGTTTTAATGATGGTATTTATTTTAAGTTGCTCCTTTCTCATTAGCTTCTTGAAAATGCATTAAATCTAAATTTCAAAATTGATAGCTTTCTGATCGATCAGAGTTGACTGATGCAGAAGGTTCTGCATCAAACAGTTTCTCATAATTTCTCATTAGTGGGGTATGTTAGTGATTGCATTGTTAAATTTTTTGTAATCAATGTGAAGTGTTAACGGCACAGAGCATGCTGATAGTTTCTTTTGAACAAAAAGAATCGCCTCTTACATTGTAGCTTCAAACGAAGGGTGTTTTAATGAAGAATCAGTACAGCTTGTCTAATGCTGTTACAACAGTTTAACTGTAGTTATAACTGACTTCCTTGCTAGTTCTTACAGCAGTTGGACAAAAGGGTATAGAGGTTGAAGAAAATCGTAACAAATGCTCTTGCCAGCAAAATTACCAGCTAGCAGTAAGGAAGGAGGTATTTGCAGTTCTGTAAAGATGTAAGTCTCAGCTCTTGATAACAAACTCTACAAACCGTAATTTTTTACTTATGTATTTTATGCAGTCATAAACATTGTAATCTTGACAAACCATGCTGCAACTGAAAAGCTACTCCTTTACAGTAGTCTTAAACCCAAATAAAAGCAAGATAACTTACCTCAACTAATGGTAAACAAAAAGTCCTCGTTTCTCAGTGCTGTAAAAGAATTTTGCTAACTAGGGAAAGAGCTACTGTGCGCTGACAAAAAGGGCTTTGTACTTTTCTTCCCATTTGGAAAAGAGGATGTGCCGTTACCAAGGAAGAAAATTCCTATTTCACTGATGACCAAGTAGACCAGATCAGTAGAGTGTCAGGCAGTATTGCTCATTTTGCATGAAGGTTTTGTCATGAATCTGAATTGCTGCAGGGCTTTAATATTTTGCAGTTTTCATACTTCTTAATTACACTATGCTCCTAACCGATGGACAGTTTTGACCTATAAGCTGCTATGATTTAGAATGCTTTTGTTCCATTTTATTAAAAAAGCACAAGTTACAATATTTTATCAATTGTAGTTATTACGAAGCACTTCTGCTTCTTAAATTATGAAGCACGTGATGCAAGTTGAACAATTTGGATCCCTGGATATTTCCAAGCATTAGCAGTTGGGCAGGGCAGGGAGAGATGGGGGTCCTAAGCTGAGTGGAGGGGATTGACTTGCTTTCCGAGGAACCTGAGCTGTTGGAGCCCTTGAGCTCCACAGCTAAGCACCATACTGCAGCTGATTCTGATTTGCTTGTGGCTACAAGCTATAGTAGCAGGCACATTAAAGATAGAACTCTAAAAGGATGAAAATGGCCAAAGCCATGGCATGCATTGCAAGAATTTTTTAGAAGTACAAGCTAATAAAACAAATGGCATTTTTAGGGGATGGATAAAAGCAGATCTACAAATGGGTGTTTAGAAAAAAAAGTAATAGAAGAACTGAGAAGTGTCCTGGAAGAGCTTGACAACAAAGGAATCTGTAAATGGGGAGAGGGAATAATCACTTTTTTCTGAGCTTAATTTAAGTTCTTCTATAAGTATCTTCAACAAAGCATTTGATTTTTTTAAGCTTTCCATCAGGTACGTGACCTGGGAGCAGTATCTCTCTGCTTTTTTTGGCGAAGTGAAGTCCTGTCAATACCTCTGGGAAGTAATGATGTTGGTAGCTATGTAAGAAAGGTCAGTAGAAAGTGAGAGAAGTATCTAGTGACAGAAAATTCCCAAAATGTCCTGAATTGATATGGCAGGTAACTTGTTGCTCTGAAAGACAAAGTATCCTTAATCTCTCTACCTTTCTAGTTGGAAGGATTTTAAAAATAGTATTAAAATGGTGTTGCTTTCCTTAAATGGGTACAACTTGGTTCAGTTCAGCACAGTAGAGCAGGTTCTTGGATCAAAGGTGGGGAACTCCACACTGGTGATCTCCTGGCCACACACACGTTTACTGGTTAGGAGGTGAAAGACGTGAGGGTTCCACCGAGATGATAGGGAAGAGGGTGCTCACCCTTGGTTGCTGCCCTGATTTTGGGAGGGGGCTGAAGTAAAAATGTTACTTGGTTTAGAGGGCTAGAAAAGAGGACTTTTAAGCCTGAGCTTCCCTAGGTCAGAGCCATTTTGTCAGGACCCATAGCTGGGAGTCATGGCCCAATGATTCACTGGCTGAGATGGGGCCAGTAGGTGAAGGTGGTGGGGAAGCAGCATCTTCATGGCTGCTTTAGCCAGTGTGGGAGCCAAACAGAGAAAGTACTCCAGCTGGGAGATCAGCAAGCAATGCAGCACAGCGAAAAGGCTGATGATGAGGGTGACAATTTACCTGTGGTGCAGGTCAAAGCCAACCGGCATTGACTGCTTCTGTTGTGCTGGTGCTAACGGCAGAAGAATGGGGGATGGAGGTGATGCCCAGACAAGTTCAAGATGAAGACAAAGCTGAAGCTCAAGTTCAAGCGAGCTCAGTGGAGGGCTGCTACATGCAGGACCCCACAGAGGAAGGCAGAGGATGCCAGGGAGAATGCCGCTAGCAAGGCAACAGTGCAGGCACAGGGCCCACCAGGCCCCAGGGTACCCTCATTCCAGGAAAATAATGGCATTCCTCCAAAAAGGAGGACATATTTGAGGTGTGGCAACTTGACACATTTCCTTGGTGGTGCCAGGAACGACATGCAAAGCTAAAGAAAATGGCCGGTGGAGAGCGAGAGCAGGCTCCATGCCGGCCCTGGGGCTCAGCCCATGCTGCTGGAGGTTAGATGGGGTGGAGTGTCTAGGCTGGGACCCACAGGAGCAGTCAACCTGCCACCACAGGCTGGAAGAACTGGAGCAAGTGCCAGCAGCCTTGCTCTGAGGAGTGGTGCTGGGCTCTCCACCACTTGCTGCAGCAGTGCCAGTAGTAAGGGGGAAGGATGGCTTGGTAAGAGGTGAGCACCCACTAAAAGGTACAAAAGATTAGGTACAGGATGAGGTGCATGTTTCTTTACTTACTTTGGGAAGCCATAAAAACATACCGGAGAGATAGAAGAAGGGAAAAGGTGTACCTCAGTGAAAACAGCAGTGAGGATTCAGCTTCCAGCTTCATCGCTCGGGCAGCAGAGACAGGGTTTTACAGGCCACTGCCACCTTCCTGTTGATAAAGCATTAAAATCCAATTGTTGCTGCTCATGCCTGGAAAATGGCAGAGCATTGTGTACACACAGCAGTTGGGACACACTTGTGGAGGGTGGAGGTGGGATGGAAATGGATTTATCGTTAGAGCCCACTGCCTCCCTCCAGTCCTGCCCCTGAGCTCCTGAAGGGCCATGGTTCATCTCTTGCTGAAGGCAGCATGATCCAGTTTCCAGCAGGATGAAGCACTGCTTTCAAATGATGGATCCCACAGTTTGTTTCTGGTAGGAGCTATTTTCAGTCCTTTTTTTTTACATGTGTGCTGTTGGCCAGGATATAGGGAGTGACACATGGTTTGGGACTGAAGGTGGTGAAAAGAGAGACCAAGCCTGAATGGACACGGTAGCAATTTCAAAGTAGCAAAGCCCAGGCGATGGTTAATTGATGGGCTAATGGTTAAACAAATGGGCTAAAGCACTAACTCCTTTAATTCATGGAGCTGGGAGATACCTGAAAGAATCCCACCTGAAGCCAGGGCATGCAAGCCAGCCACTGCCACAGTTCATGGGAACACTGACATTTGGTACGGCTGTACCATAGGCAGGGACACCTTTCACTAGACCAGGTTGCTCCAAGCCCCATCCATCCTGGCCTTGAACAGTGTCAGGAGGGATGGAGCAGCCGCAGCTTCTCTGGGCAACCTGTCCCAGTGCCTCACCACCCTCATGTCCAATGACATGTGGCTGGGCTGTTATTTATATCAGCCTTTTGGGCACAGAGAAAGGTGAACAGGAATGAAGAATGTTTTCAGCTCGCTCTTCCTCTGCACTTTCAGCACCAAACCAATGGGAACTGAGTAGTCCTTTGATGAAACTGGACTTTCCTTGTAGCAGTGCTCAAACATCTTTAGCTTTCAGTGCCACATACAAAGTGCAACTTGCAGTTCATGTCCTGGCTGATGCCGGAGTTTCAATGTGTTCAATTAATACATGGAAATTCTAGGGGTTCAGTACATCAGTGCCAGTGGGCTGTGCCACAGGCTGGCTGACCTGTGCAGCAGTAACTCAAAGGACTGTCCCAGCACGTGGAGGAGGCTGAGGGGTGGGCAATGGGAGCAGGCAGGGTTGGGTCACCTCCTGTCTGCAGGCCGGTTTCAGGTGAGTGCAAAAATTATCTATTTAAGAACTAAAGTGGACCTCACACGGGAGTGAATTTTGGCTAGTGGAGGGATGGCTTCACTGCGGCTGTGAAAAAAGCCAAAGAAAGTAACTAACAGCCAGTTACAGTTGCCACAGGGTGGGGTATTTGTGTGTGGGGGGAAGTGTGGAGGGTTTTTTTTAGAGTAATAGTACTGGGCAAGGAGTCCAGCTCAATGCAAGGAGAGTATCTGCTGCAGTTTGGTTCCAGTAGTCCAACACTGCTGAGAGTCTTTCAGTAGCACAACAGTTTGAGGGGGACCCACAGCAGGGCTGGGTGCAAACCCACATCCCCAGGGGCTAGATCAGCCCGGGGACACCAGTCAGCAGGAGGTGTGGGACATGCCGGAGGGGGTTTAGGGCTGTTGCTCTTTAAGGCTCTTCCCAGCATTTTATCTGCTTATGCTTCCCAGGCTGATGCAACCCTGAAAGCATTGTCAGAGCACTTGGGAAGGTGAGTTTTTAGGTGGCAAAGTGATCGTGGTTACGCTTGAGGAGGCAGACGTGCCCGGGCAGCTTAGAGATGCTGACATGGAGTTATCAGATAAGAGTGCAGATACCTGATACCTGGCTGGCAGATTTAAAACTAAAACCCAAATTGGTTTCAGTGACAGGCTGACTGAACATAATGTTACTGAGAAATGCCAGTATGAGCTCAGCCCCATGGTTACCCACGGGGGTGCCGTGCCAAGCACTGAAGTGGCATGATGCTGTGGTTTGCAGTAAAATACTATACCTCTGGACAAGAACTTATCTTAGGAGAAAAAAAGACCCTGGCTCCACACGGGTTAGGTTTCCTTCATCATTATCCATCACAGCACTCAAATGCAACATGAGACTGTGGCATTCCTAAACATGGATGAAGGAAAATGTTGTGTCTGCGTGTACTGAACCGTGTTTGTAACCATGTGGCTATAAGTGCCAGCCTGACATTTAAATCCTACTTCAGCAGCTTTCAGCTTTTATCTGTGCGCCTGTCAGACATTCTACAGGGTTATCTCTGAGAGAGATACAGCAGAAAACACTTCCCCTAAAAAAAAAGAAAAATTAAGAGAACAAGGGGAAAAATCACAGTTTTTACAAAAAGTGTCTTAAAGGTGCAAATACACAATTTTTTAAAGATAGGAACTAAGAAGAAAAGGAGCAAAGTCTAGCAGGGCAAAAATCTGGGCAGGCAAAATATCACTTGAACAAGTGTTCAGTGATCCATCCTCAGTTCTGGTTAACAATACGTGGGTCAGTAGCTGATGATGCCTTTCAAAAGCCACTCCTTTAGCACCTACAAACTGAAAAGCAACGGAATGAGCTTTCCAGAACTGAGCAAAACGACTTGGCAATTACCATATGTGCAACTTCAGCCCCTAATTTTCGATACTGGTGCACAATGCTGTTTACAGAGCTTGATGACGCCTTCAGTAATTATTGCTGTGTTTTGAAGAGTATCATGGATAACGCTGTCTTACGGCTTATTTACACAACTACAAGATGGAAGAACATAAGACAGCGTATGACTGAAGTGCTGCTGTGTTTGAATAGGTATTTGATTGCCCCATGCATGCCAGGAGCTGGCTATTTCAGCGCTGTCTGGTGTTTCTCCAGCTTGCTAGTCCCACTGTCCTCCGCTGGGTAAGAGCCCAGAGGCCTGCTAGCACAACCCGTGACTTCCTCCCCTCTGGGCTGCAGCCACAAGATGGTTCGGGTGTGACGCTGGACGATACTAGGCTGTGCATTGATGTGGAAACTGTCATAAAAGCCACTTTGGCCTTAAGCACGGAAATATTCCCAGTCCTGACCTTGAGCGAAGGCCAGTCCCCTCCCCACCACCCATCCCCTCTCTCTCAGCAGTTCACCCTGGAGGGGGCTGGAGGCAGTGGGAGTAGCGGCAGCAGAGCTGCTGGCTGCTGAGGAGGGCACTGGGGCCACTCGGCACCTCCTCCCCTCACAGCTCACCACCAGCCAGGTCAACGGGTGCTGCCAGGCAAACAGGGAACATGGAGACCCACGAGGGGAAAACTCCGAGTTCTGCTGGAAAAGGGTCTTGGGAAAGGATAAGGAGATTCGTTCTGGCAGATTTTAGTACCTGGAGGGAGGACAGAGGGGTGGAGCATCTCGCTTCTCTGTTTCCTTTCCTTCCTGCCAGCAATTATCCACATTTAGCGTTTCTGCCTTCAGAGCAAACCCCCAGGGATCTTCAGGGGCAGTGGGTACAGGGCAGCAGTGGATACAAGAGTTAAGAAAGTCAGCTTTTCTGTGGCTGGGGAGAAGGGAAGTGCATTTCTTCTGATTTTCCAGAAGCTGGATGGTGGGTCTGCTTCCAGAAGCTTGAAAACACGGGGGAAAAAAAATCTTACACAGAAAGGAGAGCTGCTCATTGCTCTGTGACTTCTTGTTTTTTGCACCTCCTTCTTCCTCCCGCTACTTTGGCAAGCTATCAATCTGCCATAAAAGAAGCCCTCTTTCTCTCTGTTCTGGCACATCTTTTTGATTCTCAAATGTCTTGTATGCCTTATGTGCTCATTTTGGTGCTTTTTAGTGGTTGTGTGCTCATCTCTCATCAAAATACATCACCTTCTCTTAACATTTAGCTCCATGCTGTCACTGCTGAGCATCCTTAGTGGAGCCTTTCCGTGCATTGACACACTCCTTGTGTCTCAGCCATGCTCGTCACCTTCTCTCAGTGTATTTAATGCTCAAAGGGCAACGAGAATTTGGGTTTGAGGAACAGGTTTGTGTTAGGAGAAACTTCCAGGCCAGAGGATATGATAAAGCCATTAGCTCAATGCCCAATTCTGCACTGACAGTGGTGAATACACTGAGATACAAGAAAAACAATTCTTTTAAAAATAGGCATTTCTTGTCTTGTTGACCCATTTGCCTGGGTTGTCTGAGAAAGCATGAAGTGTCTCAAAGTTCTAAAAACCGTGAAAGCTGAATGTCCCTCCAGCACTCCTCCACCTTAGCTCCCATTGCTGAAATGCTGGTTTAAATGTTGGTTTAACTTGAATTACTCTGCGATTCTTTGTTTGGTTTACTAGCGTTTGCCTCTTGCCATGCTAAAACGCTCTGACCAGAGTCATAGCCTGCCTGATGCACAGGTCACATCTTTCCTTCCCTTGCCTCCATAATTTACCATCCAAGTTATTGACCTGAAAATTTATATGCTTCATCCTCACGTCTTCAGCTGGACCTGTGTGGTCTTTCTGCACACATGCACACAGTCACGTTTCCCCTTCTCTGCTATAGCCTGCACATCTACCCCATGGGAGGCTGCTGCCCTAATGCCACTCTGGCTGGGCTTTGTAACCCTTGCACCAGGGTTGTCCACTCCACATCAGAGAGCATCTCGCTCCTCTTGCTGATCATCTCTGGGTGCTCCTCACGTGGTCCCCTAGGTTTTGGCTTGGGTTTAGGTGACTTCATGTGGCAAATTTTTCAATGTAATGCTGTGCAGTTGATGTGTGGTGACAAACTCTGAGTTCAGCAGGCACAGGGGCATCTGCTGCTTTCAGGGGGCTTGGGAAAAGGCCATGGGACAGGAGCTATGCTGGAGGGGTCATTATTTTATTATGGCCTTTTTCCCTGAGGTCTGCAGTGGTTATCAGGCCAGCAGGGGAAGGAAACTGTGTTCCAATTAATAGGAGATGGAGTGCAAAGAGTTGCATTTGCGTTTTTTGCAGTGAAACGTCTCTCACAGTTTCTGTCTTCCCTAATGTATCTGCTGTATCTGTTTGGATGGCAAGTTTCCTCCAGCAGTTTTTCTCATCTGATGTGGGGCAGCACTGGCATAAGCACAGCACCTCATGCCACAAGGTCCTCTGCCCCACCATTCTCTCTTAATTAAGTTTGAATTGGAGGACCCAGTGGTTGGTTGATAACGACTCTTCCCTAATTCTTCTCTTTATGATCTGCTTTTGTCTCCTCTGCTGCACCCAGAGAAAGTTTTTCTCCTGGCACCTCTCCAGCTGCAGTGACTTCCACGGAATGGTTTCTCTTCCCTCTCGCAAGCTGCTAAAGCAGCCCAGGTTATCACAGCCTTTCAGTACTTTGAAGAGGCCTTTAAAAATATGGGCAGAGACCTTTTAGCAGGGCCTGTTGTGATAGGATGAGATGTGATGGTATTAAACTGAAAGAGGGGAGATTCATAAATCTTTACAATGAGGGTGGTAAAATCCCGGCACAGGTTGCTCACAGAGGTGGTGGATACACCATCCCTGAAGGCATTCAAGGCCAGGCTGGATGTGGTTCTGGGCAATCTGATCTAGTTGAAGATGTCCCTGCTCATTGCAGGGGCGTTGGACAAGATGACCTTTGAAGCTCCCTTCTGATCCACACTGTTCTATGATTCTTTGAGAGCTCCTCTTCAGCCAGGCCCCAGGGGGACAGCACCCATCTGGCAGCTACTGCAGATAGATGTCCCTTGGGAGCAAACAGGGTGATAGCTACGCTCCATCTCAGGGTGGGGAAAAGGAGTTCTCTCCACCTGTTTGCCCCAGGTAAATCTGGGGGAGTACCCCTGCGTGTTTCAGTTCAGAAAACGCAAAGGTTTCAATTTCTGGAGTAATTGCCCCTTAGCAAGGAGACTGGGGTCTCTAAGGTCATCCTGGAGAAATGACTCAGCCTCAGTAAACAAGGAGAATGGTTAGAAGAAAAAACAGCCTTACAACCAGAGATGAAGCTGTTCTGGGTATGATGTAAAGAGAGCACGATCATGGAAGTTAATCTCTCAAAAAAATAAACAAGAAGGACAGGAGGAGGCAGGAGGAGGGACAGCTTCCTGAGCTACCAGGTTTCACCTGGGAGGAAAGCAAGTTCTCTGAGCCTGAGGTTTCCAAACCCTAAAAAGCCAGCAAAAAAGCACATCAACTCTCTTGGACCATTTTGAATCCATGAGAGGAGAGAAACTTGTATTATTCCATATACAGACAGTGAAAGCTGTTTCAAGATGTTGAAATAAAAGGTCTCTCAAGTCTACCTCTCCTCTAGAATTAAACTGGATTCATTTTTGTCTGATGACTTGCTCTTGATTATGATGAAGGTATGTTCTGAATGAGCATTTCCAGGCAGGCAAAGCAGCTAGGCTGGCAAATGAATGTTTTAATAGATCTGGGATCTCAAAGCTCCCATGTGCCATTATGCTATGCTCACTCCCTCCCACTCCCAACACTGGTGTTAAGATGGCTTCTGGCTCCTCTGGATCAGGATCCTTCAATTATTGTTGTTGTTTTTGGGGGGGGGGGTGGTTTGTTTTTTTGGTATTTTTTTTTTTTTTTCCTCCAAAAGGCGGTACCAGTGGAAAAGTAGAGTGTTTCCATGAGAAGACAGTGACTCACACTTATATTGCAATAGCTTTAGTCATAAATAGCTTTAGTCATAAATACTGCAATAGCTTTATTCATAAATACTGTTAAATTATTCACATCTTTAATTTTACGGACATCACAAAGCTAAAGGCTCCTTTTTCATTGAGGAAGATATTTCCTTGGATTTTGGAAGTGCGCAGCTGGTCATGAGCTGGGATGTCACCCCAGAGCCCCAGCCCTCATTCCTGGCTGTTCCTGTGACATCTGAAATCCAGTTAGGCTGACACATTGAGCCAGATCTCCAGTGCTGTGTTTGGGGAGGAATGTAAGAAACAAGATGAAGTGGGATCCTTCTCCTGTTGTGTCCTCTCACTACTCCACAGTCCTTGAAGCAAGGATTTCCTCCGCAGTTGCCTCCCTTCAGGCTCATGACATCTTGCAAGACTGACCTCTCTCAGGAAAATCCTCCCATGCCTCCGCCAATCTGGTTATCCTGTTTTCCTCTGTGCTGCACTGAAAACCCAGCTCTTTCCAAACTCCTTAGCAGGCTCTGCTCCTAGTTGTCTCATCTGCCTTTAATGGAGTCATACACACCCTGAGCAGGGTTCCTCACTTGCACCCACTGGGTAGTATTTCCATCAGACCTATTATTTGCCAACTTTCCTACAGAGTGGCATCGACGTCTTAGTTGAGGTGAGATGCGTGACCCTCCCACTCTCCCTCAAGTGCAGGCTCCCTACCCTGACAAATGGGGAGACTGGGGTGAGTTTTACCTGGTTTTGCTCTCAACAGATTCACTTAAACTATTATTCCTATTTCTTCTTTGAGATACTGCCTGTGAATATCATTACAAAATACTGATTTGTTTGTTTCTTGGGCCTCCTTGTGCTGAGATTGAGTGCTGGCCACAGCAGTTTTTCTGGCAGGCTTTCAGCTTCTGATGCATTTGAGAAAGGGTTTGTTGTCAGCCTCCGCTCTATTAGCAAGTAGCTCCTTGGATTTCTCTTCTGGGGCTGCCTTATTGTAGTCTTGCATCTAATTTGCCTAATTTCTGCACTTGATTTCTACTTTTTGAAGGGTGTCTGTTTGCTCTGAATCACTGTGTTGTGCTGCTGTTTAGCCACCTGGGGTGTGTGTGTATATATTTTTTCTATTTATTGTCAGTACACATTTACTCTGAACTTCTAATGTGGTGTCTTTAAACAGATCCCGCTGTTGCAGGGCTTTTCAAGAAAAACTTGGGCAGACATCACAGCAGATCAGGCTTTCCTGTTTTGCTCCATCTATGGCTTAAAAAGCAGTCAAGAAGCAGCTCACAGCTGTCCTTATAATCTGCAAACCCGCTCTCCACAAGCATGCCTCCCTCTAGATGAGTTCACCCATCTGCCATGTTGCACTGCTTCTTCTTTGTCTGGCAGCAGGAGGTGACTTAGGGCGCCAGAGGCACCTAGAGCCTTTGTCCCCACCTGCTCCGGAAGAAGCTGGGTGTTTCAGAGTAGGAATGGGTGTGCTCACAGATCCAGATCTGCACTGGGGAAAAGATGGACTTTATAGTCACAGCTTTTCCAGTAATTCTTAATTTTGATCTCTGTAGTACTGAGAGTCCTCTGTCCTGTATTTTAGTCTGTGTTTCTGTCAAATTTATGAACAACCCTCCTCACAAAATCCCATGAACACAGATGTCCCTGGGGATGACAATCTTTTGAACACTCTAGTCCAGTTAGAAAAGTCCTGGTTGTTTCCACAGCTTCTGGCCTTTTATATTTCTTCCTTGATTTGCCAGTGCTGAGGGGTTAGAGTTTTTTATTTTAGGTAAATATATATTTGGGGTTTTTTTGTGGAACCTTGAGGTCACATTTGTCCTCTCATGCCCTCCATTCAGAAGCTACTCTTTTGTGCCTTCCCTTCCTGGGTAACTTTATATTGCTATATATACAGTCCTTCAGTCATCCAAAGGCTGTATTTTTAGAAAGCTCTGCATGGCTCTTAACTGGGGATGTGTAACCATAAAGTTCATTCACTGCTTGGCCGGCCTTTTCCTGCTCTCCCTGCATCCCAACCTTCCCTCTTGTTAAGCAAAATAGTGGGTCAGTCAGTAACCCCAACACTACTGTTGGAAAAAAACACCAAACAGTTTAACTTTGGAGAACCTTTCCCAAAGCATGTTGAGAAAGCAAGTGAATAGCTGTTTGTTAGATTGTCTGGTCATTTTGCTCACAGAATTCACAAAATTCCTTCTGGTACAGCTTTCTTCTTTCACAGCCTTGAAGACACAGAAAAACCCATGTCGATGTCCAAAGGCAATGCAGCCATTAGATGGAAAACCCTTGAGCACTGGGCATCACCCCTGGCCTTGCTCATCAGGTGACTGCTGTGGTCCTTTGGCACTCTGGGAGGTTTAATTCTGTGCAGCCTTCACATGGCAAAGACACCCAGTGGGGTCATCCTCTCTGATGGAAGGGGAAAGACAGAGCAAGCATTGCCATGAGTGGAAATGGGAAAAGATAAATAATTCATTTCTTGAAACTTGGAAACTGTTCCCATCCCTTGGCCACCTGCTGAAGGGATTTCCATTTTGAAAAACCAGTGTTGATGCAGGGACTCTCTTTAGGGATGAATGAAACAGTGACAAGGGCCCTGACTGGGAAAAAGAGATGTTTAATCCCAGCACCTCCTCCCAGCAGCATCATTCTTCCAGCACCTTTCTCCTCCTTCAGCAGTACCTGAATCGTACCCAAATCCTTGCTTTGTTTTGCTAGTAGAAATTGCACAAACATTTAAGGCCATTTTCTTTTCTCCATCTCCAGCTTGAGGTGGGGGGGAAAAAATGAGTAAATGTTTACAGCTGCTCCAGCCAAAGCGGAGTAAAAACCCAAAGGTGATCTTCTCTCCTGCTCTATCTATACCAAGAATACAAACAGAGGGAGGTTTTCATCCCTGTGAAAAGTCTCAAATTATTCCTAATGTCTTAATTATTTTTTTAGAGCAAGAAAAACTCACTATTTTAAGGCATCACTAGAGGTATGAATTTGACAAGCCTTTATCCAAATGAATGTTTAAATTTTGAAAGGAAAAGAAATAATCCAGCATGACTGACAAGGTCCTTTTAAAACACATAATAGGCTGAACTTTACATGTGTCTGTAGGTGTTAGCCTACAAAGCTATCTTTACATGCAATGTAGCAAATGAACTGTGTAAGGCAAGGGCTGTAGCGATATGCATCCTTCCTGAGTAGTACTATGAGACTGTAAAACTTGACAAACTTGTTCTCTTAAAGCTCCATGTCCTCAGGGAAGAGGCTGGTGTATTCTTGTTCTTCAAACACATGAAAAGTTTGCTTTAGATTAACTATTGCCATTTGTACTCTATGTTGCAAGGAACAGAGCTTGATCTTTAAAAAACCCACTAATTACATGCAGATGATCCCTAAAGAAGTGAGGGATTCAGAGGGATGCTACAGGGGGAGCTGGTAGAGCTCTACAGCTCTAGCTCTCCCTGGAGCTAATCGTCCTTCCTCCACTCAGGAAACATTTGTCTGCTCTTTCCTTTCAAAGGCTAGGAGGAGGGTGGGGATCATGTAGCCAGCCCCAATCCACCCTGCTGGTAGAGAAAAGTGATGGGATTTTGATGGCTCTTAGGACAGGAGCGACGAGTGCAGCAGCAGCGGGGGCTACTTCACAGTGCAAGCATCATTTAAGTCTGGAGACTTGAGGAAAATGGGACACTTGCTTTCATTGCTCTGGAAGAGCAAAACTGTAAAATGCTGCAAGTAAAGCTCTGACAGAAACAAAGGGTTTACTTTTTTCAATGAGAAAATTAGCTTATGGCTCCTGTCCCTTCCCTTATGGTGGTCTGTGCGCTGATGGGTAACCCCACCATTTTATTCTCTGGATTCAGCCACCAAACAGCCACCTCTAACCTCCCCTTTTTTAGGAGGTCTTGCCTCCATGGGAGATGCATGGACCACAGCTTAAGAGCTGACAGCTCATCGCACATGATAGAGATAAGTGAGGCAAATTGGTCTGGGCACCTCAGTGTCCACCCCTTGTACAGGAAGGACTTCCAGCAATCTCAGGGCCAGCCTCCTGCCCAGTACAGTGCCATCTGCAGCCACATCACTCTTCCTTCAAGTGTCCCAGTGGTGGAGACCCTATCCATTTCCACGCTATTCCTACTGCATCCCATCTAGCCCACTACTATGTAAGCTCATGTGCAGAACAGCTTATCCCCATCCTCTAATTGCTCTCTCTTTAAATTGTTTGAACAACTTTATCAGGTGTCTTTCCCTAGCTTTCCATTTGTCTTTTCTTCTCTCTTCACTTTTTCTGGATCTCTGGGTCATCCTCACCCTTCCTGTGGGGTCTCTTGTCAGTTGTTCAAGTCTTCCTACAGGAGCAGTGCTAAAAACCCACCAGCACCCTTTGGCTGAGGCCATCATCATGCAGAGGAGAGCAGATGAGTCTGGCCATTTTTTCTAATCCATAAGGAAGAAACTCTGCGTGCCTCTCACAGCCCCTGCAATGGCCTTGCCAAGAGTAGCTATTTTCATTTAATTTTCCTTTCCTTGAAATTCATGCTTGTTTGTTTTTAATTTCAGGATGGCTACCAAGCTCTTTCAGCACTGAATTAGAGAAACAGGATACAGTAGCAGCTAGACTCACCTATTAATCAAATTAATGTTCCTTGGTGAACCAATTCAGAATACCATGGTGCTGGCTCTTGTGATTTCATAACATCTCATGACATTCAATATTTTTGTTTAAAACCTACTTTCCACATTCATGTGATAATGGGAGAAGCTGAGGTTTCACTTAGGAAGAATTACCAATAAAGCATCTAAAGCACCTGGCTGTAGAGAGTAATTGGCAAATGGGACCAAAGTGCATCCTAAAGTCTCAGAAAACCAGAAGACAGATAAAAAGCACCTGCAAACAACTGCTGCTGGCTGAGCTTGCTGGCAAGATACTTGCACAAAATGTGCTTGTCTGGCTGCTCCAGCGGACAGGAGCTATTGAGTGCTGATCTTCAGTTCTCCAAAGTGATGTTTTCTGGGTGGCCCTTTGTGGGAATCTGGGAGTGGTACAAAGTGGGGCAAGAAATTATCACCTACAAAAGCCATGGAGTGAAAAACCCTGCCAGAACCAGCTATAGTGAAAGTGCCCCCTGCTAGAAGGCTTTGGGGTGCTCTGTGTTTTACCAGACACTTTGACTCCACATACCTGTGTGGATTTTCCCAGCAAAACACAGCATGCCCTCTTCCCTTTGGACATGCAGCAGTCAGGAGGTACCAGAAGGTGTCAGAACAGCCCAGACTTAAGGGACACAGACGTACCTGCAATGTTTGGGAGCACAAAGGCACTTCAGAGTCTCTGTCTCCGTGCCATTTCCCCTGTGCATCAGCCATGTTGGAGTAAGAGGGTGGCTGAATGCTCACGAGGGTATGGAGTGAATATGTACCCAATGCATCACTCATGGAAGGGAGCCAGTTTTTACCAGTTTTCCACTTTCCATGATGAGGACCTGTTTCAGCCAACACTGGAAGAGTGCTTTCTCTCCAGGGGAGAATTGTGTGAAAAATACAATTTAATGCCAGTGGTGGCTGTCATTTCTTCCCAAGGGGCTGTGTGGGTCAGGGAGCAGCAGTACAAGCACTACGGACATGTGCAAAGGAGCTGGCTGAAGATGACACAGAGAAGCAGTGAATTATGCTAGGTGAAACTGGGACTCATTTGCCATGCCCACATGTAACTTCCATCCCCCCAAAAATGATGGTGTTAATATACGACCCTAGAAAAATCTGGCAGAAAATAATTGTGAAAACTTCACAATATGTAGGATGTGTGTCAGCAAGAGAATCACACCATAAACAGCTGGACATAAAGGCAGCTGCAAACTATCTGCAAATAAAGGAAGTGCTGAGGCTGACTGCAGGACTAGTGGAAGACTTCTCTGGCCATCCTTGTCCTGCTGCAGAAATGGTGTGGGTTGTTACCAGGAACCAGTGTGCAAAGGCTCACACGAAATCCACCATCAGAAAAAACTTAAACATAGAGAGGAAAAAATTGCTCGAGAGTTCTTTTGGGAAGGATTAGGTTTTAAATAATTGTCATTTATAAATTAATTTCACATGATTTTGGAGCTTGTCCTACTAGCATTTCAAGGTTTGACTGGAGCTGGCAGAGAGGATGGGCACTGGTTCCGGGACCTGACTGCCAAGAAAAGGGAAAATATTAAGAGGAATGACTGGCAATGAAGAAATAAAAGGCCAGGGAAATATAGGGAAATGAGATTTAGTTTAGGAAAATTATTGTTCTCTCAGCCATGGACTGATTTTATGGCTGGCATATTAGTCACAATCTTATATGAGCCTGGACTTTGTAAACTGGTGGTGAACACAGCTCCCAGCACTTTGACAATTTTTGAATCCATGATTCTGTTATTTTTAATCCTTTTTTTTTTTTCAATTTAAATTCACATCAAAGTCTATTGAAAGCAGTGGGGAGACTCCTCTCAGCTTCAAAAATTTTGAATTAAGTCATGTAAAAATAGACACCACCTGCCTCAAGACTTCTGCTGCAGTCTTGCCAACTGAGTCCAAGCAGCAAAGTAAGACCATGACTCCTCTGTTTCATATACCCAACATTTTGAGTTCTCAGGGCACAGCTGCAACCTGTGTGACACCTCTCAGTGCTTCTGCCCAATGCTGGATTAGAGCTGAGAGATCTGGGCTTGCTCTTGCCATCTAAGGTGCTGAGCACCTGCATCCTCTCTGCATTTCTCTAGGCTGCTTTGATAGCAGAGAGATGCTCTAGTGCCCAGGAGACATTTTCAACAGAACAGTACAGTAAATGAATGGCTTATTTCCAAAAGGAAAATATGCATGGTGGAAAGGAAAATGCCCAGGACATGTGGGAAAGCAGTGAAACCAGAGTGGAGCCCTGTTGCAAGGGCTGCTCCACCATGCACCTTGCAAAGTCAAGCCATTGCTAAACCAGAGATCACTGAATCAGAGGCGAGCCTCAGTCTTGGAGCAGCTGCAAAAACGTCTCTGCAAGCACATGGCTTGTAAATCCATTCCACCTCTGCTGGGGCATGAGTGGAACAGGCCAGTTCTTCATCTTAGTGTTTTTGGGGCATTTTGTAGTGTGCATTTTTAGTTAACAACTGCATGAAGAAGGCTGCCCTCTGGCACTGAAAGGGTGCTGTCAGCTCTCAGGCCATGGTGGGCAACACCACACCACTGACCCTAGTGAGAGTGGTGGTGAAACAGGAGCTCCTCCAGCCCCACACAAGGCAGCCAGCAGCCGCCACCGTGGGGGGACTCTCTGGAGAGGAAGGGAGCCAGGGCTAGCACCCAGTTCGCAGGTAAAATCACAGCCCGTGACTGGAGATGCAGACAGATTCAAGAAAAACTGTTGAAAACAGATTGTTAGACAGCCTTATGGATCTCTGCAAAGGACATGTTTTTCTTACTGGAAGAGAGCCATGATGTAGAAATAGATTGTATCAAGAAAGAGAGCTGCAGCCATAGCTTAGGCTGTATATTTAAACATTTTTGCTGTCAGACCATCTGGGCCTGGAGCTAAATTTACCTACAAATTATTTTCAATGTTTCTACTTCTTGAGAGGTGAAAGGTGCACTTGATACTTTATGCCAGAAGGAAAGGCAAAATAAATGTCCTGGGTCAGATTTTCTCGGCATCAGACCTGTATGTGGTTTTGGGCGCCTAGCGTCTGCAATACCTGCCTTGAGCCCCAGGCTGGGTGCTTTGTGTGCAGAGCCCCTCCACAGCCAACAGAAAATCTTGACTTACATTCCTGCTCCGGTAACTCCACACAACAATTAGCAAAGCAAATCCATTCATATTTTTTTTCTGCTTTTATGCTGTTACCAATTTCTTTTTCGAATCATAGCCAGGGTCTTTCCATGATGAAAATATGTGGGATCCAGAAAGTCTAGTTTCTGACTCAGCTCAGTCATATTTTCTTGGTGACTCCTGCGCACCTGGATCGCAGAAGAAATCCCCGCACCCAAGTGAGGTCTAACAGTCCCCTAAACATCAGGAAAGGTTTGGTGTGATCTTCTGACATCCCACGCAGATGGGATGGACAGGGACTGACAGATGCTGGATGAGAGTTGTGGTCTGCACTCCACAAATTTTGCAACCTTTCCCAACAAAATGAGGCATGTGCACCTAGCCCTGTGCTGGCCACTGCTATGAAAAAAGAGTCCATCACCCCAAATACTATGTGCCTGAGTCACTCCTTCGGGGACTGCCTTACTGATTCCTCCTTTGAAAGGCAAATGGATGAGGTTGGCTGCATCTCTTGCTGGCCAGGACTTTGACCTCCCCAGCTCTTGGGGGGTGCCCCAGCACCTACAGTGGAGTATTAAGCATTCAGAAAATCTCACTGGGCTCAGGATAGACTCACCTTTCATCCTCTGCCTGTGTATTTTCTCCTCTTAAGGTAATTTTCCTATTTGAACGGGTTTGTGCAAATGGTTCCTCCAGTTTTCTCTAGGGAGAAAAATGTGAAGTATCTGCTGGACAATCACATCCCAGAGTTGTTTCTGGGTTGTTTTTTTCCTGATCTTAAACCAAAAATGTTTATTAGTCTCCAATTACTGAATTTACTGCCGATCAGCTTGGGAAAGACTAGAAGTAATTATATTTGGGGATTAGAGAAATTATGTTTCAAGAGACATGGGACCTTAAAGCTTTTTAATGCTGCTGGTTGCATCTTCCTGTTCTGTGTGCCATAAAAGTAAAAAAATTTAAATATTTTATAAAAGTGATCTGTGATGGGTGATGGTATAGAACTGATCCGGTACTTCAGTTTATCTATGGCATTAAAAATCCCCACAAGGAAAGTCTTAAATGCTTCCATCCATCCTACATTATGTATATATCATCTCAATCAGAAAGACTTTCTTCGTAATAAAGCTCCTCTATCTAGTTAGTTGAGACCATGGTGCCTTCAGAAGGTTTCTTTTTAATAAATAGCATGGAAAAGTCTTCAAGGCCAAAATATGTGCATGAGTTTTATTAATCCTGTAGCCTCTGTCACTCACAATAATGCTAATAATCCTTAAACCTTACATCATGTTTAACATCCCATGTAACAAACGCATCTCTGGGAGATGAACAATAAATCCCATGTGCACTATGCTTCCTTCTCCTGTGCCTTCATAAGGAAGTCCCAGATTTGGTGTAGCTCCTTCCTGCTATGCTGGTTCCATCTTGCTTCCCGCACTGGCAAGGGGCTGACACTGCCCCAGTCCTTCCCAGGGGACTCTTCCAAAGCCATCAGTATTTGTCACTGTATTTGCAGTCAGGATAGCGGTAGGCAAAACGGGAATCACAAGACCGCAGAGGTTTCAGGAGCTCTGCCAGCTTTGCAACCGCCCCACTGACACCCTGGTCATCGGCGAGGCCATCGGCACAGTGCTGCAGGAAGCTGTCTATCTTCTCCTGCAGGGGTTGCAGGAATTTCCCCTTCAGGAGCTTAGGCAAAAGCTCTTGACACACCATGACAAGGCTGTGCTTCTCTCCAATGGAGTTACAGGACACAAATGCAGACTGGCAGTCCAAAGTCAAACAGCTAAATATATCTTTATATTCTTGTTGGTCGTCAATCAGCTGGCTCCCTATTAGAGACAATTAAAGCAGCTGTTAGAAACACAGCAGTGAAATCTTGGATAATCCCATATGTCTGTACCTCTGTATTAACATGGGGTTAGTTACTATCTGTAGGATAGAGCTATCTTTCACCACGCAGTACTGTGAGCTATAGCTCTACGTGGGCCAATTTCCTCACTCCTGAAATATGTTATGTTTTTTGAATGACAGAGCACTGCAGAACTGCCTGACAGAAGATTTGGAGTCTGTCAAGTCAAACTGATGCAGAAAAAATGAGAACTGGAGTACTAACCTAAAAGTGGAGTTCCTACAAAAATCACCACAGATAGCCAAACCCATAATTTTTCCATGTTACCCAAAATCATTAAATTGCAACAACAGCTCATCTAGCTGGAGTTAAGTTAACAGTAATAGCTGCTGGGATGAGAAAAAGAAACCCAGTGGAAAATTCCCTGATGGCTACTTCTGAATATTTGAGATCTGCTCAGGTGAATGTGCAAGTTGGGCAAAGGCCTTTTCAAAATTTGAACATTCAGAATGAATTATTGGAGGAATAGTCTGACTAGCTCTACTTTCAGGAGTAGACAAATGTAACCTGTGAAAAGTGAATAGCGACCCTGGATTTTGTATAAAAATGACAAAGGGAGGATTTTATTGTTATTATTATTCGTAGTTAATGTGATAAATGCACCTAAAAAGAGTTTTATGGGCTTGTTCAGCCTTGATTAGAGAAGGCTCCAGAGAGACCTTATAACTGTCTTCCAGTACCTAAAAGGGCCCTGCAAGAAATCTGGAGAGGGACTTTTTACAAGGGCATGTAGCAACAGGACAAGGGGGAATGACTTTAAGATGAAAGAGGGTACATTTAGATTATATATTAGAAAAAATTCTTTACTGTGAGGGTGGTGAGGCTCTGGCACAGGTTTCCCAGAGAAGCTGTGGCTGCCCCATCCCTGGCAGTGTTCAAGGCCAGGTTGGATAGGGCTTTGAGCAACCTGGTCTAGTGGAAGATGTCCCTGCCCATGGCAGGGGGGTTGGTACTAAATGATCTTTAAGGTCCCTTCCAACCTGAACCATTCCATGATTTGACCCAATACTTAAAACAAAAGAAGTTATGAAATTTCTAATTGCAAATACTGACATCTGTGTGGCAAAAGTTTTAGAAGAGGTGATTTAGGAGGACTTCGAATGAGAGCCTTGAGCAGTGTACACACTGAATGCTGATGCCAGCGCAGAGATAGCAGGCCAGGACGAAAGAGCCCATGGCTGGTCACCAAACCACTGACTGCACAAATAAATTGCCTGCAGCCTTCCTGATCCAGAGCCAGGATGGCAGTAGCTGCTGATGCTTGTGCTGTCAGAAAATCTCCCATGAACTCTTCATTATTTAATTTAGCAAGTGATGTTTGGCTGATTACAAAAAAACCAAACCAATCAGCATCAGAGCTGAGCTCAGCAGGTGAAAGATTTGTTTCCCCTGCCTCGCTAAGACCTCCAGCGACAGACGGAGCCTGCTGAGTACCTTCCTCCTTGTCGATGATCCCCAGTGTGCTGGCATCCCGGATGAACAGATGCCCATTGCTAAACACGCCGAAGGTGCCAGCGTCCACGTGGGTGAAGTAGAAGAAATAGTTGAGGTCGTTGGTGCCCATGGAGCGGAGGACAGCAAGGAGCTGGAGGGCCAGGTCAGCAGCCACCTCAGGGGCTGCACCAAAGAAATCGCGCAGGGGCCGGGTGCTGGCACTGACCACCAGCCGCCCGCAGGAACCCAGGTACCGTGGGAAGGGCCATCCCTCCACATCAGGGAAGATCTGCCAGGAAGAGCAGGAACATGAGAATTGCCCCTCTGGTCTCTGCACAATGCCCATGGACCCATGTCCTTCCCAGAGGACTTTCAAGTGCCTTTCAAGCAGCAGTGCCAATGTCATGGTTTGCTTTCTAAATCAGCCCACAACCCTTGCTCACCTCAGCCTGCCCCAGCAGCCCAAGAATGCACTGCTCCATCCTGGAGTAGCTATGCTGCTTTTTTTCTTTTTTCCCTTTTAATTCAGGAAGAAGAACTGATATTTCAAGTCTTATTTCATGAGGGAGATTAACCAAAAGTCCAAGATAATAATAGATCTCAAATTAAATGAAATTTTAGCCACAGAAGAGCTAATTTTAGGTGTCTTTATGGAGCCTTTGATGGGTTCCTCATGAGCACTGCACAGCTGAAGTCACAGCCTAGAGGTGAGATGGGGCTAAAGCAGTTTTTGCTAATTTGTAAAAACTGCCTGGCTGTTTTGTATGAGACTTTGTAGTCCCAGGGACCCAAGCGCTGGGTGTTTGCTACGGTGGTGACACCTGGGCCGGGCTTCCTGCATCACTGCAGCTTGTGGTATCAGTGCAGTTATCCCAGGTAGAAACCAAACTGCATGACTACTGAGCCATGCCAACACAAAGCTTTCTGCTTTTAACTTTTCTGTCTCCCCAGCTTCCCAGAACCATTCCCTCTCCCTAGGACTGGGCAAAGCCATGTGCACTGCTTTGGGAAGCACTGGCCTTTGGCAGGAGATTGATGCTACTGCTGCCTCTTTTTTTAGAGGAATCTCAAAGGGTTGCAAGAAACATCAATGAGGGCTAAAGGTGGGGTGGTAGTGAGAAAAAGTGAGGATACTCTCTTGGAGATACACGTAAGGAAAGAGAGGAGCCACATGCCAGGCATGCCTGCAGTGGACCAGGCAAGAGGCGTGAGGCCTCCTAGCTATCTACCTTAAAATTCAGAGCTCAGTTGTATTTGGGATTCCACCAAGCACCTCTGCAAAGATGTGCTTTGCTATGGAGCTAGTTACCAGCAGCATTCAAATGGAAAAAACAGCACTGGCACATGGAGCCTGGAAAATCAGTGCTTCCCAAGTCAATGTTCAACCTCAATGCTGCATCTTGGTTCTCCCACACTAAAGCATTCTCTTTCTGTTTTATAAACAGGCTGTGATTTAAATAATACATTAGCAATGCAAACATAACACTTTGAAGTGTCAGGGACATGTAAAACCCTGGCTTTCACAATGCGCTAGTGCTACAACCTGTCTAGGTTCTGATCTATTTAAGGGGCTGGACATTCATATTTCTCCACTACTTCACTGGGTTATGGAAGGTGCACCACAGGAGTCTGTCTGGCTTCATCCATCAAACCCCATAGGAGAATCATGCTTTATGAAGGCTAGAAAGCTTGCCAAAGGCCAGCGCTGGAACTTCTCTGCAGCTGGGTCCTGGAGCACACCTCACACGATAGTTTGCTTGCAAGGGGTTGCAGGGTGGTGTTTCAAGACAGTCAAGGTGGCACATACCTGTAACAAGATGGGGTGTGAATTCACTGACAGTGTGTACAACAGGCGCAGCTTGTCCCCGTCAGTGAGGTGGTCCATGTAGATGCTGCCAGCGTCTGGCACCTCAGCATAGCGCCGCACTATCCTGTCCAGGAGACGCTGGGATGGGCAGCGCAGCATTGGGCTAGACAGGCCCTGGTGAGAGGCAAAAACATGACAAAGATGTTTATGTTCTAGCTTGAGATGCCACAATATGACAGCCCCCGGTCCACGTTGTAGGTACTCTCCCCTCTGCACTTCTTCCCAGCCCTGGCATCCTGGTTTGCTGGTGGAGGTGTGTCTGTGATTAAGCTGGTGAGTCACTTCCCTTGTTAAATAACGTCTTCAGATCTCTTCACTATTTGATTAACCTGTGGGCAGTTTTCTTGGAAATACTATTTGCTAAAGTCAGTAAACATGCTTTAAAAGAGTAAATAAACACCGTATGTGGGTACAAGCACAGGACATATTCTCTCTCTGATAAACTTGTGCCTTAACTATTAAAATCAAATGTGAATAGCCTGTGCATGTATTTTTTAAATGCCAGCAACAAATGAAGAATTGTTGGGTGAACGGAATCAACCATCATTCTATTTTACCTTTCAGATTTGGAGGTTCGGCTTGTAAATTGCACAAGCAATCTAAGGCTGGAGTAAATGGCAATAGAGATTTATATCTTCATAGTCAAAACAATTTTTTTTTTTTCTGAGGTCAGTCTTCCTTAATAGCCAAGGAGAGCAGACGTAAGGAGTGGCACAGAAATGCTGCCCAGCCATGCTTTTGCTGGGGAAGGGAATCAGGTTTTTGCTGAGCCTTTTTCTTCCAAATGATCCCAGCAGCCAAATTTACTCATTCTGATTTTCTTTATAATTTGATGTCTGGGAGATGTGCTTCAGAGGAAAGGGCACTGGAGCTCACAATGCTCCCTGCCATTCTTCATGCTGAGAGCAAAGATTTCACTCAGGATCTCCCCAAGTCATTTGGTAACTCTGAGGTAGGTCTCTCTCAGCCCTTCCTGTGCGAGCTGTTCATTTGGCATAAAACACTTACTTATCCAGCCATGACAAAGAAATGAAGAAACAAGGAAAGGAGGAGTGTGCTGCTTTCCCTGTTGGAGGTGGAAAGGGAGCACTGGATCTCCCATGTCCCCTCCTCTGCCTCCATTCTGGTCTTGGTGAGGTCCCAACTGCTCCCTCCTTGGCCATCGGTTGCACGAAACAAGCCCTGAATGCCAACAGCTGGTCAAAGCTACTTGAGAAACTCAAGTCCAACTGGACCGTTGTTTTGCACAACTGAAGAACCATTATTTCCAACCCCCCCCCCCAAAAAAAAAAAAAACATTTGTCAAAAATAATTCTCCTCAGTTCTATTTACAAGTCTTCCTACACTCCTCTCCTCTCATGTAGGCTTATCAAGGAAATATTTTTTCACTAATGGTCTAAAACCATGGAAGGAGCTGGGGGAAGGGATGCTTATGGATTTCTGTCTCACAGCACTTGCAGGCATGTTGTGGCTGACTGTCACTTTCCCTCAGGAGGAGAAGTGAGAAAAAATGAGCAGAACAGAACTGTGTTAAATAAGAGATAAATAGTGGTGAAAGTCTCTTGCAGCTCAGCATGTATGCAGATATTTGCAGCCAAAGTTAGAAAGTCTTGCTGCCTCCAGGAGTTTGCAATGCAAAAGCTGAAACCCTTAAGAGTATATAGCAGAAACAGAAATTATGGTGGCAAAGAATGCATGAAAGTTGTAATTTTGGATTTTTTCCAAGGCCAGAGCTCATCCTATTAGCACAGATGTGGGCATGTGCTGCACGTGGTGATCACACCTGCTCGTTTATTGAGGAACCATTTCAGGCATATCAAAGGCGGTATGAGAGCAGAGGAGCAGGGTTGGGTGCTGTCACATTTATATCATCTATTGGTGCAACCTCCTGCAATTTAATGAAGCCCTGATGCACCAGAATTTGACAGAGGGGTCTCTGGATTTTGCCAGAGCTAGTCAATAGGGTGAACTTCAGCACCTGCTGGAGTGTTTCAGTGGAGTGAGGCCTCCCATTCCAGCAGACTGATGGAAACATCCCTACAGCAGAAGACGAGCAAGAGTTATAAAACTGTCAGGAAAAAAATGTCAGTGGAAGAAATATTTTAGGCTTGAAGAACACATACTTGAAACACTGCAGATACTGATTTATCTAAGAATATCTGAAGTCCTTTGCAGCATCTCATCATGCCAGAGAATAAGACCTGAAAGCCTGAAATCCAGTTTGTGATTGATATGGAACACTTCTTTACTTTGATTAAAACCCCACATTTTTCTATGTGATAGTGAGTAGCTCCTGAAAAGCCTACCTTCACTCAAATTTTCCCTCCCCTACTGCACAGGTGATCGTGAGTAGCTCCTGAAAAGCCTACCTTCACTCAAATTTTCTTTCCCCTACTGCACAGTATGCAATACATTTTTAACACCCATGTATGCATATGTATGTGTATCTAGTGCGGGCACACCCAGAATTCACTCTGATGTAAAGATGACCTCTGGAAGACAACTTCTCCTCACTCTGCTTTCTCTTCAGCCAGGCCAAGGAGGGATGGCTCAGATTAGGAGCACAGCTACCTCCTGTCCCATGTGCTGCACATGGTTGCAGCTTCACAAATGACCAGATTTAGGGTGGGCTCCAGCAGGAAACATTTGGATGTAGGTAGGTGTCAAAGCACCTGCAACTCAAACAGGGTTGTTCACCTCCAAAAGAAAGAGACTAAGGGTGCCCTGTGAAGCTGTGGAGCTTTTCTCCACTCCCAGGAGGTTTACTGAACACTTCTCTGATGATGAGGTACCAGGTCAAAGAAATAGCAGGTCTGGGAGGTGGCTCAGGGAGCCCCTTAATACCCATCCTTCCCTAAGAAGGACCACCTGCCAGATCAGTGAGCTGCTGCGCATGCGCTGTAAGCAAAGCAATGTGTGCTGGACTCAAAGGCCAAATAACTATGGTGCTGGCACATTTACAGAGGGCAGATGTGGAGGTCAGTAGTTTCAAACAGCAGGTCCTAAAGAGAGGGGCTGAAAATGGCTGGCTTTTCACCTTGCTATGGCTTTCACCTGTCTAGG
This sequence comes from Pezoporus wallicus, assembly GCF_028554395.1. Taxonomy (NCBI): domain Eukaryota; kingdom Metazoa; phylum Chordata; class Aves; order Psittaciformes; family Psittacidae; genus Pezoporus; species Pezoporus wallicus. The sequence goes on along the minus strand of NW_026637351.1, from coordinate 1,716,319 downwards.
CTGTGCTTTGTAGGCAGGGTTGTAAATCTGCCCTGTGCATGATCTGTGCTGGAACTAACCCACTTTGTTGTTCTTCCCCTCCAACAGGAAAAGCATGCAGCATGGTTTGAGGTAGTGAGCTTGTGGGTGAAGCAGCAGGTGGTTGGAGCTACCATGAAGGCTAAGCTCCAGCTAAATCCTGCTCATCTCTGAGGTGGGCTGGATTTTAACACTGAAGACTTTGCTGTGTCCAATAAAGATTTTCATCGTGTTAGGCATCAGGAGAGGTGTATTGTTAACACCTCTGAAAAGAGTTTGTGTGTATGTGGAAAGCCAGAAGAGCAGTGCTGCAGGTAAGTGGAGTGATGCATGATACCCATAAGAACCCTCACCATAACAGCTCCTGCTGGGCTACCAATATGTATCTGCCCAGCAAACACCACAGACAGGACGCAGCGCTTGGCTGGGGTGCACGCAGAGGTGCTCCTGTGGCTTTCAGCTCTGAGGAGGGCAGGTGGGATGAGCAGAGAGGAAGGGGTTGCCCGGCTCGGTAGGGCTGGATGGCTTGGTGGGTCATCCCATAACATCCCACACACTGCACGACTGTAATGTTGTTGCTGTTCTTGCCCCTCGGACCAGCAGCCATTTTGTAGAGCACATGCCCAATTGCCAACAGTGATTACTGCCAAATTTGGAAGGGGGGGGCCTAGGCTCCAGAGGCTATGGATCACTATGCTTTTCTCTGTATTCAAGCCTATATGGCGTCAGAAGGAATTTATATCCTGTTTAGGATGTCATTTTTTTTTTTCACTGCTTGATTTACAGAACCATGAAAAGGTGCACAGTAATCCTGAAGCTGGTGGGCACAGGTCTGGGCTCCCCTGTGCCCTTTTGCATCTTTTAAAACTAAAAAAACCTCCGGGGTTGCTGAAATGTCACAGGGAGTTTGTCCCTCAGCACATCCCCCGAGGCTGGCCCCCCAGCTCACTTCAGCAGTGTCCTGGAGCTGGAGTCAGCTCAGCTTCCCATTGCACATGGTGAAATTCAAGCACCCTGGAGAAACTGAGAGGTGCAAGGCCAGAGGGCCCCAGCCAAAGTCTCTGCATGGTGCTCTGTGTATGTGTGTGCATGTGTGTGCATGTGCATGGACGTAGACATGTATGATCTGCCGAGGTATATCCAGAGAGGAGCCTTCAACCCCGGAGCGAGGGACAACCCCGCGTGCAGGAGCTCCGGTTCCGAGCGGCGAGAGCCACCGAGGGAGCCTCGAGCCCTGGCCAGGCCCTGCCCGGGAGCCGCAGCCCCGCTGAGGCGAGCCGGGACTCACAGGGGGCGGGGCCAGGAGGGACGGCCCCGCCCTGAGCGGGGAAAACCCGCCCCGGGGAGCGCGGGAGCAGCGCGTGGCGCGGCGGTTGGCGCCGGCAGCGTTCAGCGGGCAGCGGGCGGGATGGGGAGCGCTCGCCTCAGGGCCGGGGCCCGGTCCGGGAGCTCTGCTCTGGCTGCCCCGGCGGTGGCAGCGTCGGCACCAGACAGAGCCGATGAGAGGGGAGGCTGCAGTGCGGAGCTCGGGGTGTAGAGAGTGCCTGCACTGGTCTGGTGAGGGGAGGGTGCTGGCTTGAGTGTGCTCTCACAGCCCAGAAAGCTAACTGTATCCTGGGCTGCATCAAAAGAAGTGTGACCAGCAGGTCGAAGGGGGTGATCCTGCCCTTTACTCTCATGAAACCTCACTGAAAGTAGTTTTGGTGTTGTCAACATAAGAAGGACGTGGAGCTGCTGGGGCAAGTTCAGAGGAGGGCCATCAGGATGATCAGGGGGCTCGAGCACCTCCTATGTGAAGACAGGAGGAGAAAGTTGGGGCTGTTCAGCCTGGAGAAGAGAAGGCTGCGTGGAGACCTCACAGCAGCCTTCCACTATCTGAAGGGGGCCTACAAGGATGCTGGGGAGGGACTCTTCATTAGAGACTGTAGTGATAGGACCAAGGGGTAACGGGGTCAAAATTAAACAGGGGAAGTCTAGATATAAGGAAGAAGTTCTTTACTCTGAGTGTGGGTAAGGCACTGGAACAGGTTTGCCCAAGGAAGTTAATCCTTGTTAATGCTTAATCCTTGGCAGTGTTCAAGGCCAGGTTGGATAGAGTCTTGGGTGACATGGTTCAGTGTGTGCTGTCCCTGCCCACGGCAGGGGGGTTGGAACTAGATGATCTGAAGGTCCTTTCCAATCCTAATTATTCTGTAATTCTATTCTATGATATATGTGTGTTACAACCCAGCCAGCTCAGCCAGGAGCTGGGAGAGGATGGGGTAAGGAAAGCCGTATAGCACATTGAGAGCCTTTTAAGGAGTTAAGGAGAAGGATTTGGGCTCAGCTAATGATTTAACTTTGCAGCAGATCTGACATACCACAAAGCCACATTTCTCCATGTACTTTTTCACCCAGCTCAGCAAGTGGAAGTTTTAAGCTCTTGACTGCTCTTTCACATTGAACTGCTGTGGGGGCAGCACAGTTTTGCACAAACCCGTGCTAAGCAAGGCTGGAGGACCTGGCGCCCCTAGCTTGCTCTCCCTCAGGTGCCTGCAGTGCTGCCTTGGAGGGCAGTGGTGGCTAGCAGCCGCTTGGGAATCTGCTGTCTGCACCCTGGGTAGGAGTTGTCCCTGACCATGGACCACAAGCTTAGGTGGGTGATCCTCTGAATGGAAGAGCACAAAACTGTCCCCTCTCCCTGCTGCCTCTCCCGAAGTTACTAGATGAATTACGGTGCAGCTTTGCTCAAGAAAAGTGTTCCTCTTTCTGGCACCTTCAGGAGGGCACTGGCCTCAGGGTGACCTGTGGTGCAGGTGAGTCCTTGGTGCAGCTCAGGCACTAGCCCCAGTGTTGCTGCTGCTGTTGCTGCTGCACCATGCTGCTGCTCCCTCCTCAGGCATGCTGTTCCATGGGGTTACAGAAGCAGAAAATCTGAAGCATAACTTTAGCATTCAGCAAAGCAGGAGGAAGCAGTTCCCTTTCTAGAGGAAAAAAAGTCCCTTTTTCACAGCCGTTTCTCTTGAAAGGGACAATTATTTGCCTCTCAGGGTCTTGTTTAGTGTATATACAGCCTCCACCCTGGCCCCTGCCCCTTGACAGCGATTATCGCAGTGCTGTGCTGTTGTTTGGCTGAGGTAGGAGTATGCATATGCATTTGGGGAGGGGACTTCTGCTCTCGGATGCAAGCCAGAAGCTGCTAAACACGTTCTCTTTCTCCATGGTTGTCTCCAGCTGCAAGTGGTATACCTCAGTGCAGGCAGCACTCGCCTCTGAAGCCTGCCCGCTCTCCTCCTCTAGCCCTTCCTGCATGTCCGTCTTCCCATGCAATTGCTGCCCATATGCCTGGTGGCAGTGACCCCTCCTGCAGTGCGCCTGTCCTGGTTTTGCCTGTGACACCCCAGGACTGCAGCTGAAAGGGCAGCACGCTGCTTTGTGCCTGAGATCATTTGCTATAGGTGGCAGGCAAATGAGGAATCAAGGCTCCAGCTCTGACTGCCCGTGCTGCTCGCCCTGCCAGCTGCAAGCAGAGGGGTCTAAGCTACCCCAGTCCCCAGCCCTGAGCAAAGTCAAGTTCAGGGCACAGGCTACAAAAATGAACCTCAGGCAGATTGCCCAACTTCTTTAACACCACACCATATGTCTGGGGCAGAGCTAGGACTAAATCCAAATTTTCCAAATCCCATTTAATTGCTGTAGTCACAGCACAGTGATGAAGTGTCCTCAGTTTTCAAAATTATTAATGATTTCCAACACTGGATGTACAGAATCACAGAATGGCTTGGTTTGGAAGATCACTTAATTCCAATCCCCCCTGCCACGGGCAGAGACACCTTCCACTAGACCAAGTTGCTCAAAGCCATGTCTAACCTGGCCTTGACGACTTCCAGGAATGGAGCAGCCACAACTTCTCTGGGCAACCTGTTCCAGTGCCTCACCACCCTCACAGTAAAGAATTTCTTCTGAATATCTAATCTAAATCTATCCTCTTTCAGTTTAAAGTGATTCTTCCTTGTCCTATCCGTTGTTTGTGCGCATAGCCCCATGCTATCCCCATGCCTGAAGTCAGTGGATGCTACAGCTTCCCACAGGCCCTCCTTACCAGGGCTGAGCCCACTCCTCGTCCTTTACCAAGCAGATCACAGACTTGTCTCCTTCAGGCCCTTTTTCCCTCCCCAAACCACATGGGACCCCCTGGGGCTCCTTCTCTTCCCCTTGCTGGTATGGGGCCCGGGGTCCATGGGGCACAGACCTGGACCAGGTCGGGGGTGAGGCGCTTTGCCTGCAGCCACTTCTGGAAGCGTTGCGTGCTGCGCAGGGCACGCTCCAGGCTGCAGGTCTTTGTCTTCAGCAGCGAGGTGCAGATGCGCTTGTCGGCCCGGTCGTGCTGGTACTTGGAGGTCAGCCGGGTGATGTCAACCATCCGCCAGCTCTTGGCATCGTCAGTATAGTTGCCCGAGTAGCTGAGCAGGTAGCTGGGGGGCAGCTTTAAACGAGAAGAAAGCCAGGTGTCAAACCTGCCAAACCAAAACGAGAGCCCCACGGAGAGCAGGTTAAGAAGCCACACGGACAGCTGCACAGTGCCAGCACCACCCGCGGTTGTTCCACCGCACTCCAGACCCTTGGGGTTTCTGCCATTGCTCTACAAAGACCAAGTAGCCCCAGGCTGGCACCCCCAGACACCAGGATGAGGCAAGCAGACTGAAGCCATCAGCCAGGGAAATGCATTTTGGAGGAGATGTCTATCTTCCTTTGCTTCCCACCTAAACCATCCCTTGTCATGAACACTGCCATGGGGCAGGAGTTGAAACACTCAGATGGGGTCTTTTGGACCACACAGGGAGAGTGTGAGAGAGAGGAAAGGAGGGAAAGAATAGGGCTGCAGGGTTTTGATTCATGGAGAATCCCTGTCATTTTTAAATTTAATTAATCCTGGAGAAAGGGGCCCAGCAAAGGAGTGCTCAACACTTTAAGGGATCCTGCAGAACAAAACCTCATGACAATAAATGTATTTTGGAATATTAAAATAACCATTTGTCTTGAGGTGGTGGGTTTGCTTGGTACTGGAGTCAACAGGGGCCCCCAACATTGCTGGCTGTATTTTCATAGCCAGGATGCGCGACCTCCCCAGGCAGCAGCAGAGTTTGGGGTGTGATGGGGTGGAACAAGGGGTAGCCATGGAGATCTTGCACTGATTTGCTTCCCCTACACAGGCACAGGAGGGGAGCATATGGGCTGGGTAATTAGGTAATTTTTTTTTGTTTCAGCAGCCCCCTCAGACCTGCCCACACAGACGTCACACATGCAGGAGCTGAGGAGTGTGGTGTCTGTTTTTTAAGTATGTCTGTAACATGCTCTTGGAAAGCAGCTAAACTCTGACCTTTGGCTTGTCCAATGTCATGCATTCGTTGCCTCTAAAACCTCCTGCCCTTACCTCCTTGCCCAAGTACGTAAGAAAGCATGTCCTAATTTAATCTCACCATAAATTAAAGCCACTGGTTCAGAAGTGAAAGAGAAGAGGCAAGAAGTTCCTTGCAGGATCAACTAGCTAGAGTTAGATGAAGACATTAACCAATCTAATAGCTGAAGCTGATTTTTCCTTTTAACTTCCAGTTGGGAAATTGGCACAGAAGATTTTTTGGGGGGATTAATTTCCTCTGATTGCAGGCAAATAACTGACTCAGTCATGCTCAATGATCAGAGACTGACCAGCCTGCTCCCCATGACCCCTCCTGAAGGCAGCACTTCTCTCCTTTTCCCCATCAAAGACCCTGTGCAACTCAGCTCTGGGGCAAACCCAGGTGCCTAGGACAGGGGAAAGATGGTCTCCCCAAAATGCTACTTCAGCTTTTGGCTCTAGCCATGTGCCTCCCTCAGAAAATTTGCTGCAGAGATACAGGCTGACCAGAAGTGGCCCTTTGCATGAACAGGTTGAGGGGAGATTCAAGCATTTTGATCATTTGGCCATTTTGCCCAATATGAAATTTAAGCTTCTTTATTATTAGGGTGTCTGACATAAAAATAAACCTTGTTTGTTTTGTTTGGGGTTGTTTTTTTTGGTAGGTTGGTTGTGGTGTTTTGTGGTTTTTTGTTTATTTGTTTGTTTTGGGGGTTTTGTGGGTTTTATTTTATTTTATTTTTGTTTGTTTTGTTTTTTGGTCCGGTTTTGAGCTGGGACCCAAGAGCAGAGAATAATTGCTATTCCTCACTATGATTTGTTGTGCATCCCCGCCCTTCCCAATGCCTAATCTGCAGGCATAGTACACGCACGTACAGCAAGAGATGGCTATGGGCTGGGTTTCTCCTTTTCTCCTTTTTTCTTTTTTCTTCTTTTCTTTTTTCTCCTTTTTTCTTTTTCCTTTTGCTTTTTCTTGTTAAGCACAAATGTGCTTGTGATTTGGCTCAAGCGTGTGTGTTTGGGGGAGCTCAAGTCAGGCAAATACCAAGAAAACATTGCCTCCTGCATGCGAGCAGCACATGGATGTGTGAAATCCAGGACTGAGCGTTAATTTAAGCTTGGATGGAGTGATTTCCTCCACAGAGCTCCCCGGGGGAGAGCCACGCAGGCCTGGGAACCCAGCATGGGCTGCAGCAATTCTGTATTTGGCATCATTTCTGGGGAGTGCAGCACTGGCCTGGCACACTTGCTAGATACTTTGAAGATTCATCATCAAGTTGTGCTGTAACAATAATTCACTTTTGTATGAAGCCTTTTAGCTAAGGGCTCAAATGTGCTTTAAGACTTTCACTAAGATCTGTGTGAGTAACTACACGACAGATTACAGATTTTATATCAACTCAGAACTAAACATTGAAGAAAATCAAATTTGTTTTTCGTTTTTAGTGGATGATACAAAGTATTTTCTTTCAGCCAAATAAATTTTGTTTGCACTGGGAGTCAAATATCTTTAAAAAAAAAAGTAAGTTAAGTTTTAAAATTAAAATAAATGCCATATAAACCTCCATCAAGTTGAAGCATTCGAGCTTTTTCAGACTTCCTTCCCATTAATTTTGGCCAAAGCTCATCACCAGTGCTGGCACAACTCTGCACATAGTTTTGGTCAGCTCAGTTTCACAGTGTTTTGAAAATCTAATATTTTACAAAAACTTTTTCTGCGCTCTGCTCTCTGGACAGTTGATAGGCAAGCTTTGGTATTCGCATTTACAGATGGATAAAGTTGGGCAAAGATAAGGGAAGTAAAGAACATTAGAGCACAAGATGAGTCACCAGCCGTTCTGGGAACAAAACCCACATCTTCTTACTTGTTAGTTGAGTGAGAATGTATGTCACAGCTCCCGGAAATGATGGAGAATTAATGAAGCATGTTCTAATGAGGATTAACACAGAGAAGGCAAAGTGCCATCCACCTTAGCGAACATGTGAAAAGGTACATGGGGGTGGATCAAAGAGCGTAAGTGCCACTGAAATTTCCCCCATTTAACCTTCCACTTGCCAAAAAATCCTAGCTGTTCAAGAAATCAAGGGGAAAACAAGTGTAACCTCTCCAAAGAAAAGTCTGAAGGTGACTGACTGCTAAAGAGAAGTTTTTAATTTTCCCTTTTCAAAGTGCTCAGAGCAGAACTGTATGTTATCACTTGTGTGTTGCGCTGCTTGTGGGAAGCTGACTATGGGATGGCAGGAGACAAAAAACCCCTCTATTTTACAATGCCGCTCTGCTTTTCCTGAGGCAGAAGCGTCATGGTCTCACATGTATGTGGCTCTGCGCTCCTGGACTCCCTTCGGCCCTCTGCACACAGCACCCCTTTCCTGCTGTCCACCAGAGGAAAGCCAGCATGGGGGTCTCCTGCTTTTACTTACGTAGCCCCTCTCTCCCAGGCCCCAGTGCAGCATGCAGCTGGCCACCAGCCAGCCAGAGGCAGTTGCTTGCTGCAGAAGGCTACTGCTATTTTCAGCAGGGCTGAGTGAAGCTGCATGGCCCCAGCCTTCCCAGTGGCTAAGCACAAGTAACTGAAATGGTGCTCCTGCAACAGGCTGCATGCATAGAAGCTGCTTCGTACCCAGCGCCAAGTCCCTAAAAACCCTGCAGAGGTGAGTGGCAAAGGTTGGGGCATGGAGCAAGGGCCAGCTCCCATGTCACCCTGCTGTGGAGCATAAAATGTGGGACAGCCCATATCCCAAATACATCCCCAGCCCCTGCAGTCCCACACCAGCCCATGTCAGCCAGCTGAACATGCTGATTGTAAATCCATCCTGCTTTTTGGAACAGGAGCCCAGGCTGGGCTGGGAGAAACCCAGCACTGCTGGCTTGGCCCTTCTTAGTTCCTCTGCATGCCCTGGTGTCACCTTCAGCATGAGCTGGGCGAGTCAGAAACCCAAGAGGGCAAAGTGCCAAGGGCTGGGACCCCTGGTGTGCCATGGCAAGGGGTGTTCTGGCATAGCAAAGTAACGTGCTGCCTTTTTGCAGCGTCAGTAAGGGAAGGACGGATGTTCAGTATTACAAGTCCATTCCAGACAAAACATTATGGTTTTAGTATGCTACATTTTAGAGGAGAGTTTAAGATAAAAATGGTGATTTGTCCAATATTATACTACTTACATTATAGCATTAAAAATACAATTTTGCTACAATCATTTCTTCTCCCTCAGGCTTTTACATCTATAAAAGAAAATGCATATGACTCTATAAATCATATCAGACCCAATAAAACCTTCCTCTGCCAAGCACTGCCTTTAACTTTCTCCTCAAATACACTGGCAACATTTTCCCTGCTGTCGTCAGATACACTCTGCTTTTGAGCCTAAAACTGATTGGATTGGTCTCATGACTGCTTGGCAGCATATGTCTCATCAGCTTTGAGGCAGATGCAATTTCTGCCTCTACCTTAAAGTTCTTATGGAAACCTCCCAGAAGAGTACTAATAATTTAGCCCCATCTATTTTTGAGCATGTAGGTAACCTGATGTGCAAACGTGCTCATGCTTCAGGCAGGTTTAGATCACTTTTGATCTTAATACACACATGAAATTCTGCACATTTGTGTTGTTGCACCTGGTACAAAATTATGTAGCATGTTTATATGTTTGTAGTTAACATAGTCCATTGGGTGTGTACAAAGCTAAATCCCCTTTGCCTTTACTCAGTTATTCATAATGAAATATTTCCAGTACATCTAAACAAGATTATTTGTTTCTCCCCTTCCTTCATCACTTCCTTGAACTGTTTCAGTGCTTCTCTCTATGCAGAAAGTTGTGCCTTTTACTCTTGCTTTCAGATTATAATTCAGGGCTGATCATGTTAGTATGGCTTTAAAAGAAAAGAGACAAAGCAGCAGTTTATAGACATTAATTAAAATACCAGGTGCTGTAATAGTAAGCGGGTGCTAAGTTACTGCTTGCATTGTACTTCATTAAAGTACTTGGCAATGCTAACAGGCAACTTTCAAGTTATTATACAGAATGTTTTAAAAATTACTGTGCTGAGTTTCTGACCTTATTTCTTCTTTAAAGAATTTCTTGCAAATGGATGTTCCAATGCAGGCGTTGCATTTATCAAGTCCCAGGAAAGTCCGGCCAAAGCTGTAGCTGGGTTTGACGTGGGGTGCAGACGGAGAAGCTATTGCTGCTGTGGAAGGGTTACAGCTCAGAGCCAAAACCAGGAGCATCATCAATGAATCTGCAACTCTGGAGCAAATGTAACATATCCAGCGCCCCATCTACAGTAGCAGAGAGCTCTGCCTTTTGTAAGTTACCCCTCTCTATGCTTTTGATCTCTTTCTGATGACCTCAACCTTCAGCGGTGAGCCCCAAAACACAGCAAGACACGTTGGGTAGGAGAGACCTTGCTCCAGTTCCCATCCTGCCAGCTGGTCACTGGCTCTATTGGCTTGAGGTTTGGGTGGGAAAGATATGATGTAGGGTGGGGAGAAGGAAGTACATGGAGGATGCAGATAACTTGAGTTGCCATGGTTACCTTTCCTTTACTTGGTGCAGCTGCTTCGGCCCCTGCTGACCCTCCCATCAGCCGACTTGGAAAACAACACGAAGAAGTGCTCATCTGCACTTTGTGCAGACAAATGGAGGATATCCTGTCGCTGGAGCAAAGGGCATATGCAGGACACTTAGTAAAAACTGATTTGGAAGGAATAGTAGTATGACAGAAGCACACATTTTACCAGAAGCCAGACCCTTACTGTTGCTTTATTCCTGGAGATTTGCGATGGGGTGCCGCTTGACTTCTCGGATGCTTTGTTAGCTCAGTTTCGCCTTCTCACAAAAGTGCTGAAAAGACTGTCAGGTGGAATTGTTGCCATTTTGTTGCTTGAAAATAGCATTTAGAAGAGGTTGCACCACACTGTGTCATGCCATGGAAAGCAGGATAGCCTGAAGCTTTCCAAAACATCCAGCTGACATAACTGCTTGGCCTCTAAGCCACTCGTGAAATATGGGGCTTTTCAGCAAGACTTGCATGCTTTTGAATACCTTTTGCTGATGGTCTTGGTACTGGAAAGAAGCTAGAGGTGGGGACAGGGGCTAATGCGGGAGCTTGCCAGAGGTTACAAATGCACTTAGAAACTACTGCAGTCATACCCAAAAGCTGTTCTCATTAGGCCAAAGACTTGAAAGTTATGGAAACTGCTGACTACCTCTTCTGGCCTGGGTGCTGGGGAGAGGACCTTGCCTCTCCCAGGCTGGAGTGGCTGTGGTACCTGCCATGCATGGGCCCTGGCAGGCTGCTGCTCAAGGCCGGAAAAGCAGGCCTTGAAGCTGTCCCTTGCTACCCCAGGCGGTGCAGCACATAGCATGCTACTGTGATGCACCAGGCTTTGCTCCTTTCCTGACCCCAGCTGTCATGTTTTGATTGACACAGGAGGCTCTCCTGGGCTGTATCTCACCATGGGAGTAGTGAGGAAGAAGCTGAGGTCTTGGAGACTTCTCATCCCCCCAGCTGGACTACTTACACCACATGGGCAAGCCACTTCCTACGAGCACATTTTTTAAAGGAAAAAAGATGCACTATACCCATTCTTTATTATCCCTTCCAGCATTTAACCACAGCCTGATGGGACTAAGGGACGTGCGAGCCGCAGGGGTGCACGCTGGGCTCTGCAATCGCCCCTTGCTTTCTGAAGGGGCTGCTGAAGGAAGGTGATCCTAACAGCACAAAGCAGCTCTTTCAAGCACAGATGCTCATTAGTTGTGACACTTAGGAGATCTGAGGTCTCTCCTTGACTCCATGCCCTTGTGGGAGGTTGCTTCATCTCTGGGTGCATCTCTATGCGCAAAATGGAGATAGTGACATTTAGGGATTGTCTACAGGGTGCAGCACAGAGAGGATAACAAACCTGCTGAGAGAGAAAGGGGATGTAATGAACCCTGCCAGTGCTGCAAACAAGCAGGGATGGGCAGTGCTGGTATGCCAGCAAGTGCATTCAGTGCATAGCTCTGCATTACGCCATATTCACATTTGGACTTATACTCCAGTATGAAGTTACTTGAAACAGGCTGGTGGAAAGAGCCATACTGGAGCTAAATGCCAGTATTTAACCACTTCCCACATCCAGAAGTTTATCCCCACCATTTTCTGTTGCCAGCACATTTCTCCTTTCTCCTCTGCAGAAATCAGCACTTCCTACTGTTTCCTGCCAGTAGCTCTGCAGCACTGGCCAGTTCACATTGCTCCCTGCCCAGCTATTCCCTGGATAGTACCAAAATTAAATGCCAGCAATCTGTCTTTATCTTCATTACATAATATATAAAACACATATCCTTCAGTTTCCTTAATAATTTAATTGCCTGTCTTTAGTCTTCAGTTTTCTGCTGTAATTTTAAGAGCAGAGACCCAGACTACTGTCTCACAGTGCCTCAGTTTGTACTGCTTCCTGGTGACCCATGGAAAGTGGAGGGCTTCAGCCTCTACAGTTGGTAACCAGGCCTTTCCCACAGCAAACCTTGTGCTTTGGCATGAAAAACCACTGGATGGATAGCAGGATTTCTGTTCTGTTAATGATGCCTTAATGGCTGTGTTGTTCTTACTCTTCTGTGTAGTTTATGCACATGCAAAGCAGTATTCATCTCCCCCTAGGAACAGCATTTGTAATTGTGTTTTTTGATGGTGTATCACACCTGCATCACCTTGAAGTGTTAGGAAAGCAATTTTGTGTTGAAAGAGTGGGAGCTAGTCCATCATACCCACCTCAAGCTTGCTGCTGGCATTTGCGCTTGCCCCCAGGGTCTGAGCCCTCTCGTTCCGTCAAGCATTCTTTCTCAGGCTGGGCTGTCCTCGAGTACAGGTGATGTGTGTAGGAACCTCTCAGTCATGTTCACGGCACTGAAAACAGCTTAAAGATGAGTACACATACCTCTGAGCTAGCCTAAAATGGTAGCTGGGAAACCATGGCTTGCTGTATGTTGCAAGGGGAGCTATGCTTCTGAAAGCAGCCTCCATTTAATGAGGTGGTTCAGGAACTAATATCAAACCTGTACTTGTTTTCCTTTCCTTCTGGTAACTTGACATGTAAGTATTGTGGTCAGGTGGTGAGTGGCAAGGTCTGCAGTAGCCTTGTAGATCTTCTGCTTGTGCCAAGCAGGAGAAGCAGGTCTCATTTTCAGGGCACTGATAGCAGTGGAATCTGCTGGTGATGCTGAGAGGTTGGCCCTAATCATAGAATCATAGAACGGTTAGGGTTGGAAAGGACCTTAAGATAATCTAGTTCCTATCCCCCTGCCATAGGCAGGGACACCTCATACTAAACCATGTCCAAGGCCCTGCCCAACCTGGCCTTGAACACCACCAGGGATGGAGCATTCACAGGTTCCTTGGGCAACCCATTCCAGTGCCTCACCACCCTTATAGTAAAGAATTTCTTCCTTATATGCAATCTAAACTTCCCCTGTTTAAGTTTTAACCCATTACTCCTTGTCCTATCACTACAGTCCCTAATGACCTTCACAAACCTTTCAACAAGACATTTCCACACAATACCACTAACTACACAAGACCATGGAGATGGTGGCCCTAAAAGAGAAGCCTAGGTAGTTTTCTAGACATTATAATTTCTAAAGATTTCTAACAAGGACCAAAATGCATGTAGTACCCTATCAGTCAGACCAAGCACAGAAAAGCTTTTGGATTGGTTTCTGTTAACAGAGGTAAAAGGGCTTATTTAGCCTCTCTGCCCCATCCCTGCTTTCTCCATATGCCATGAGGGGTGTGGAAACCCACACAGCAGCGCAGTCCCACTCTTAGCCACAACGGTGGAGCAGTGGAGCTCTCCAGGTCCCAAAAATACCCAGTCTCTTCAGATTCCAATGGCTATAGGTTTTCGAGGGGTAGAGCTGTGGTTCCCAACTCCTCATTGAGGCAGGAGAGGACCTGCCCTCCGTATTGCGAGCTCCGGAGGAGATAAGGGGAGGACAGGATGGTTTTCCCAATTATGCATGGGATGAAATGCACCTTTTACTTAACCTACATTCCAGTCTTCACCTGACCCGCTGATGCAATCCAGCTGTTCTTCACTGCTTCTCTCCACCCAGGTCCCTTTCCCACCTCCCCCTGAGCAAATCCAGCTGCCCCCAGGGGTGGTTTTCATGCTGCCAGAGCCTTACAGCTGCCCTCTCCCCCTCTCATCAGAGCTGCTGGCTAGCTCACCCCAAGCAAAATGTGGTGCATTCTGGCTCTAACTGGGACACTGGGAACTGCTTTGCTGAGCAGGAAACCTTTTTAATTAATTAGTTAATTAATTAAGTTTGGGTAATCACTAAATGCTTCAGAACAGGTCAGATGCAGAGGAACTGGAGGTGTGGTGTTGCTGCTACTACTCAGCTGACGTTGCCAGGGTCCTGGCTGCTGCTGACCTGGTTCTCATAGGGACCTTGCCACTTGGGCAACCTAAATGGCAGGTTTTGGGTGTCACATCACCTCATTTTTCTCTTCATGCCAGGTTTACTGCTGCAAAAGAGCCTTTTCAGCAAGTACAGGGTTGCTGAGCAACAGAGTATTGCCTGGTGGGTTGTGGGAGGGCTGCATCTCACTGCCACACACAGGAAAGAAACAATACAGAGGAAAAATCAAACTTTTGTTGGAAGAGGAGAGTCTCCTGCTCTTCCTGAGGTCCTTGGTTGGCCCTGCCCGGGTCTTGGTGCCTACAGGGACCATATAAGACCTTGGCTGCCACACAGAGCGGCTTTGCAGGACAAGGGTGGAGGTCAGCTCAGGGTGTGGTGCAACATGATTATTCTTAATAGTGCTTTTCATTATTCACATCCAAGATAATTATTAAACTATTGCCAAGTAACCAGTACAGACTTGATATTGAACTTCTTATCACTTCAACCTCAGTTCAGGCTGGATGTGTGGATTAATAGCTAGAGTGGCTTAAAACATTTTCAATTCTTTCAAAATAAAAAATGTATCTTTTTGAATGCTACAAAACTCTTAACATTTGGGAGGATGCAATCACTTCCTTTTTAATGTGTTTTCCTCCTGATTGCGTGCTTATGAAAGAAACATCTGTTTTGAAGTGATATGCAACTGAAAATTTTTGTTCCAGTTAGATTTGTAATGGACAACTTCTGTTATACACTCTTATTCTCCCCACCCTGTTTCTTTCCCCTTTTCTCTTGCTGAAAGATGAAAGAGAGGAGAAAAAAGCAAGCAAACAAGCCCCACTGCCCAGAGTACAAATACAGACAGAAAAAGGGGCCACTGAGGTGTGGGTGGTGTGAAACACCACAGCTGAGCTGGTTGAGCATGTCTGCACTTCAATTCACTATCTGAAATGGATTTTTCGACATTTTGAACCAATTAAAATATTAAAACAGGAATAAAAATTTTTTTTTGTTTGTTTGTTTGTTTGTTTCACCAGGAAACAATTCTATTGTTTGATAAGCCTGGATGTAATTAATCAGAAGCATCAATAATCTACTCTATTAGTAATACAAGAAAATAAGTATTGTTCTGTAGCTGTAGTAATTTTTTTTTTTGATTCTCCCGACTCCATTCTTCTGCTGCACAAGAGGAAACCTCCTGTTTGGAAATCTCTGCCTTTGCATACTGGTAGGCAGCTCAAAGAAAAAGACAGCTAGAAGAAAAGCATCAGGCACTGCGGCCAACAGATAAGGGCAGTTCTAGTTTGTGTGAAGCTGAAATGTCAACAAATACTATCAGCTATTGTGGTGTTTGGAGCATTTACAGGAGATCCTGCCAAGCAGCGAAAGGTATGGAAGAGGATCCTGGATTTTGGTGCATCAGTGTCCACAGACAGTGAGATACAGGGACCTTGAGCCTAAATGAAAATGATAGAAGAAAATCGGCTGCACACCAGATCGGGGTGGGCTGGTCACTCCCTGCACAGACCATGCAGGAAAGAGGTGAGGGAGAGCTGTCTGGAAAGGGAACAAAGCTCCTTGTCAAGAAGCACTTGCCCTCTGTTGACGGTGGCCTTGCAAATACAAGTGGCAGCGGTGTGTGTGCTCCTGGACCACTCTTTTAGGAAAGCAGCTCCTTAGGTGGAGTCCAAGTCCACATGACTGCAGTTGAAACACTGGTGATTCTCTGCATTGTGATTTTCTTTAACAATACTGCAGCAGAGAAACAAAAGCATCCCTCCTAAGGAAAATAAATAAATCTTTCTATAGAGAACAGGAAGTATTTTCATGCCATACAATTTTCTGGAAAGCAAAGACTAAAATATCTATCCACAATATTTTTATTGGATATGTGCTATTGATTCTGTGTTTCAGCAGTTAAAAGGATTAAAAATAATGCAAACTTCTTTGTGTTATAACTTCAGATTTTCTAAACAAATTCCTTTGTGAGGCAGAAGCAGTACAAACAGAGTCACCTGCAATAAAAATGGTGTGGCAGGGAGACACTCTTGGAATAGGCTGGCTAATGAACCAGAGCTGCTAAAATGGTAGCCTGGTTTCTGAGACCAAAGGGAAACACATTTAAAATACAGTGTGGAAAGATTCCTTCTGAACAAGTTACCTGGTGAAGAAAAAGTCTTAAAAAAAAATAAGTCCTGAAAGAATAAAACATGACAGATGTTTGATCCAGTGGCAGTCTACTAACTTTATCAAACCACATGTTCTTTCTAGGTACCGGTTGTTCGGTCCCATTTGGTTTCTAGCCAACCTTTTGGAATCTCCAGTTAGTTATTTTTGAGTGGGAGTATGGTAATCTATTTTTTTATCAGCTGTATCATTTGAGCATCTGGATGCAAGGAGAGATCAGTTTGTGAGAAAGATGTGAAGACTGCTTTGACTGACCTTGGGAGTGGTATTGACCAATACCCAGTGTTAGGATTAGGGAATTCAAGTATGAATTTTAACAGTACAAATGCACTTTAAACAGTGACTTTTATTTTCCCATGTAACAAAGGACACAACCTATATTCTTGAATGTTCTTGTTATCATGCAACTGACACTTGCAGATGATAAAAATGGAGACATGTTTTCCACATGCATTAACAATTTTTGATATTCAGATATCAATTTCTCTTTGGCTGGGATCAGAGGTGATACAGACTGAGTGCTGTTGAATCCTGTGCAAACATGAACAGGTTTTTTAAAACTGGGCTAGCTAGAAGTATATTAATTAGAAGGAAAAATGAATCAAGACATGGAATGAATCATTTCCCCCCCCCCCCCTTCCCCCCCATCTCTTTCTTAAAACCCTGGCTTCTATTCTCTTGTGGCTATGAAACTGGAATTTTAATGTTTTGGTAATCAGACATGTGAACTAGGCCACCTTCCTTCTCTTTAGCCATTTTTTCCCACCAGCCTTCTCCTTACATATTATAAGAAAGAGCGATCAAATGAAGGGGACTCCTCCAAAGCCCCCCAGGTCTAAGAAGATTGATAGAATCTGGAAAACCTTTTTTTCATGTAAGCGTTGATATCTGGTGTCCAACAGCGTGAAGCAGTAGAGGATGTACATAAATTATATTGGTTTTGGCTTGTAGAGGGCTCAGGTACATGATTCAATGTTTTATTACATTGGAGTTTACATGTCTGGATCCAGATTTTCTAGGATAGGCACCAAATTCTCTGTTAATGAAGCAGGGTAGGTAAGTGAATCAGTTCCCTAAATGTGACTTAATCTTGGATCAGGTCCAGTCGTGAACTCAAAGATGAACAGCTTATACTGCATGAGCAGTGGTCAGCCCCAGCCTGTACAAACTCCGTAACATAGTCTGTAATACTTTGACTCCACATTAATAGGCATCTTTGAAGGCTTGTGATACGTGCGCCAGCACACTGCCAGATTAGGAGGAAAAAAAAGGCACCTCCGCACGCAGGAGATTACAGACCCATAGCAGAAAGATATCCTGTCAATGTGGGGACATACCCAGCTGCTCTTTCCCGTTCTTCCTTAATTCTGCTGTACATTAGTTATTTTCTTGTGACTTTTATCATCCTTAGAGTAAATTGGTGACTGCTTTGAAGATTCTTTTTAGAAAATGGCGTATACACACACAAACACATACACATATGCACAGATTCATGAAGGTATGTGGGCTGCCGTTCTTTACATTTCCAATTCTGGCACCAAATGAATCTGGAAGTGGAAAATCAAGAAAGGGTTAATTAATTAAAAGAAAAAAAAAACGGGGGGGGGCAAACTTTGCCTTGTTTGCACTGTTCTTACATCAGTTTCCATGGAAATAGAAGTAGAACAAGCCAAGAGCAGTGGTGTAGCCAACTTCAGCTGCTGGCTTCTACTTCATGCTTCTGTTTCCATGGAAATAGATGCCAAATCAGCAAAAAATAAGGTAACTTGTTTTAAATACCAGAGTTTTAAAGGCTTGTCCTTATTTAACCTCAGTCAGGAAGATAGCTTGTGAGGGCAGGCAGCCAGCAATGAAGTGAAAAGTTGCAATGGCTTTTTCAACTGCCGACTGCTTGTAGAGATTGAATTCAAGGGGCAGCTACTGATTTTTAGAAATATTTTGTAACTTTCTGCCATGCTGTAAATAAAATACATTTTTCTCATCTTGAATAGTCACACTAGTCTGTAGGAGGCCAAACTAACAGCTCCTTGCAAAGCAGCCATGCAGCTGGCTCATTAGACGTGTTGCCTCCAAGAGTTCAGAAAGAGCTGTGCTTTTCTTAGAATTACAGTATGCAATCTGCCCCCATCACAAAAGCAATGGTGTGTGCCTCAAAGTTTTGAGAGAGAGGTAAAGGAAGGCTATGTGGGGGAATTCCTGACAGTGTTTTACAACAAACATCCCACTTTCTTTTTTATCTAATCCGAGAAGGCAAAATTTCACTGAGATAAAAGTTGACCATAACCTATTGCTTATAGCAAAATATGGATGGAGAAGCAAGGAAATATGGACAGAGTCCAACCAAAAATATTCTGTTGTAATTTCAAGAACTGAAATTTCATCCAAAGCTCATTTTATTAAAACTGACTCAAATAGAAAGTTATGTCAAGGGTGGAGGTTGCCTTTTGATCCTTAGCTGTTACTGTGGTGGAACTGTCCGTAGGGAAGGGTATCTCTCGGTGGGAAGTTGTGTGAGGACAGAGATGAGAGTCCCATCCTCAGCCCCATTATTCATTGAGTTGCTCGTAAATTTGCATTGTTCCCAGGTATTTTCCACCTCTCTCTTCCCCCACAACCGTTTTGCTTACATGCTCTTCAGGCATCTCTTTAATAGGCTTCTAACACATCTGGGGTCAATGGATCCTGTAACTTGTGGGCTGTTTATTGGTAGCAGCATATATCTGGAACCGAGAAGTATAGGTATATGTTAAAAAGAATAAAAAATCTTAGCTGGTATTTGTGGGGAATTAAATGCAATTCTAATGAGACATTTCTTCATTTGCAGTATTGCATTTTTCCTTTTAATGACATAAAATCTGCTCTTGCAAGGGCACGTGCTTCACACATTAAGTACATTCCCTTGGGCTGCTGAGGGAGTAAATAAATGAAGAGCGCATGCCAACCTAATTTTAAAGAAGTGGATCAGGCCTGGACTGGGGCCTCACAGTTGTTCATTTTAGGCATAAGAAATGTGTGCATTTTCTGACTGATTTCTGTTGATCTTCTTTGAAGAAAACCCAAGAAACATCAAGACTTTCAAGGAATTTCCAAAAAAAAAAAATAGATTTTTTTTTTTTTTTTGCGTAAGGAACCTTTTAAAACATAGTCTTTACTTTTTTCTTTTCTACTGTACCTATTGCCTTAAAATTCAAAGAGCTTGCACTGATTGCTTTATCAGACATTTATTGCTGCTGTTGCTGCTGTGATATGATTGCTTCGTAGCTGGTTTTGAGCTTCTGGGGTACTGTTTGAAGGGGGAAACCCAGTACTGTGTTGCCTATAATTCTCATGGCATTTCACTAATATTTCCCCTGGAAAAGCTCTAGGCTCTGCTGGAATGGAAAAAATATCGGGGAAGCAATGGAAAGCCAATTCATACATTTTAATGTGGGGACAGGGGAGAACTGAGGGAGCCACTGCTCCCCAGGTACTTGTACTTAAACGCTCAATGTACCTTTTGATTCTCCATTATACAATAATTCATCATCCTTCAGGCTTGTACCAGTGCTTCCAGGCCTTCAGGTCACTTACCTGCATAAATGTCATGCCCCTCGGCTTGCAATGGTTAAATCACACAGGGAGTAAAGTAGGGGCTATTTGCCAACTCTTCTGCGAACAGCTCATAGCACCACAGCATGACTCAAGGGATCATGAGAACAAATTACAAGAATAGCAAGTTGTGGAGCCAAAACTAAGTAAGAAGTTTAAAGAAAAAAAGAAAGAGCAAGGTCTGACATGAGGTCCTTGAGGCAAAAATTACATGCCTGCACTTCTCTATGAGTTTTGTAATGTTGGCAGATCAGCCTTGCTGCACCAGGCACTGTGGAGCGTGCCTGCAGCCCTGCCCTGGGCATCTGATATGCCAGCCTGCCTGGCCGTGCTGCTGTCCCTGGTCCCCTGCCATCCCCAGGATGGATGGTGGGTGAGCACAGAGCATGGCGTGGCAGGAGGGATGGAAATGTCCAAAGAGAATACAGGATATCCTCTACTTTTCCTGTAAAGTGACTGTTCCTGGAGCAGAGACCGCTTCCATCAGGAGGGAGTATCTCATTGGTATGTGGAGCAGAAGCAACAGCAGCTGCCAGGCACTTGCTGTGGGCACGGGGTGCCACTATGCTGGGAATCTCCCTTCCCAGTTCTCAGGTCAAAAGTCACTGTATGTGAAAACATCTTCCCAGAGTCACCTGACAGTGTTGGATGGTGATTGAATTATATATAAGAACATGATCACACGCATCCCTGCGGGTACCCCACGCTGGGCAGGGAGAAGCAAGCAGGCAGGATGTGGGGCTGCTTCTACCTGCTGCGGCTGGCACTTCAGGGTGCTTCTAGCCTAGCCCCTGTGGTTGGGAAGCCAGCCTTTCTTCCTGGATCAGGTCCCAGGCTGTCACCCATCTCAGGTCAAGCTCATTGCCCTTCAGGATCCTCCTTGCTTGTCTGCTTCTCAGTGCAAGATTTTTTAGGGCAAATCAGAGTGGATGTGTATGACACTTTGCCCTGCGACAGTCCCCTCTGCAACTGAGGCAAGTATTGACAAAGCAAATGTCACCAAAGCAGCAGCACGGTTGCTTTGCTCCAAAACTCAGCCTTGACTCCTTGACTGGGATGCAACCTTTGTCCAGACATCTCACCAATGGACTTGTGAATTTTCTCAGTGTCAGCAAAAGTTTTAGGTTAATTTGAAGTCTTATTTGTTCATAAGCTGAGATCATAGGGACCGTCACAGAAAAAAGGCGTTTCATCCTTTTATTCCCCTCCTTCACCCATGAGGCTGCCTTGTGTACAGCTTGTATCATATACCTGTACAGCTTTTTAATTTTTTTATTGTTTGCACTAATGGTTTTAATTCTGGACATTTTTGCATTGGAAATGAAAGGTCTGTAGCTTTCACAGCACAGATGGGAGATAAAAGCACCATAATCACAGAGCAGGGTCTATGACACTTTTTCCAGGAAGATGCTAAAGGCATTATTTGGCATTAGCAAAGAAAGGGATAATAAGCAAATATGCAAAGAAGGCTTATTCCTGTAATTAATTTCAAAGTTGGAAGTTCCACAGTGCTTTTGTGTTCAAAAGTGACAGCACATGAGCCATCACAAAGGGGATGTATCTTAACATAAATCAGAAAGAGGGGGACATAGAAACTTGCATTTCCACTGTCTTTAAAAAGAAAAAGCTTCAGTCAGAAGTTACTGTGTATTCTGAATCTATGTGAAAAAAATACAGTTATAAACAAGTATTGACACATTACATGAAGGGCAAAAGCAGGATATAGACAAACTTGGTTTCCAGGGAGATTGGACATTGCTCTCCAGAGAAAAATAGTGTTCCAAAGTCACTTCGATAGCTTGAGGCTGTGCCTATGTTTGCAGCTGCTTTTTTGCACTAATT
Source organism: Pezoporus wallicus (assembly GCF_028554395.1). Lineage (NCBI taxonomy): Eukaryota > Metazoa > Chordata > Aves > Psittaciformes > Psittacidae > Pezoporus > Pezoporus wallicus. The sequence continues at coordinate 1,694,917 of NW_026637351.1, read as the reverse complement.
TCCTACAATTACTATCAGTCAGCCCCAGTGATGGTAGCAATGATGGAAGAAGAGTTCAGCAAACTTCCTCTACCTCCAATTATTTTAACACTGTTCAAAACTGGTTTTGAACAAGTCTAAATGGCTCTGCTTTAGGAATAACAGTAGCCACAGTCATCCTGGTTGCAGCCTTGCTCCCATCTGGATCTTCAGCTTTTTGACAGGTAACCTTAACATCTTGCCCTGCCATAAGATCAAAAATAAGCAAAGGAAAATGTCATTCAGAGTTCTCTATAGTTTTATCCTTTCTACCCTCAGTCCATGGCTGTTGCCCCCATCACCATGTCCACAGTTGCAATATGATTTGGTGCAAAATGCTGTGCTTGTGAAGGTATCAGCCTTGCCACAACAGGTGTGATTGGATACCTTGGATAGCTTTAACATTGCTGGTTTTACTTGGAAATAGTGGATCTTCTTAAGTCACTGATGCTGCACACAGAACCATGCATTTAATACTATTTGTTTGTTTGCTGCTTGTGTTTTTTTTGGTGGTTTTGTTTTTGGTTTTTTTTGGCAGATTTACAGTTAGGCTTTTTGGTTTAATCTGGATTGAATTGATATTGTTGGCTTTGTATCCTGGGTAGTGTTGCCTTGGCTGATGACCGGTATAGGTGAACTTAACTCTCTTTGTGTCTCCTCACAACATGAGGAATTCGTGTCCTGCACACACTTGCAAGTTCCCATTTGTGCAAGTAATTTTAGGATTGACTCTAGAAAAATCATGCCTTCAGGGCAGTGTAGCATTTATTTATTTATATGCACCACCATTCATATGCCAAAATTTTGCCTGTGCACATACACTTGCATGCTCTTTTTATAATGATTTTATACTCATTTGCTTATGAGGTTGTTTAGATCTCCTTGCTTACAATAAAATCCAGCTCTCTCTAGCTCTAGACCTTCAGCTTGTTGGCAGGTGAACTTGGTATCTTGCTGTGTAATCGGATCAAAAACACATAAAGGTAAGAAAATTGCATACCGGTTCTTCATGGCTTTATTATTTTTTCACAGTTCATTCAAGGACATTCCATTTTTTAGATCCTGCTCCTGTTGTAGGTCCCACTCTAAGGTTTCTTTGTGTATTGCAAACAAATATGTGTATAACACAGAGCTATGCACAGCAACTCAGATTATGCAGTTAGCACTCGCTGATGGCAGCGCTGATGGCAGCACTTATGGTGCACTGTATATTTATTTCCCAGTGCATGGCTAGAGTGTTTTTAAACAGCAGTTTCCTTTTCTATTACTTTGTAATTTCTATATTGTGCTTTCATTACTTGAGCTTCAACACTTTGCTCACAAGCAAGTGATGCTATTTAAATTCTCCTGGAAATACTTGTAACACATGCAGAAATTAAAAAAATATTTGCATGTCCCTTGCAGAATTCTCCTATGGAACTGCTAATGGTTTTCTTACCTCACAACTGTATGAAAATACAATGTCCTGTATTTACCATTTGAATTCACTACAGTCATTGCTTAATTCAAGACAGATGAGCTGCTCTCCTCCTTCCAATAAAATTATTTTCTCCTGATGTGTGTGGTTCAGTCTTATTCTTGAATGTAAGCTGGGAAAGCCGCCCTGTTCACTGTTGCAAGTTAGTCTTTGACCAGTGGTCCCTGTGTACATTGCTTTGGATACAGAGCAGATGCAGCAAAGGACCCACGTGGTGGGAAGCTGCCCCATCCTACAGCCGAGGAGAGCACTTGCACCAGCTGGGGAGCATCGAGCTGGAGAATGAAGTGAGGCCCCCAGGACAGGCAAGCAGGATGCAAGGGCTTGTCAGCAAGAGGGGTCTTCTCTTATGACTCAAATTGCTGCTTTCCCTTACCACAGTGTTAAAGTGCCAACATTTCTAGTTCAGATTAGCAGCTCTGCTGAATTCTCCCCAGCACCTTGTTTTTCTTTACTTTTTGTCCTTGCAAGTTATTTTGTATTTTTTGAAAGACCTTGTTCCTCAGGCTTTGTTATTTTGAAGGCAGTTTTAATTCCCTTTTATTCATTTATCTCTTCATAGAATAAAGTTTATTAACTTTGGCAGAAAAAAATGTTTTAAATTTTAAATGTACGATTTATTTTACAAGATAGCAGCAATTATTTTAAAGTTATAATAATAGATCAAAGTCATAATGAATGTCAAGTACCTGAGGCATCTCATAAAAATACAGAAGAAGACAAAGGAACAAGAGGCCTGATAGAAGAAATATAAATAGCAATTTTAAGGCTCCAGAAAATACCATTTCCCACAATATTTAGATTTAATACTAACAGACAAAACCCTCTGTTTAGAGTACAATGTAAAGACACAACAGGACACAATGTCATTCTTTTACAGCCCATGTAAGATATATAGCTCTAAAACAAAAAATCTTCAGAGTCAACTTAGTAATACAATGACTGATTTAAACTGTATGAAACATTCAAAAGAATATTAACAGATTAGTTCAAAGTAAAAAATGTAATTTTTGGCAAAGATTTACACAAATTTCATCCTTCTTTGGCAATTGTAACATTTGGCTAAATATTTTTGAAACTTCCACATTTAAAATATTTCAGTAGTTGATCAGACTGTGGAATTAATTTTTGCATAAATCTTCTTGAACCTTTTGATTGGCTTCCCAATTGTCACTGGGAATTTGTCATAAAAATTACATTAGCAAGCTTAAAATTATTGGAATGCCCCTAGAGTGAAGAGACAACTCAATTTTAATTTCTTTCTTGCATTATTCTTGCTCTTTGCCCTTCTAGAAGACAGAGCAACATTTTGGCTTGTCATAGGAAGGAGTCTGGCTTGACTACAGGCAGCTCCTGCCTATGGAGTGACCCAAAATAGACACCTGGCTCATACCCAAGCAATAGTTTCCAAGTGAACCAGCTCACAGCTCAATCTCAGCTATCTCTTACTGCCACAGACAGCATCTGCCACCTCGTTTATGCTCAGTAGCATATTTCTCCTCAAGAAGTAACACAGGCTACTTCCAGGATAAAGCATTATCCTCTGTGAATAGATTTAACATGATCTAGATCTTCAAAAGGTCTTCTGCTGTGGAGACAGACCACATTTGCTCTAAGCCCCTGGACTGTAGCTGTCCTATTCAGCCTCTGTTGGATCACTGCAAATATCTTGAAGCCCAAGTCACCCCGGTGCTGCCATGGTTGGCAGGCAGGAGGCAGTCTGTGCAGGAAGTGTGGTCCGTAGGCTCTGTGGGCTGCTCCCATCCCATTTGGAAGATCTGACATGATGCTGCAATTTATTGCCAAGGTATATAGGACTTCAAAGCAAGAAAAATAACTTAAATTCATGGTTCTTTTTGCTGTGAAAGGGAAACTGGTTCCTTATCCACTCCTCCTTCCAGACTGGGATATGACTCAGTTCCTGATAGTTTAAATATGATCAGAACCGATGTTGGATTTCTTTTGTGAGATGCGTTGTTGCTGTACCAAATGCTGAGGATAAAAATACCTTCTGCTGCAGTCTGCTGCTGCACTGGAAAACAAAAAGGACATCTTTCTTTAGATTGACTGTTACATAGCTGGAGGTAGATTGCTTTGCATCTTGACTTCAGTCAAATTTACAGTTTAGAACTTCCCATCTAATACAATCTAAAATTCTTGCAGAAAGAATGAAACATGCTTGTGCAATTTGGGTAATGGTGATACCTGGCGGATATACATCACGGGCAATGGTTTCAGAAAGACCGACTTTTTTGCTCAGCTTCAAAATGAAAAATATCACAGGGAAGCATGGGTTATTTGTGGTGCTAACAATGCATATTTTTGAGGGTCTCTGGTTTCCTGTGGTGCCTCATCCTTAATGCCCTTTGTTGTGAATGTGTTGGCACACATCCTTTTCCCAAGCCAAAAGCCACCTGGGAGTTGCAGCAGGAAGAATGTAAAGCAACATCCCACAGAATTTGAATGGTAAATTCTCAACCTATGCATGATTTGTCATATCAATCTACTAATTTGTGATAAATTACTAGTGTTTGGCAGTGCTGCAGAAGAAAAATGATTTCGTAATACATCCTAAACCTGTAACCCAAAGCATGAAAGTCTCTATTTTAAAACAAGGGAATATCTAAAGCAATATTCCTCCATATAGATTTTAAATATTTTTGAAAGCCATAGTTTTATTTTGCCTCTGACATTACCTTTAAGTGAAATGAAGAATACAAGCAAACCTGCATCTTATAGGCAAAACCCAATAATATATATATGTAAAATTAAAATCGTAATTACTCATTTTGGGTGCCTGGCTTTAAATACTCTGAAAGTTCATTGATTTTCAAATGGCTGGAACTAAGCACAGTCTAAACACCAGGTATCTCCTAAGGCATTTCAAGAAGAATACTCCAAAGCAGGGAACTTAATATGATTATTTGCTTTTGAAAATCTTGACTGGGAGTGACATTTCTGTTAGCTAGATCCCTTAACTCCAGGTAATACACTGCAGAGATGAACAGCCCTTCTGTACATATGTTCATGTCTTTTTAAATGATACTTTAAATGCTAAGTGCTTTAGCTCACTAACAATCCCCCAAATACTAGTAGTATCAACATACTAGTCCTTATATGTAGTAAACCTCAAGATGGCACTCTTGAACTACAGAGTTTTTCAGGGAAGCTGATTATGAATTTCTTCCAAGGGAAAAAAATAAAAAAGGAATTTAATGGTGAGTGTGAACGTGTGCAGGAATAACCAAAGCAAATACCAAGTAGAACAGCAATATCAGACTAGGATGTCAATGCCTATAGAGTTCACGTGGCAAAATTTACTTGAAAGCATTGATTGCAATAAAAATGATTGCTGCTAGGAAAACAGATGTTGTGAACAAATCCATAGGGTTTTGAAGCTTCATCCATTTATTTCCTTGCTCACTGTTCCTTATTCACTACTTCCTTTTCTCTCACAGAGGATGTTTTCATATTTCCTCAGAGTACCGTGAGGTTTGCCTAGGTGTAACTTGGATTTGCCTCAGTTGTGATACAGAATGCTTGTGTGTTCACTATGCCAGTGGCAATGCTCTAGAAAAGCTGTGCCTCTCGGTTCCTCCTCCCACAGGTGACTTGTGTGCATCTGAAGGTGTTGTGCCAGTACTTACAACAAAAGTCCCTGACAGCTTTGCCACATGTTTTCCTGCTTTCTCCTCATGCAGCATGGTGAAAGAGAGAAGAAGCCCTGACATCCGACCTGCCCCTCATTTGGGTGCTGTAGAGCTAACCTGCTCCTTGCCAGCCCCAAGTGAGCTCCTTGCTTTTTTCTTTTTACTTTTCACGCACTGTAGCACCATCGCCTGCATCTCCACCTGACTCCTGGATGGAAGTCCTGCTTGTGGCTGTAGAGAGGCTGCCTCAACACTACCTGGGGGTTGGACACATCTGCTATGCCATGGTTCCTGTGCAGCTATGGAGAAGCTGGCTCCAACCCCAGCACTGTGGTAGTGGTGGTAGTGAAATGCTGGCATAGGCAGCCAGACACCTCTGTTTCATGGGGTAATGAAGATCTTTCCTCAACCCAGGCTTATATATAAGCTCCCAGGCCTCCCAGAGCCTTTCTCCCTCTCTTCCTCCTCTTCCTTCTCAAGAGGAAGTTTTGTGGAAGTCAGAGATGGAACAGGAAGCAGCCATGAGGGACACTATGGATGACCATGGCTTGCAGAGACTTTTTGGCATCTTTCTCTCACAGTGATTGCTCCTCTCACAAGAGCCTTCCCTCCCTCAGCAGTTTTCCTTGGCTGTTGCTCCTCTCTATGTTGACTTTGGAGACTCACAGTCTTGGCTGTGTCTTATATGAGGTTAGGGTCATGGCTGGCAACCACCCAGCTCACCAGCCAGGCTGCTTTGCTCGCCACCCTCATAGCCACTGTGTCACTGTGTTGCAGCTGGCTGCTGAGCAGTCTTATGAAATCATCTGCTGACTCACCCTTCCCTTGCTTGCCTAAGTGAAATCATGCTTGACTTTAAAAATCACATTGCAGCATTACATGACATATTTATCCATTTCTTCCACTGCCATGAAATGCTTTGATAAGCAGCTGTGAGGTTTCTGGATTAAGATAGTGGTCTTTCCCCCCTTCCCCCCCCCCCCCCTTTTTTTTTTTGTCTCTAGCATTTGTTTCTTCTCTGCATGCTGGAATAAATCTAAATCTGTTGAATCACCAAGGTCAGTCCTGGAAATTCTGGGAACTGCCTTCTCCAGAGCTGGTACAGGTGTGTCCCAAGGTAGGCAGCTCTGTATTTTAATGGTGTCTGTGTCTCTCACATGCTGTTTCTCTCAGGTATGTTGTGCAAGCCACAGTGGTCTGTCCACTTCGAGCAGCAGACTGACACCTCTGAGGGTGTCACATCACACCAGCATCCTTTCCTGTCATTAGCCTCCATCGCAACATGGACTCACACATTAAAAATCTCTCTGGCCAAGGTTTGGTTCTTCAGTTATTATGCCTAGATCAGAGACCTTATTTACTTGCACCCTATTTTGCACAGCTGCAGCGTCCAAGCCAGGCTTTGGCAAAACAGGGAGATTAACTACCCAAGACTCTCTATCAGGCATGAGTGATGGATTTTAGAGATGGACAGACAGGGAAAAAATGAGTGGGATTTTGTTTATATTGAGTCAAAACACAAAACTTTTTTTATTTTGACTACTGAATAAGCCATTACACTGCATTTTGATAATTCCAAGTACTAGTTTTTATTCTGATTTCATTACTTTTTGATTCTGATTCATCTGACACTTTAATAACACTTTTACATCCTAAAATAGTAGGTTAATTTTTAATTGGGGAAAAAAAAAAGAAGTTGAAAGTTCTGATGTTTCCAAAATCTAAGAAAATAAACCCAAACACTTTGCTTTTTCAGAAGTAAAGCATTTCAAACTGAGTTAAAGAAAAATACTACTTCATGGTGGGTTTTTTTATTCAGGAAAAGCTATTTGCCAATTATGACATCTTATTTCTTTCATTTTGTGGTGATTATTAAAACAGTAAAGTAAGTATGCTTTGGTAAGTGATATACTACACCTTGCTTTTTCCATGCTACAGAGCTGCGAGAGCAGAGACATGGATACTTCTGGCTCTTCACAGACTGGTTGTCTCAAGGGCACTAAGAAAACCTTTTAAGCAGAACAGTCAAGAGGATACTTTCAGTCCCAGAAGTCTATGTTCTACCATCAGAGAATTTACTAGGTAACTTGGGCACTTTTATGATGTGTCTGGCAATCTAACAGCTAGCTGTTTCCAGAAAGATCTGTGCTGCCAGCCTCTGCCTTCCACAGGTCAAGTCTATAGCCACACCATCATTCCCTCTGTGCCAGCACCAACACTTGGCCAAGCCCATAGTAAGGAGGTCTGGAGAGAGAAACAGGAAAAAAAAACAAACAACCAAAAATAGTTCTACCAGAAAAAAACAGTAGCCTTCTGCCAGGTTAGTCCCCAAAATCTGCTTTTCATGGACCCTGCGAGGTACAATGCCAGTGAGGAGAACCTAACCCTGAGCAGGGCCATCCTGAGCAGCAGTACCCCAAGAGGCAGCAACACCATGGAGAGAGGGGACAGTTTCAGACTTGGTTTTGTGCCTCTCCTTTGCCTTTTGCAGTGCTGCATTTCCCATTTTCCTGTTGCTTTCTTATGTAATTTGAATTGTTTTGGGTGCTTGGCCATGTGACATCTTTGTATCTCTATAGTGTTTTCTAAAGCATAAGTAGATCCTCAAAAGCATTAAAAAACTGTGGAGTACTCATGCAAAGATACAGCTCATCAGTTCAGATTGTTGACTTTTGAGGAAGGCTGAAGATTTCTTCTTTATTTTTAGAATGCTACAAATAAAGGCGTTTAACAGTCTTCCAAGTGAAAAGCATCATTTTTCTATCACTCCTGTTACACTGGTCATTTCCAGATCTTGCGTATGTACGTATCCCCACATTTCTACCTGTTGTGAATAAATTCTGGGTTTTTCCATGCATAATATTGCCAAGAAATGCAAACACTCTTTGAGCTTTGACACTAGAAATTTTTTCTTTCACTAGCTGCAAGATGAAAACTAATGCTCCCCTCCGCCTTAGCCTGGAATACTGATTTGCAGAATTTCTCACTGGAAGACATGGTAGGTATTTTTAAATCTTTCTTCCTCTTTAATGTGAAGAACTATCTCTGGGAAAATTTGAAAGATCAGGTCCACGGTCATCGTTTAGCCAAACTGCGTAATTCTGAGGCCTTTTAATCTTTTCTCATAAATCAATCCTCCAATCCCCTTAGTCGTATTTGTTGCTCATCTCTGAATTCCTTCCAATTTTGCAATTTACATTATAATTAGGGCTTAGTGAAACTGATGAGAAAGTGATTTTTGGGACTGACTTTTATGCTGTTTGTAAATATTCAAATCTTGCTTTCCACAGGATCATGAGGGCCCCTGACATGCGTGACAATGGCAGGGGCCTGAGTCACTCCCATTCCTGGGGCAAGGGCATGTTTTCCCAGATTCTCCCACTGTGTCTTGCCACTAATTAGTATTCATTATCCCACTGATATCCCTGGAACTGTAACTGCCTACGGCGCAACTCATAGTGAATAAGGACAGGAGGATCTGCCCCAGCCTGCACCTAGTATCACTAAATCACTACCTGATTTTACTCAAGGTGAGCAGTGCTAGGCAGCAAGCAGGGCGATGGGTTGTAACTGGACTGTTTGGGGGAACATAAGGCAGAAGGCAGAGATGTTCACTGAATAAATGGCTGTGGTGGTGGAAGACATTGCTGGGGAAAACACCCTTCCTCTGGTGTTTTTGTTGGCAATTGCATGCTCTGCAGGCAGCTGGGACAAATGTTGAAGCTAGAGCCTATACCCTGCAATTGCTGCCCTGCGCCTCCCTTTGCTCTCAGAACTGCTGGGGTGCTGCTCACTCACGGTCCCTGTAACCACTGTCGGGAAGAATGCTTATGCAAATCCCGTGGGACTGAAGGTGGTTTGAAGATGGGAAACCTGAAGAAGATGTACAATGGGCAGAAGAGCAGTCACTGTCACTGCAACCACCTTCCCTGCCTCTGCTGGCTTGCTGCAGGAACATCTGCCCATGGGCAGACCTCTCCCCCACACTGCACATGGAGCAGATGAGAGAGCACACATGATCCTTCGTGCTGGGAGAAGAATGTGGTCATCATAAACTTTCTCAGCCAGCACAACTTTTTTTACATCCATATGTAAAGGGGTGACTCAGGGTAAAGCCATCTGTGAGCCTTTGTAGAAGAAGCCTGTGTAGAGAGTCCTTGCTGTACCTCTCAGATCAGCTGCCGTCTATGCCTCTCAAGGACCCAGAACTGATTTCTGATTCCATTTTTCTACCTGAAGTTTTCCTTCTCTTATGTTATGTCTGCAAAAATTTGGTATCTGCCCCACTGGCAACAAATAGAAGGCTCCTGTGAGAGTCTTAGCTCAAATGCAAGCTACAGAACAACAATAAGAAAATAAATAACTGAATTCCTGCCTGCCTTTTCTACGCCCATAGACGTAATAGCCGTATTGTCATTTTGGTTCTGCTTCCTCTGAGTGCACGTATAAGAAGCTACCAATGTATGTTTCTAGTCTCAGTCACACAAGTCGAAGAAAATTAATACTTTCATGTGTCCTCTGCTCACTTGAAATGTTTAAAGATTCTTGTAGGGAAATATCTCATATTGCTGTTATAGCATTGCTTTACAATAATGTTCTGCTATATTATAGTACCCTTTTCCTTACAGCATGGATGCTAGAACCAAAAGCAGAATGAATGCTTCCATGTAAACATAAAGTAGGAGACAGTGCACTCTCCAATAAGCCAGCAGTACCAGTGAGGGAAAGCAGCATCATTATTCTGCAAACAGGAACACAGAGAGGTGCAACTCATCCCACTGCTGTTGCACAGGAACCAGGCACAGGGAGGTTCTGCAGCTGAATCATTCCCAGCTACTTGACTAGAACTCAAGTAAAAATACTTTCTCATGCATCATGTGCAGCCCAGTCCTCTCAACCTTCTTGAGCAAAAGAGTCATCAAATTCACTAATTGATGTGTCAAATTAGGACTGGGTGGCTGTTTCTGTGCCATGCTGTCAGGTGAAGACCAACAAGTATATATGCTGTCCCAGTGTATCACCATGGCAACTAAAAATTATAGTCAGGAACACTGTTCCTTGTTTTTATCATGGCCTTCAGGTTCTACTTAGTGCTAACACAGCCAATTGTTTCACTATTCAAGTATGGATAGTGACACATTCTGAATATATGAAGCCAAAGAGCTTTTCTCATTTATCTTTCTTAAGTCAGACCCAGAAGATAAACAAGAAAAAGAAAAAAAAATCCACTCTTAATAAAGTGGACCCCAAATATTCTGCAACTCTACAGCAAAGAGGACTTTGTCCAAGATTTTAAATGTAACTGTTAATTTTGTATGATGAACTTGCCTCATATTGGATTTCCAGGAATCCACCCACTGTAGGAGAAGATCAGGCTAGAGAACCTGAAAGGTGCACATGGTACCTGATGAGATGCACCCATGGATCCTGAGAGAACCAGCAGATGAAGTGGCTAAGCCACTATTCATCATATTCCTGGAAGAAAGAAAATGTCACTCTTATCTTCAAGAAAGACAAGAAAGAGGATCCAGGGAACTACAGGCCAGTCCACCTCCCCTCCATCCATGGGGAAGTGAGGGAACCAATAATCTTGGAAAACACTTCTAGACATACAAAGGATAAGGTGACTAGAAGTAGCTGGTGTGGATTTATGAAGAAGTCATGTTTGACCAATCTGATGATGAGATGCCTGGCTTGGTGGATGAGATGAAAGCTGTGGATATTTCCTGTTTTGGCTTTAATAAGGCTATCCATACTGTCTTCCATAATGTCTTTATTGACAAACTGATGAAGTACAGACTAGATAAATGGTTGGTATTGTAGACTGAAAACTGTTTTCTCTGATCCACTGAAAGAGTTGTGATCAGCTTTACAAAGTTGAGCTGCATGAGAGTCACTGGTGGTGTACCCAGGGGTCAATACTGGCACCACTACTGTTAAACATTTTCATTAATGACTTGGATGCTGCGATGCAAGCTTACAGGTGATACAAAGCTGGATGCAAACTTACAGGTGATACAAAACTGGGAGGAGAGGCTGACACTCCAAATGGTTGTAGTGCCTTTCGGAGTGACCTCAACAGACTGGAGAAATGAGCGTACAGGAACTTTGTGAAGTTCAAAGTGGGGAAAAGGCAATTCCTGCACATGGGGAGGAACAACACCAAGCACCAGTATGTGCTGGGGGCTGCACATCTGGGAAGTAGCTTGGTAGAAAATGACCTGGAAGTTCTGTTGAACACCAACTTGGATACAAGTTAGGAAATTGCCTTTGTGATAAGACCAAACAACCTCCTAGGCTGCATTAGGCAGAACATCACCAGAAAGTGACCATTCCCTTCTACTCAGGACTGGTGACACATCTAGAGTCCAGTATTGGGCTCCCCAGTACAAGAAAGACATGGACATACTGGAGCAAGTCCAACAAAGGGGCGTGAGGATGATTAAATGATTCTCAGAATTTCTACTACAAGGAAAGGCTGAGAGAGCTGGCATTGTTCAGTCTGGAGCAGAGAAGACTTGGGGAATATTATCATTGTCTAGAAAAACCTGATGGGATGGTTCAAAGGCTCTTCCCAGTGGTGCCCAATGACAGGATGAGAGGCAGTGGGAGCAAACTGAAATACAGGAAATTTCATTTAAACATAGGAGAAAAAATTGTCTTACTCTTAAGTGTGACTGAACACTGGAACAATTTACTCAGGTAAGTTGTGGAGTCTCCATCCTTGGAGATATTCAAAACCTGACTGGAATAGCCCTGAATAAACTGCTGTAGTTCATCCTGCTTTGAGCAGGGGGTTAGACTAAATGATCTCCAAAAGTTCCTTCTGTTTCAACAGTCCTGTGATTCTGTGATAGGACAGGAGAATGGTCTTACAAACTTCACAGTACTCCTTCAACCTAATTTTCTTTATCCAGCAAGTCTACTGTTTTCACTGTGATATGTGTTTTTGCTTTTATTAATTAAACTATTATCACCATTTATTAGATTAGTGATAGCAGGAGTAGGCCTGGAAGACAACAGTTGGAAAGGATTCCCCAGATATCGGTGATTATTTGATTTGGATCATATTTTTAGTGTGCTGGGTATAAGGCCTGTAATACTCCAGAAGTGAAGCTTATATGTGAGCCTCAGCCCAGCAATTTCTGCTGGGATTGTGATGGACCACTTTTTCATCTTGCTCATCATTGTTTAGATGTATCTTGAAAGTGATGCTTTCCCTTCATGGTGACAGAGTCAAGCCTGATACAGGGTGAGCAAACAGCTCTGCATCCAGAAGTGAGTCATCATTGGTCTCCGGCTGATTTTATCATCCTCTCTGCTACGAGAGCTGTTTCTCTCACCTGATTCAGGCAAAACAAGCTGCAGGTGTAAAACCCAATGGTTCAAGCACTCCCAGGTTTTTATGATGAGGTGGTGAAGAAGCCTTCAGATGACCTGTTCTACTGGCAGGTCAGAGGGGCTGGAGCTTTTGACTAGTAGTGATAAGCAGCTAGGGATAGGTTGAGGGGCAGTGGTGTCTTCCAAGACCCCTAAACAGAATATATTCAGACCTGCAGTGCAAATTCCTCCTATATTATTCTCTGTAACTTTTTCCACCAAAATAGAATTTAATCTCTACACAAGAGGCAGAAGCTTATAAAGATCCTCCCTCAATAAGGTAGTCAAAATGACGACTGCAAAGTTAAAATTTCAGTATTTTAAGTTCTATATCAGTTCCTTCTGACCTTCAGTAGAAAGACTGGAATGCACAAAGCCGCTTTCCAGTGTTTTGATTTAAACAGGTGATTTAGGATAAAGAAAATATGAGCTGGTAAATTGCTCATCTATTTTGTTACTTTTTTCCAAGGACTAGTATTAGAACTGGTACTTCCTGGACTGAACCAGAATGCTGTGTTAACAGCTGCAAAATTACTGGAAACAACTTTGGAAATAACCCATATATGCCAATTTGCTGTAGCTGTGCTTTTCTCCTGAGGAGAAAACCTTAATCTCTAGAAACTGTTTTCATTTAACAGCACAGACAAGGTTCCAGCTGCTGTGACTGGGAAGGAAAACCTCAAAAATGAGAAATTAGGGTAAGCAAGGCAGATACGAACGTGCAGACAGCCTGGGACCATGACATGTGAAGTGACCCATTCACCTCACTGAGATATTCATTCAGCATGTTCCTGGCGCTAATACTGAAAACTCAGTGTTAATCATTGTGATGTTTCTGTAAGAGAGGAAGAGGATAATGCCAGATATCCCCATTTCAATACCAGACACATCTTTTTTTTTGTTGTCTTGAGTAAGTAACATCTAGGAAGAGCCCTGATGTATTACCCTGCTGTGCTTCTTTCAGGGTCAGGAAGAGACAGAGCCCAAGAAGCCTGAGGTGCACCTTGATATTCAAGAAGAGCAGATCTATGGTCCCAGCTGGGTTTTGTCGTGGTTTAAACCCTAGCCAGACAGCTTGTTCACACACTCCCAGTGAGTGGTGCCAGGCTGAGAGCAATAGAGCCCCCCCCCCCCCGGGGCTCTCCCCTTCCCCGCTCCCGAAGGAACAGGGAGGAGGATCAAAAGAGTGCAGCTCCCATGGGTTGAGACAAGAACAGTCCAGCAACCAATGTACAACACAAATCACCACCGCTACCACCAACGACAACAATGATAAGAGAAAATAACAAGGGAAGAGAATACAACACCACCAGCCAAGAAACGAGTCCCACCTGGAAGCCCGTGTCCTTCCGGGTAACTCCCAGTTCCCCCCCACCCCGGGCATGACGTGCTGTGGTATGGAATACCTCCCTGGCTAGCCTGGGTCAGGCACCCTGTCTCTGCTTCCTCCCGGCTTCCCCTCCTCCCTGGCAGAGCATGAGCCTCACAAAGTCCTTGGTCAGGGTAAACATCACTTAGCAGCAACCGAAAACATCGGTATCACCAGCACTGTTCCCAGGCTGGAAGTCAAAACACAGCGCTGCACCAGCTAACACAAAGGAAAAACATGACTGCTACTGCTGAAACCAGGACAGTTTTCGTAGGATATTATGGTTGAGTATGTCTTATAACCCCTCTGTCTCCACCTTTCTGGGCAGAACTGCCCCTCTCAGATCAGCTACTCAGTAGATCAGCTTAGCTATAATATCAAACCACAAAAGAGAGATCTGAGCAGCCTAAAACATAACATGACAGTATTTTTGTCAGGTGAACTGTCTACTGCAAATGATGCTTCACATTGGCACCCTCAGCTGGAAGCCAGTGGTAGGAATGATACACAGTGTTTGAACATACCAAATATTGAAGCCTTTGAAATCATAAAATCATAGAATAGTTAGGGTTGGAAAGGACCTTAAGATCATCAAGTTCCGACCCCCCTGCCATGGGCAAGGACACCTTGCACTAAACCATGTCATCCAAAACTCCATCCAACCTGGCCTTGAACACTGAGATGGTCTTGATAAGCCCCTGGCCAGCAGCTCAGACTGTAGAATCACAGAATGGTTGAGGTTGTATGGGACCTCTCTAGGTCACCTGGTCCAGCCACTCCTATCCAAGCAGAGCCTCCATGCTATATCAGCTTGTCTATGAGAATCTTTCGTGAGAGTGTCAAATGCCTTACTGAAGTCTACGCTGACAACATACACTGCTCTCATCTATCAAGCCAGCTGTTTCATTATAGAAGTTTCTTAAGTTGGTCAACCATGCCTTCCCCTTGATGAAGCCATGCTGACTACTTCTGATGACTTTCTTGTCCTCCATGTGCCTGGAAACAGTGTACAGAACTGCCTGCCTCAAGGTTGGAGGTGTGGCTGGGTCCTCCTTCTTGCACAGGTAAATAGTTGCTCAGATTTGTAGATACTCAACTTCAGCCATTTTTAGGCTTATAAACAAAGCCTAAAATGGCAATATTTTTAACTGTTTTCACTGAGAACAGAAAGGACTAAGCCATGTCCACCAAACCAGTCTGTGACGTGTATCTAGCATCTCCCCAGCACATCAGGGTGCTAAGAGGTACATGCATTCAGCACTCTGTTACCTGGTGAAGCTTGCAGTACACAGAGCATGGGAAGTGGAAGCACAGAGCAGTGAAGTGGTTTCCACAAAGTCATGTTAGAGGGTCAGTAGAAATGTTGCAGAAGGATCTCAGTGACTGAAAACACTTTGTCACTAAGCAAGAATTTAATCAGTTTTGTTTTTTTTTTTTTTCCTGTGTGGTACAAAGACACTAATGATGAAGGAATTGGCTCAAAACCAGCTTTTCAGCTGTGGGAGACCAGTCCTCTAATTGTGCTTGTAGTGCTGCTGACAGGTACTGTGCTGTGCCCTGCGTCTCTTGCCTCACTCTCAATTAGCCCAAACTAAAAGAATAGGAGAGAGCTTAAGAGTTACAAGGGGGATTAGAAAAAAATATCCTTATTGTGAGTGTAGGAAATATTCGAAGTGAAACTTCCTTGGGAGAGACCGCTGTTAAAGATTTGATGTTGGAAGGACTTCCATACTCCATACACAAGAGTGTGGTGTATGTTCAGGGGGTGTGAGGTTCTTATGTCAGCTTCAGTTCAGAGCATCAGCTGCCACACCTGGGACATTCCTGGGCTTTTTCTTAACAGCTCCTGCAAGCTGAGCTTGACTGATAGCACCATTAGGAATGGAGGGCCCAATAGACCAAAAACTGCTTGCAAACTTTTGCATTCAAATATGAAAGCGGAAGAGAACCCTTGCTCTGTCAATGCTTTTTCCTCAGTTATTCCCAGCTATTTCACCACATCTTCTCACATTTTTTCTCTAACAAACAGACCTCTTTCTGATGGCAAATTGTTCTTTTCTGCCCTTCAGACAGAGCATTTATCATAGATGTTATTACCATGTCTCCTGGAATCTTTCCATCTGAAGACATGCTTGTTACAAACACTGTCACAGGCTACAAAATGTATCTGAAAGAAAGATTGACATTTTCTTTTATATACCATTCTTTGTAGGCAGGTTTTTTTTCTCCACACGCTGCTTAGCTTTCTTACTAGGTCAGATCACCCATGTCTAAAGACTGGTGCTGGCTCCTGGCACCAGCCAGTCGCTTCCCTGTCAGAGGACCCTGGGAGCTTCTTCCCCCTGCCCTAGGCTATTGTGCAGTTAGGCAGTTATGCAGTTCCAAGCAGACCGGAGCATCTGAGCCTGCGCAGAGCAGGGTGCTACTGATGGTGGAGAAGCAACTGGTATTGAAATGGCAGATTGAAAGCAAGAGGCGAACTTCTTTCTCTCCTGCTGTCTTGTTTTCTTTTAGTTCTTTTAGTTTGCTGTGAAGCAAATCAAGAGAGGGAGTAGCAGAGAATCATCTGAACAAACAGAGCCCAATATTTGATTTGGATGATAACAGTGAAAATACCTTATCTTGCTTTAGTGGCCAAGTGACCAACCCCTGCTGCTCAGCCTTCTGTGCACTACAGGCTGGTCACAATATGCTGGTGCGCTCAAAGTCACCAGAAAGGTCTCACCCTTGCAGCTGCCTTTGAGAAGAGCTCCAGCAGGGGAGAGGATGAGTGTGTGCATGTTTGCCTGCAAGCAAAGGAATGAGCCTTGAAGGAGCACTCCTGCAGTGAACAGGGGAGTTTCTATTTCTGGCATAAAGTTTGAATTCTTCGCCAAAGCTTGTCACCACCGTCCAAAGCACTGGTCTGCTCTCCCTCCCATGCTGGTATTTGGCTCCTGCCTTTTTTCCTCAGCTGCTGAGAAGCTCCCCTTGACTTTGGCAAAGAAAAGGAGGTCCTGGCCTGGGGCTCGGCGCCCTCCTGAGCTGGAAGGGAAGATGCTCAGGTGTCCAGGGTGCATTGGAATGGTCTCCCCTGCTGCTACATGACCTACTGCAGGGCTTCTTGACTCCCATGGGGATATGGACACCTCCTTGGATGTTTAAACACTGCATGCTGCACTGGCAAGGACTGCCATCTGATTAACTGCTCTCAGCAGCGCCTGTCCAAGAGGTGCAGATGCTGCCTGGGAGAGCAATAGATGCACTCAGGAAAGCAAAGGCTGAAGTTGCTGCTCAACCCTTGGAGTCAGGAGTCCGGTGGATTAGGGAGCCAGTTTGAGCTCTGCAAAGAAGAAGCAACTACTTTCAGTGTTTAAAATGTACTTAACCTAAGAAGCAGATGTAGACTGTTCTGAATTAGCCTGAGATTTGGGATGAGTTCTGTTTTTTTTTTCTTTAAAGTAGGAGCTACCATAAGGTAGGGTAAGTTACAGTGTATGTACACTTTGTTTCTCTTATAAAGGAATATATATGGCCTTAGAAAATGAATATATTTTGTATTAGTTAATTAGGTAGTATTCTTCCCTTTAATGTATGTTTTCTTAACCTTTAACCCTGCTACATTAAGGTATTGAGGTTAGCTATTTCAAAAGGTACATATGCACATATATGCATGCATAGATATGGACATATGCTGTCTCCTTTTTTACTTTCCTCATTTGATGATATTACAGTTACTCTGAATGAAATCCTTTAGGAGACATTCCAGGAGAAATGAAGATGTTTCAATCAAACCGAAAAGCAAATGCAAAGAACATTTTGAGCAGAGTGGAGTTGTGTAGAAACAATTATTTTCCTTCGTACATGTATCTCGGAAAAACTGATGTACGCTCTTCTCCATTCAGGGATTAAGTTTTGAAGCACTATTTTGAAGTTGCATGTTGTTAGGGGGTTTTGTTTGTTTGGGGTTTTGTTATGTTTTATTTTGTTGTTGTTTTTTTTTAATGGGGAAGATGTATTCCTCACAGAAAATTTTCAGAGGAGCAATCAATATACAAAATGAATTATCTGTTGTTGGATCTGAACTGCATATCTGTACACAGGGTGTTTTTGTACTCTAGGGTACTCTGAAAGCATCGTGGCTGAATCATAATAAACAATGGATTCCCTTATCAAAAAAACACACATACCCACAAATATTTCACTCCATTTTCAATGTCTTTGACAACATAACATTTAAATACCTGAAGCAATTTATAAAGTATTTATAATACAGAATCCATAGCCAGACTACTAGAATTTAAATATCTAAGTCTTTAAGAGATGGACAAAACCAGGTATAGGTTGCATAAATGCTCCATTATCTTTGCTTTCTTTGCATTCAGGAAGAATTAATAAAAACATCCCCTGCTATCTGCTATATCCCCACCTATAATGTATGCTTGCAAATGCTTTCATTGTGAACATTGTTACAGGGGTTAAATTTTCGTATATGCATGCCAATCTCTTCTCTCCTCCCCAGACTGCATTCTTGCTCCTGCTTAGGTAACAGGTCTGCCCAGCTGATGGAGGACTACTTCTCGGATGCTCACCCTTGTGAGGATGGGTATGGTAGAACTGGAGAGCACTGTCTTCATTTGCACCCAGTGAAGGCTGGTGGAGGTCATCACTTCCACCAAAAAGCTAGGCTGGATCTCATCTGCCTGCACAGAGCAAATGGGAAAGACTGGGGACCCTGGTGGGTTCCTGCTGTTCCCTTAGCCAGAGCTTGCTGCGCAGTTACACTCCTACCCCCTCTATACTGTTAATCAAATAACAATACTACCTCCTAATAGTTGGTGTTGAATCCTGCTGAATAATTTTTCCAAGATATACAAGGAAAAGGCTTCTGTCATGATGAAAAGCTCAGTTCTTTAAAGCATACTCAATTAAATCAGGTTGCTGGCCAGGAATGCGTATTTCTGTGCTGCAAACTCCACTCATCTTTACAGCTCTGTCTTGACATGGGAACCTCTTAATTTTGATCTTGTTAAAAGAGTTTACTTACTCAGTTCAGAGGTGCAGAATAGGCACGCCTGTGATGTGTAAGGGTACAAACACTTGCTGCTTGTTGTGTGTCTAAATCTTACCTAGGCATAAGCTTTTTGCTTAAATCTGAAATTTCACATTTCAAAGCACAGTCTTTTGTAAAGTAGAGGGAACTGAAACTGTTAAACTTGCAATATGGAAGCTGTTAAATCTACAGGGAATGTATGTCTCTCGTTTGCATTCGCAGATTTAGAGATAGTCCTCAAAAGGGAACTGGATTGAACCAAAGAGGATGGTAGCTGTGCCTAGAGATCCCCACAGCAAAGAGCTCTGTACCAACACTTGTTAATTGAAAGTCCTTAGAGACACAATTTAAGCAGGCAGAGAGAAATGAAATACTTTTCCTGAGATGTTAACAAACTGCGATGGCAGAGCCAGGCTTTAATCCCAGCCTTTGTGACTTCTAGTCCAGTGTCCTACGATGTGTCACACTGCCCCCTAACACTTGTGGAATGCATTTCTTTCTGTATCTCCCTCTTGTCTACACAGACGCACCTGCATATGAGTTCTCTGTATAGCTGGATAATTTTCTGAACACTTACTAATTTATCGTACATACCACATTCCAAACAATGTGAATATTTTAAATACTTCATTTTAAATGCTACCTGCTTATTTTTCTCCTTTAGAAATATCCAGAATGTTGCACTTTTCTTTCCCATTTTGGAAAGGAATCCTTTCTTGCCTGCACAGAAAGAGGCAGCAATATTGAAATATCCACAAAGACAGTTTGTCCCTGGACTGTTCTTGCAGGCATTTGTGCTGAAGAGATGTTAACACAAGCCACATTTTACGTGAAATATATTCCCATTGCTCAGGGTTCTTCTGCTTGATGCTGGCAATGCTGCAGCTTCCCACACTTCCCAGCTCTCCAAGGAACCCTACAGTAGAAATAAGGAAGCCAGGACTTAATATTTAGACATATATATATATATTAAAGCAAAAGAAATAACACTTTAAGGTTTTCTTGCAGCACAGGAGGGGGGAAATGGTAAAGATTTACTTTGGGACCACTTTAATTCAACTTTTTAAGTCCTGTGTAGCTACAGTAGTCTTTCCTTGTGGCAAGGACCCAAGCAGGTGGGTGCTGACCCCCACCACTGTGTTATCCTCAGTGCAGACTCATGCAGCCCCTCATTAGGGTACGAGCCATCACCCCAAAACGGGCAGGGGGCCTTTCTCATTGCGCCCTGGCAGCAAGAAGCTCCCTTCCCAGGGATGGGGATGTCCCCTGACCTTGGGCCAGGACAGGCTTCACTCACGCTGGCAGAGTGCTTCCAAGGTGAACCACCAGTGTTACGTAAATGTTGATTTTTATTGCTGTGGGTACAGGTAGAGATTAACTACCTCAGCTGGCAAGGGAACTGATGTGTAACATCCTTCTCCATCTCTGATCTCAGATCAAAAGCTTCAGCCTTGCCTGCCACACCCTGTTCCTGCAAGGAGCTGTGCCAGGAGGGCGATGCCAGGGGTGCCCAGATGGTGTGGCCACCACAGTGGCCCCAGGTCTCGTGGGCCACTCCGGCGCTGCTGACTCTTGCTAACACGTTCCATGGGTCTTGATGCTGTGGGAAGTGCAGAGAGGAGGAGGACATCCTGGAGAGGGGGTGGGAAAGTGAGGGAGAAGGGCACAAAATGCCATCCCAGGATGTGCTTTTGCACAGATGTTAAAAACCAGGAGCATCTCTACTAATTGCAGCAAACTTGGCAGAAATTAAGCCTAATAGGCCTCCTTCATACAACTGTGTGACTAAACACCAGATGCCCTAAAGGCACAAACTGACAAGGTTGTTTAAATCTTTAGTATAGTGTCTGTGATCCTTCTGACAGAGAGAGAGGATGTTGCAAGGCAGGCCCCTGAGCAGCCATCCTCCTGAGGGGCAGAAGCTGGTGGGGTAGGGGTGGGGGTGTTGGGGCTGCATGTTAAAATACCCAACACCAAAATAGAATTTTATGACATTTATGAGTGCATTTTCATAAAAAACAATTTTTTTTCTGGAGAAGTGCCAAAGCTCCAAATACTTTCCTTCCGGTTTTTTTTCCCCTAGCACAGCACTTCTGTCCACTGGATGCTTTACAAATGGTCTCTCTTTGTGCGTCATGAGAGGAGAGAGTTACTCTGGATTTATCCAGGAGTGTTGTAAACCACATGGCCCTTCTCATTTCAGCCTTATCTTTGAAATGTCTCAAGAGACATCTTATTTTTATGACTGCTCGAGGACTGTAAGCCCGAGGAGCTGCTTTTGGGAATGCATATGATCCCTGTCACATCAAATGACTACATTGTGGTGTCATTGCTGTCTGTGAAACATAAAGTAGCTGCTGGGTCCCAGCTCTCCATCTGCAGTTCCCCAGAATCCAGGATTTTGAATCTGAAATTTCCATTTTGGCATTGTCAATAATTCAAAACTGTTTATTAAAAGGATTAATTCATGATAATTGTTCTGAGATCAGGAAAACATAGAAATTGCTCTTGAGAAATTTTTATCTGCATTTGTGGTGGGCTTGTTTGCCTTAGGGAACATTGCGGTACTGTGCCAATGATTCTTCTCGCTCCAAAGCACAATAAAACTTTACAATTTTAAATAATTGGCACAATACCTTTTTAGATTATGTCAGAAATACCAGGTATCAGTTTCAATAAAGTTGCAGCATTTTGTTTTGATGTTTAAGTTTATTGCTAGAATGAGAACAGGAATCTGCAGTATACCTGCAGGTCAAAAGCAAGAAGTTAACGTTGATGAAATGAAAGTTTTAGGGTTTTTCTCCCTGCTTTAAAATGCCACAAAACAGAGGTTTGAGATTTTTAAAGGCACAATTTTCTGATAGACAAATTCCATGGAAAGATGTGTCACTAACGGTAATTATCAGGACAAATCTGGGGAACTTGAAGATGGTCAGAATAAGAAATCAAGCAAGTTTGTACTGGCAGTACTTTGACGTGAGTTATTGCATATGTGAGTAGACAGTTTGAGGGCTTGTGAAAACAACTCTGTCTTTCAGAAGATAAAGTCAGAGGGTGTTTCTCTAGACTGGTTTTGTGACGCTGATGTCTGATTCAGCCTCCTTGACCCCCTAGTGGACTTGAATCGGATGAAGCACATCACTAAGCATCAGAGGAGGAAATAAGTACTTTTCATAAAGGCATATTACTCTTTGGTGGCGGTCACTGACAGGCTTTTGAATTTGTTCTGGCTCTTCTCAATAAACAAATAGCTCACAAAAATGGTACCGCAATGTCAGCAAATAACTGGTTGATCTCATCTTCCAAACTACCTCAACTCTCACTGTGAGCTTAGTTACTCATTTTAGACATTCATTTACTTCTGTTATACAGACTAGATGATGCTGCCATTTGTCACCAGCAACCTTGACATCAGGAATAGCTGCTCTTGTGCCTGTGAGTCTAAATGTTAGAAGTTAATTAAATATGTCTCTAATGATTGCTTTTCTTGTGCTGTTATCCAGAATTTTGGTCCCATAATATAGGAAAAGAGAGTGGCCTGGGAGGGATGACTTCACAGGAATACTTATTTTCTGGAATATGAAAACAATTTGGTAATGTAGGAGAAGCAGTAGGCTGGATGACTGGGTTTTTTGTATTAATGACTAAGTGTGTATCAACCAAAGATCATTCATTTCATGTACCCCACAAATATGCAAGCCTAAGTCTGCCTGGTGGTGACCAGTGGCAACACTTCTTGTTTTGTCTCCATCATCTGGGCTTATGACTGTGGTGGGGAGGCCTCAGTTCTATGATTTTGTTTGCCGATATAATTATTTCACAGTTAATGATCATGATTCCCCAGAGGCTGAAAGAACTGCAGTAGATGAGAGAAATGACTTCTACAACAACCAGCTCTGGTACCCCACTACTCTGCCTTTCTCACCAACAAGGAACAGAGTTTGGGTGGACATGTCCTTTGTGAAAGAGCAGGAAGATGTTTTCACACAGAGGCTTATAAATTCAAGGTCAGACAGCAAAAGGTGAGTCCATGCACTGAAACTGTAATTTCAAAAATGAATCCTATAGACACTGAGTACCTCCAGCCAGATCAAAGCCTGGCAATTACAAACTTCCTGGGACTTACAAAACCAATGTCTACATTTGAGAAACCTGAGTGAGGACTTTCCTTGTAAGCATGCATTAAAAAATTAGGTTCTCTTCTAACTGGCAAACCAGCTGATGCCTATTTGAATATATCTGTAGTGTAAGAAAGAAACTTAGCATAAAGGTGATTATTTCATCTTGTGCCATAAGAACCTCTGGCAAGTGTCCCCAGTCTACTCAGAGATGATGTGTAAGCAGGTCATCACAACACAAGTCCATATTACTGTGAGATAATGGATGTCATGTGCATAGCAAATAGCGTTTGATCAGTTATAGACACAGACACAGTAAAGCAAGTGCTCATTCACTTCATGCAAAGGCAATGACATGTTGCAGATCACACACTGTATCACCACGTATGCAATCATGTTGTAACCCAACATGATTGCATGCAAACTCTGAAGCGGGAATGAAAGCAGCCATGATTCAAAAACTGTGAATGCGGGAGCCCTGTTATAAAATTGTCCCTGCCATGGTCATAAGGAAGGAAGACTTCTATTCTTCAGCTGGAGAAGAGAAGGCTCTGGGGAGACATTATAGAAGCCTTCCAGTACCTAAAGGGGACCTACAAGAAACCTGGAAAGGGAATTTTTACAAGGGCAGGTAGTGACAGGACAAGGAGTAATGGCTTTAAGATGATAAAGGATACATTTAAATTAGGTATTAGGAAAAAATTCTTCACTGTGAGGGTGATGAAACACTGAAAGAATTTGCCCATCTCTGGAAATGTTCATGGCCAGGCTGGATGGGGCTTTGAGCAACCTGGTCTAGTGGAAGGTGTCCCTGCCCATGGCAGGGGGTTGGAACTATATGATCTTTAAGATCTCTTCCAACCCAAACCATTTGTGATTCTATGATTACCAAAGTCTAAAGAGATATGCTACTCTTCCTTAGAAGCACCATTTCTTTGCTACTAATGCTGAGTCAGCTGAACACAAGCTAACTGTGTGCTTTGCTTTTCAATGAAGGGTGACTCTCTTAACAGCATACAGATACACTATAGTCTCTACCAGAGAAGATATGGGGTTTTTTTTGTTGGTTTTTTTTTTTAATAGAATTTTTTGTCTTCTTTGTCTGCTATTTCAGACCCTTTTTGACATATAAGAATTAATTCTTACAGTCACATCTGCTAGACTGAATTTGGCCTGAGCCTGACTCTGAGCACCAATGAGTTAAAGGAGTGCTAACTGAAAGGAAACGTTTTTCCCTCATTTTCCTCTGACTAGGTATTTCTACAGTATATTGTAGAGATACTGCAATACAAGCTTAAAGATGCACCTTATTTCCTTTTGTCTGCAAAAAGGAGTTACCCTACAGTTAGGCACTTCTCCTGAAAAAAAATTCTGAACAAATGGGATCTGAGAAAACAATCTAAAATTTATAAATAAATAATTCTCCTTACTAAAATATCCATACTGCATCAATAATTGAATAAATTCTTTTCCTTAGTTGTTTGGAAAAGGTTTGCTTTCCAGTTGAATCCTATGCTGCCATGTATTTATTTCATTTTTTAATTAAAAAAAATAATTAAAAAAGGCAATAAAAAAATAATCGGCGGCAAGAGCCACCGAGGCAGCCTCAAGTCCTCGACAGGACTTAGGCAGGAGCCGCAGCTCAGCTGACGAGAGCGAGCAGCTGACTCACAGGGGGCGGAGCCAGGAGCAGCGGCACCAGCCCTGAGTGGGTAAAAACCTGCCCCAGGGAGCGCGAGCGATCAGGGCGGGTTGCGGCATTTTGTGCGGGCGGGATGGTGAGCGTTGAGCTTATGAGCAGGGCCCGCTCTGGGAGCTCTGCTCTGGCTGCCCCGGCGGTGGCAGCTTCGGCACCAGACAGAGCCGATGAGAGGGGAGGCTGCAGTGCAGAGCTCAGGGTGTAGAGAGTGCCTGCACTGGTCTGGTGAGGGGAGGGTGCGCCATGGGCAGGGCTGCACACGGTGCTCCCTGGTGGGGGTCCTCCTGCAGCAGGGGCTGAGCTGCGGGGCGCTGTCAGTAGCTGAAAGGTGTCGGGGGAAGCTGAAAGGAAGCAAGAATGCTTGCTCCAGGCCTGAACTGTGCAGGGACCACAAGTGCCCACTGCAGCTCATGGAGAAAAGAAGGAGGCCGTTAACCTGGGAAGGTGGGAAACAGCAACAAAACAAAAAAAAAAACCAACAAAAAATGCTTTGCTGTTCTGCAGGGGGCTAATGAGGAAACGCACTCACACTATGAACAACCAGCTGATGCAATGCTAAAGAAGATCTCTACTGGTGCTGCCAGGAAAAAGCAGCAGGTCGTAGTAGTAAGGGACTCTACTTTGAAAGGAACAGAGGCACCCATCTGTCAGCCTGACCCAGTCTCAAGGGAGGTGTGTTGCCTACTAGGGGTTTGCATCAGGGATGTTGCAGACAGGCTGCCTGCTCTAGAAAGTCCCACTGACTATTACCCACTTCTAGTGATCCATGTGAGGCTAGGGATATAGATAGTAGTAGCCTGGAGAACATAAAGAAGGACTACAGAGCCCTGGGAGAGGTGGTTAGGGGCTCTGGAGCTCTGATTGTCTTTTCATCAATTCTCCAGGATAAAGGAGAGGACCTTAAAAAGGCTAGGAGGATTGGCTGGGTTAATAAATGGTTAGAACGGTGGTGCCATAGTCAGGGGTTTGGATGTCTTGAACACGGGACCCAAGTTTGTAGGCCAGGTCTAGTGGGGGCTGGTGGAGCTGGTCTGAAAAGAAGGGAAAGAGCGGTTTTGGTAGGAGGCTTGCCAGGCTGGTCAAGGAGGCTTTAAACTAGGTGTGTTGGGGGAGCAGGGAATCATTCCATCCCAACACACCCAGTCAGTTGCCAGCACCTATAATAAATGCTTGGAGCAATGTGGATATATTCCAGCCTCTCCAGCCAATGAGCCAGCTTCAGTTGGAGCTCGGCTCAGATGCCTCTATACAAATGCCCGTAGCATGGGGAACAAACAAGAGGAATTAGAGATGTGTGCACATCTACAGGGGTATGATATAATAGGCATCACAGAAACATGGTGGGATCGCTCCTACGACTGGAGTGTTGGAATGGAAGGTTACAGGCTCTTTTAAAAAGACAGGCCCAGCAGGCGGGGAGGGGGAGTTGCCCTTTATGTTAAGGATAGGCTGGAGAGTATGGAACTCTGTCTGGGGACAGGTGAGCAGTCAGTAGAGAGTTTGTGGGTCAAGGTTAAAGGGCGAACAGCAATGGGAAACATTACTGTGGGGATCTGTTCCAGACTGCGTGATCAGGAGGACTCTGTGGATGAAGCACTCTACAGTCAGATAGGAACAACCTCATGCTCGCAGGCTCTTGTTCTCATGGGGGACTTCAACCACCCTGATATTTGTTGGAAGGACGGTACGGCCCAGCACAAGCAATCCAGGAGGTTCCTCAATTGTGTGGAAGACAACTTCCTTCTGCAAGTAATAGAAGAGCTGACAAGGAGAAGTGCCATGCTTGACCTTGTGCTCACCAACAGGGGGAGGCTGTTTGGAAATGTGATGCTCCAGGGCAGCCTTGGTTGCAGCTATCATGAGATGGTTGAATTCTTGATCCTCAGGACAGTGAGAAGAGCGTGCAGCAAGCTCACTGCACTGGACTTTGCGAGAGCAGACTTTGGCCTCTTCAGGAACCAGCTTAGTAAGGTTCCATGGGATATATCCCTAGAGGGCAAGGGGCTGTTGGTTGATATTCAAGGATCACCTACTACAAGTTCAGGAGTGTTGCATAACAACTAGAAGAAAGTGCAGCAGGAGGGCCAGGAAGCCTCCTTAGGTGGATAAGGAGCTGCTGAGGAAAATTCAGCTGAAAAAAGAGGCTTCTAAAAGGTGGAAGCAAGGACAGGCGGCCTGGAAAGAGTACAGGGATGTTGCTGGGGAAGCTAGGGAGCAGGTTAGGAAAGCTAAAGATGAGTTAGAATTAAATTTGGCTAGGGATGTTAAAGGTAACAGGAAGGGATTCTATAGGTACATTGCAAATAAAAGACAGACTAGGGACAACATGGGCCCTCTCCAAAAACTGTCAGGAGAACTGGCTACCCTGGATTTAGAGATAGCTGAGGTTCTTAATGACTTCTTTGCCTCAGTCTTCAGCAGCAAATGCTCTGACCATATCACCCAAGTCTTGGAAGGCAGACACAGGGACTGTGAGAATGAAGACCTTGGACCACTGTAGGAGAGGGTCTGGTTTGAGACCATCTTAAGAACCTAAACATACACATGTCTATGGGACCTGATTGAATCCATCTGTGGGTCCTGAAGGAGCTGGCAAATGAAGTTGCTAAGCCAGCGTCCATCACATTTGAAAAATCATGGCAGTCAGGTCAAGTTCCCGATGACTGGAAAAAGGGTAATATAATCCCCATTTTCAAGAAGGGGAAGATGGATGACCCAGGGAATTACAGCCCAGTCAGTCTCACCTCTGTGCCTGGCAAAATCTTGGAGCAGATTCTCCTGGAAGGCATGCAAAGGCACATGAAAAACAACAAGGTGCTTGGTGACAGCCAGCATGGCTTCACTGAGGGGAAATCCTGCCTGACCAATTTGGTGGCCTTCTATGATGAGGCTACGAAACTGATGGACAGGGGTAGAGCAGTTGATGTCATCTACCTGGGCTTGCGCAAAGCGTTCGACACTGTCCCACACAACATCCTTGTCTCTAAATTGAAGAGATATCAATTTGATAGATGGATCACTCGGTGGATAAAGAACTGGCTGGGTGGCCACACACAGAGTTGTGGTCAATGGCTCAATATCCAGCTGGAGACCAGTAATGAGTGGTGTCCCTCAGGGATCGGTGTTGGGATCAGTCTTGTTCAACATCGTTGTCGGTGACATGGACAGTGGGACTGAGTATGCCCTCAGCAAGTTTGCTGATGACACCAAGCTGTGTGGTTCTGTTGATACCCTGGAGGCAAGGAATGCCATCCAGAGGGACCTTGACACACTTGTGAGGTGGGCTGATGCCAGCCCTATGAAGTTCAACCATACCAATTGCAAGGTCTACACCTGGGTGGGAGCAATCCCAGGCACAGCTACAGGTTGGGCAGAGAAGTGATTCAGAGCAGCCCTGTGGAGAAGGACGTAGGGGTGTTGGTTGATGAGAAAATGAACATGAGCCGGCTTCAGTGTGCGTTCGCAGCCCAGAAAGCCAACTGTATCCTGGGCTGCATCAAAAGGAGCATGACCAGCAGGTCAAAAGAGGTGATCCTGCCCCTCTACTCTGCTCTTATGAGACCTCACTTGGAGTATTGTGTGCAGTTCTGGTGTCCTCAACATAAAAAGGACATGGAACTGTTGGAACAAGTCCAGAGGAGGGCCACGAGGATGATCAGGGGACTGGAGTGCCTCCCATATGAAGATAGGCTGAGAAAGCTGGGGCTGTTCAGCCTGGAGAAGAGAAGGCTGCGTGGAGACCTCATAGCAGCCTTCCAGTATCTGAAGGGGGCCTATAGGGATGCTGGGGAGGGACTCTTCATTAGGGACTGTAGTGACAGGACAAAGGGTAATGGGTTAAGTCTTAAACTGGGGAAGTTTAGATAAGATATAAGGAGAAGTTCTTTACTGTAAGGGTGGTTAGGCACTGGAATGGGGCCTGTTCAAGGCCAGGTTGGATAGAGTCTTGGGTGACATGGTTCAGTGTGTGCTGTCCCTGCCTATGGCAGGGGGGTTGGAACTAGATGATCTTAAGGTCCTTTCCAACCCTGACTATTCTATGATTCTATAAAAATGTCATTATTGAAAGTATTTCTATAAGGCTCAGGAGACCTGGCAATAATTTTTATTGGACTGATCAGTGCCGCTTGCATACAAATTGCTCTGTTTGTATTGACTGCTGCATCACATCTTTTTTATATAAACTGTTCTATTGATTCTGACATAAATAACATGCAGGCTGCTTCAAATCATAAACCCATTAGTCTGGGGGACTCTTGGGGGAATCTACTATGTACCAGACAACAGCAAGCAAACAAACAAAATGTAACTGTAAGGATCTGTGAAACTATTAGCTTTTAGAAACTTTTCTTCTTCTGGCTTTGGCAGCTGCCATTTGTCTGGCTATTATATCACTTATTTGCACATTTCGCCCATGTTTTTGCATTCATGAAACATGAATAAAAAAAAATCCTTCTAACAGCTCTAATGTGGATAATGAGAAAAAGAGAAAGAATGATATTGAAAAAATACGTTCAGCTATTCTAGTTTTGAAGTTTTATTCTGGAAGGGGGTTTTGTTGCTTATTGGTATGACTGCCTTTCTGCTAGAGTGGAGTGATAGCTACATGCTCCCAGGAGACATCTGTTTTACTGCAAACATACCTGCTGCTCTTAGGACAGCTTGACTAAACTGCAGCTTATTTGGAAATTGGGTATCAGTCACTGTGCTTGAATTCAGAGGTGTGGTTTGCTCTTTCAGAGAATGTTTCAGGAACCATGACCCCTCCATCTGCATTGCCTTCATCTGTGACTCATCATCAGTGATGGATTTAAGATTGGTCTCTATTTCCCCCTTTCCAGTGAGACATCCTTTATATGTATGACAAGCCTCTCATTTGCGTACTAACCACTGTGTGGGGTTTGGAGTTACTTTTGGTTCCCTATGACCCTGCAGTTAGGCAACACACTAATTTCCACAGCTGCCAGTCAGGGCTCACTAACAGGACCCTAGAAGCAAGGCTGGGCTGAGATTTAGAATCATAGAATCATAGAATCGTTACGGTTGGAAAGGACCTTAAGATCATCTAGTTCCACCCCCCCTGCCGTGGGCAGGGACACCTTACTCTAAATTATATCACCCAAGGCCTCGTCCAATCTGGCCTTGAACACTGCCAGGGATGGAGCATTCACAACCTCCCTGGGCAACCCATTCCAGTGCCTCAGCACCCTAACAGGAAAGAATTTCCTTCTTATATCCAACCTAAACTTCCCCTGTTTAAGTTTTAACCCATTACCCCTTGTCCTGTCACTACATTTGCTGAAACAAGGGTGAATTCATACAACCACTTTGCAATAGAAGTTACTGAAACTGATGTATAAAGATGAAAGTGTCTTCCAAGCAAGCACACATCCAGTCCATCTGTGTTGGAAGAGATAGAGCTGTCATGAGTATGGGTTTTGTTGATCTTGCCTCATTTTCTGACTGGAAATATTACTCCTTCTGGACTGCTGAACATCTAGAAATTCATGCCAAATGGGCATGTATTTTTCAGATCCTGTCTGGACAGATTTTCTGGGCAGAGAAAGAAGACACAGCTGGGAAATCTGAATCCTAGGCAGATGTTTTGCCAAAGCATAGTGAGTCCAACACACTGAAGACTGGTAAAGGCCTCTGAACATACAGTACCTTGCATGGGCACATGTATTTCTGCCCGGGCCATCTCTGGCTGGCCTGTGGAAGTCCCACAAAAAAAAGTCATTGTGATTTTGGACACTGAAAAAGGCAAAAATAAAGATAGAAAAGCATTCCCTCTGCAACTCTCCAGCTAGATTATGTCTTTGATCATGTATTGGCCTTTGGTTCCTACCTAGATTTTACAGTAAAACCTAGAGCCTATGTCTTTGTCCTACAACTGTGGTGGTCTCTTGTTTGCTGTTGGTCAGCAGCAGCTATGGAGCAGAGCTTTTTGATGTGTTACATAACTGCACTTCTTGCACAAATTGGAAAAAAACCTAATGGCACATTGTTGTTGAATTTCACATCACAAGACACTGTAGGGTTTGGTTGGGTTTTTCTTTGTTTTGGTTTGTTTTGGTTTTTTTTGATTGTGTTCTTTTTTGTTTTGGTTTTGGTTTTATTTCTGAAAACGGCTACATAAATCAACAGGAGGTTGACCATATTTCCTTAGACTGAAGAGGAATGGATGGCATTTGTTTATTCAGAGGATTTGGTTGTGTTTTTTTTGTTGTTTGTTTATTTGTTGTTTGTTTTTTTTAAGAAATAAAAAAACGACCCACTGTAAGCAGTCCATTAGCAAACAAGTCCTTGGGAGAACATTTACCATGCTGTAAGGTGGACAGCAGGGCAGAAGCAATAATGATTGGCTTATGGCAGCAGCAGTATATCATGTGATATTGCATCTATTTCTTCAGCAACAGCCAGCTTGGTGCTTCTTTTTCTGTCTTCTCATGTCTGAAATTTTCCTTCGCATAGAATGCAGTGTCACTTGGGGGAGAGACATTCCACATCTCCTGCCAGTGCTGGGTTTATCTGGTTATCTCTCAAAAAGAAAACTACTTTCCAAGAGTACCTCCCCATTTGAGCTTGAAATGCCTTGCAGAACTTGCCTTACTGACACTTTCATTGTCTCACCAGAAATTTGTTTCGAGCAGACACAGAAAAAGCCAGGAAGAAATGGGGCTGCCCTCTCCAAGGAGCTCTGGTGAGCTTGACTCCGTTTCCTCAGCTAGCGCATTTTAATAGCAGTCTAGATGCACCTATCCACATTGTGGAAAAGTTCTGTGAAAAATAGAGAAGTATGATCATCTTAAATTATGGACTGCAGTAACAGGATGGGTAAAATAAAGCTGGTTTTCTATTTGCATTGTGGTGACAGTGAGGCTTTACTAGGGCTTGGCTGAATAATGAGCCGCTTAACAGAGAACCCTGCATAGCACTTTACAAACAGTTCCTCGCAGAGATCGTATTAATTATGCCATTCCTTCTGATTAGATTCAGCCAATTTCTCGCTCACTCTCACATGACTTTGTGCAAGGCTTTATGGTGCCTTGTGAGAACAGCAATAACACATACATGCTGATACAGTCATTAGATATCCTGAGAACCTGCACTTTCCACTGTGGTCATTCTCTTGCAAACAGATACTTCTGTGATGCAATCAAGGTCTTTGTTCATGTAAAAATTGCTGCAAATCTGAGTCAGATTGACAAGGGTGAATGGCCAGAGGGTCAAATCTGCTTTTGTTAAAAAAATAAAAAAATTAAAAAAAAAAAAAAAGGAAAAGAAGAAAATAGAGACGGAAGTATTCAAAGAATGTTGAATATTCGAAGAGTTCATATTCACAGTATTGGATTGGTACCTTTTCTACCTGTTTGCCCAGTAGCTCCAGGGATTGTATGGCTTATGTTCATAATTTTTTCCTAAGTGGTTATGATATAGCCGGACCTAAAGAAGAGACAAGGGAAGGGAAGGCAAGGCAAGGAAAACTTTTAATAACAGTTCTGCTAGCAAACAAACACTGTTTTTATCATCTGCTGGTGTATTGACATTTTCCTCTGAAACACTTCAGCTACAGCACAAGAAATGGAGTTTCTGTATTAATCAAGGCCAACAAGTCTAGTGTTGAACCTCTGCTTCACAACACTGCTTAAAATTCAAACATTTGTAGTGCATGCATTTGTTTATAATCTCATCACTCTGTATATGGATTTCATTGCAAACTGTGTGATATATTTATTCTGTCTCTTACAGTGTAGCAATAGTGTATAAAAATCAGATTGAGTCCTTTATTTATAGTTGTCAATAACCAGATGACAGAAAACATCTTCCGCTTGAAGAATTACTACTGCTAGTGTTTCCTGGGAACCCTTTCAAAGGAATGTTTCTTGTCCTTAGCATCACATCTGCAATGTAGGAGCCAAGAAAATGTCAATAACTTCCTTATTATGAATCTCTGCTTTCAAGAATTAATAATTTCACACACACTCATACACAAGCAAAAGCATGTGAAACTGAAATTTGGCATAAACATTTGTAATCGAAGAGCAAAGCATACCTCTGCAAAATAATGATCTCTGCAGTTTTGAATCTGAGAGGACTCATAAGGTGCCTGCGTTGTTGGTTGGTTTTTTTCTCTTTTTTGAGTCAGTTGTTTGCAAATGATACAATCTCGCTGTCTGGCAAGAACTCATTTGTATGTCTGAGGATCTCAGTAGAGAAAAGATTGTGGTTTACTTTGTCATGCTTTCTAGCTTTTCTAATGGAGTTTTCTCTAGATGCCAAGGGAAGGGAACTGGTGAAGCTCATTCAGTTGGTATAGCACAATCCATCCCTCCCTTCTAAATTTATCCATTAAATATCTCAGCCTCCCATTGTTTAGAGCCCCTTTATATGTAGCTGAGTAGTATGTGTAAGGAATACTATACAGGAAAAAGTCATTGCATAAAGAAAAGAAAACTCCAAGTAACGCGCCAAGCATTGGAATAAAGGAAGCCTAGTTTACTGTGGGTTTTGTTTTGAGTTTGATCAACTTCATTTTTATAAAGATAAGAATGGCAACTGAACTTTTTCCCATAGCTAGACATTTATAGTATCTCTTTAATTATTTCTCTTCCTCTTGCCCTTTCTTTTATCCCATGTAGAATCATAGAATCATAGAATAATTAGGGTTGGAAAGGACCTCAAGATCATCTAGTTCCAACCCCCCTGCCGTGGGCAGGGACACCTTACGCTAAATCATATCACATGTAGATTTTAATTAGCTCTTTCTCTGCCTGTTTTAATGAATTTGGTTGAAATGTGTATCTTTGACACCTCTTCCCCTCTTCCTGTTAGGTTTTTTTCTTTCAAATTAGTGAACAGGTTCAAAAATTATTGCTGGGTACTCATATTTATATATAATTAAAAATATATGTTGAGTAGAAATACACAGACTTCA
The DNA here is from genome assembly GCF_028554395.1 of Pezoporus wallicus. NCBI lineage: Eukaryota > Metazoa > Chordata > Aves > Psittaciformes > Psittacidae > Pezoporus > Pezoporus wallicus. Next base: position 1,661,236 of record NW_026637351.1, on the reverse strand, counting down.
TTAGCTTAAAAAAGCAGGTTTAAAAAAACCCTCTGGGTCTCTTAGCTTTCATGTGACATTATCTCAGTTGTCCAAGAATGCCTAATAAGCTAAGAACCTGCAGTGATAATGTGAATTGCTCATCAGTCATTGCCAGATGATCTTTGGGCACCTATGCAAAATGTAAATATACCAAAGGGCCAAATGTAAGGCAACATGCCCAGTTTCATTTTATTATGCAACTGGCAAATATGTAATTTGCTAAATTATGGAACTGTTGATGAAGATGAATTTGAACAGATGTTTTTTTTGTGGTGGCCTAACATTTCATGTCAAAATCCAGGACTTGGTGGCATTCAGAGCACCCATGCTGTTGATCATGGAGGAACACTGTCCAGTTCAGCTTCTTCCGGAGACCTAACAACCTTCCTTTGCATTTATGGACTGTTGGCTTAAATAATTCACTCATTCCATAGCCATGCACTTGCTTCTTCCCTTGTTCACCTACGCAAAGTATGAACAAACTTCCTGAAGTTATCACTTTGTCTTTCAGCTTGTAAAACACGGCATTTCAGGACTCCTGCATAAGCTGCCTTGGCCGTGCTCCCACTGTTAAGCCGTGGCATGACGGGTGTTCGGAATCCGAAGTGCAAGTGGAGGAAGCAGCAGGCATTCGATACGCCCGTCCATGCACATAGTGCTGCAATACTGTAGTGACAGGACATGGGGTAATGGGTTAAAACTTAAACAGGGGAAGTTCAGATTGGATATAAGGAGAAAATTATTTCCTGTTAGGGTGGTGAGGCACTGGAATGGGTTGCCCAGGGAGGCTGTGAATGCTCCATCCCTGGCAGTGTTCAAGGCCAGGTTGGACGAAGCCTTGGGTGAGATGGTTTAGTGTGAGGTGTCCCTGCCCATGGCAGGGGTGTTGGAACTAGATGACCTTAAGGTCCTTTCCAGCCCCAACTGTTCTATGATTCTATGATTCTAATAATCATCAGTCAAGCTGAATGTTAAACATTACAGACTAGACAGCTCGAGTAGGAAGTGTACACTTTCATGAGGAGTACTTTTTATTCTCTCCTTAAACTTACACAACTGGGTCAGAAACTACTGAAGTGAGTTCGTGATTGATGTATTAAGGGCAACCTATTCAGTTACCCTTTTGCAGTTGAGGGAAGGGGTTAAATGAACTCTTGGACCAATCTGTGCATAGAACATTTCTTTGAGTTGAAATGATGCTGGCTTGGAATTACAGATCTTTCTAAGACCACCATTTGTATTTGGATTGTCCTTTGGACTTCACAACGTGCTGCAAGAGCATCTACAAATAAGAAATGTGGGCCAACCAAGCCAGAGGTCCTCCTCTTCCTGAGGACTGGCCACAACAAAAGACAAAGCCACAAGCCTACAGTGAGAAGCTGAATGCGTGGAGAGGAATATCAACCTAGATAATACTTGTTTGGCATAAATCTCCATGCTGCGCTGGGTGAGTTCTCTAATAGGAAACCACATCACAGGTGATCTTCAGATTACCTCAGTGGGAAGAGTCTGAAACAAAAAAACTAATTGAACAAAGTTGCTGAATACTTCGGCTTCAGTTAGAGTAATTACAAACAAGCTGGAATCTCCTGCTGCTCAGTGGCATCAAAAAGGAAAGACAGTATATGATATTTGAATGCAGGGTAGGGTTCAAAACCTACAATAGGTGCCCCGTATTGCCTTTTACCTTCCTAGAGAGTGCTTTAAGGACTAGTCTGAAGAAGCTTTTCATAGGACTCATGCTTTTGGTTATGAAGATTCCCTGTTATTTTCAGGTCAGGGGAATTTGCCATGTAAAAGTATTCTCTGCTGCAAGACTGACAAGACACCTTTTGTATAATCAAGACAGAGAACTCCAGACCTTGAGAACTGGGAGAAAGTGGAAAAGTCAAACCAGATGTTTAACGGCTCATAAGTAAATTGTGTATATATCAGTGGCAGGTAACAGTGCTCATCTTCTCTAGGAGTTTTGTAGCATGATGTCTCATCTGTTCTTGTCTGTAGAAATCACCCCAAAACCTGCATGAGATACTCTGCTTGTACATTTTTTTCTGCTTGAATTATGCTGGTATAAAACTGGTGGAATACAGAGGAGCATCAGGGCGTCTGTCATCAATGTCCATAGCAATATGACAAGCATTAAAAAGTGCCAATTCCTCAGTAGGGTAGAGAACAAACGCTGCAGTGGATTGTATTTCTGGTACTATTATTACAGAGAGACTTGTAAGAAGCATACATGCTGTGGATGAAATGGGTATGGAATCAGAGAGGCTAATGATAGAAAAAGGCCACTTATGTCAACTGCTTCATTTTCCTGCTGATATAGGATTGTTCCCAATGAGATATGGTGTATTTTTAGTGCTTTGTCCAGTCTGGTTTTATATGTAAATAATGAAGACTGTCAGTAATAAAGGAGCCTGAAATAGTTCTGTTCTAGTACTGCCTTCCTCTTCCCTCCCTCCACCCCTCCCTAATTTCTTATTCAGGCTAAATGAGAACAGGAATGACATCCATACTTTTTTTTTTTCTTTTCTTTTGTTCTGTTCTCTCTTCTTTCTACTGTTTGACCTTCTTCACAGGCAGGATTTCTCTGACCTGATTTTTATAAAATCGTATTTGGACAGTTCAGTTTTATATGCTACTTTATCACAGGTCTGATTTAGGAAGCTCTTCAAAATGTGGAGGCTCAGTTTGGCAGGAAACAACCTACTTGCAAGCCAACATGGAAAATAAATAATAAAGCAATGATTTCTGCTCAGATAGGAACTGAAGTTTTTGCATATGCTATCTTGTGTACTTTCTCACATTATCTTCTGTGTTTCAAGGAGCTATTCACTGTCTGCCTGTCCATTATGCAGAGCCTTCAAGAACAGTGAGCTAAGATGTAGTGTAGCTTAAAATCAAATATAAGCCATACCACACAAGAACAAGCAATTCAACAACAAAATAAAGTAGTCTTTTTGGCATAGGAAGATAACTGCATAAGTACTTCATAATTTTCATAAAAATACCCTTTCATGTTTGGGAGAACTACTTCCCTTTTTTGACTTTGGACCCTCAGACAGCTGCATTATCAAGTGGACATAAACTGGTATGAAACAGTTTTCAGAAGAGTTTTTGGCTTGGAATTCAACAAACTTGTACTCAGTGGTGTGTCAGTGCATTTCAGCAAGTCAAGTGGAGAGGCTGAGGTTAAAGCTTAGGTGCTGCTATCTTGATGACTAAATGGCCCTCAGTGTACCTTGTCTTTGATCCATATGCACGTATCTGCTTTGAATCTGGTGAGTATAAGACCTTCTAGGCAGTAGAACAGTAGATAAATTAATGCCCTCTTTGTTCCTGATTGAAGAAACCCATCTAAATGGTAGCCTGAATAAGAACACAGAGAGTAAAAAGACCCAGAGACTGACTTAATACTAGCCAAAGCATATATGTCCTGTCTGTAGCAAAGGAAATAGAGAGAAATATGGAAAACGAGGACATGCCGAAAAATTATTTGTCATCTACTGCCGAGATAAAGCTGTGGAGAGAGAGACCAAGAGAAAAATGAATTTGTGTTATGGACTGTGTTGGCTGAAAAGAGTCTTGAAATAGAAACTGCATCCTGTTGTCCATCCATGCTGAGTTCAGGGAAATAGGGCTACTGACATCCTCTTTAAATAATCAAAGCACAAAGCATTCAGTTCCAGCACCAGTGTCTTTTCCCAATAGAAACAGCCTTCAAGGTATTGGCTAACTGCTGTTGCTGCTTTGAGAAAATATAAACAATATAAAAAAAAAAGCAAGAAAAAAGAAAAAGCTGCTTTTTCTCAGAAGAAAAAAAAATAAAAGTCAAAACAGGTGAAGCATAAGGTACTTAACTAATCCCCGTTATCCCTCAGTGACAGGCTGCAGTGTCCTGCGACTTTGTGAAGCCCTCCAAGAAGCTGCTAAGAGCAAAAGGGGCTTTGGCCCTTACTTACTCCAACCTATTCCTGATTTACTCGAGGGAGAGAAGAAACAGTATCCAAGAGGATGAAGATAATCTGTGCAGAAGAAAAATATTCAACAAGGGGGAGAAAAAATTTACTGGAAATTATTAGAGACAAGCTGCTGGGTGAGACTATACAACTTCCTAATTTGTAGGCCGAAAGACTTCAGGAATATAAGGTGATGAACTGATCCATCTCTTTCTGAGAACTGCTAGCTCTAGTTTCCTTTCTCTTGCGGTGTCAGCAGCACCCTGCTTCACCAGGCCACAGCTCAGTAACATTCCCTCAGTTGCTAGTGGACTTATCCTAGTGATATTTCAGTGAGATATAAGTAGTTATCTGTCTAATGAATTAAAGCACAGAGGCTAAGCACAGGATTCATTGTGCATGACTTTCTGTGTTTTATCTAGACTCTAGGGTAGCAAAGCCACAGAGACACTTCTTGGGCACAGCTTGTCTGATGTTTTTCAGGCATGTAAGCTGAGACATGCCACGGTGCCTGTCTACCCATCAACGGTAAAGGAGATCCAGATAATTTTCTCATATATAGATGCCTCCACTCTAGAGGACTGGATTCACCTAGGTCTTTCCCAGCCAAAATGTCTGCTTAAGGAAACATGGGAATGGGAATTGCATCAGGAGTTGGGACCCTGGTCTCCCAGAAAACAAAAGAGTAGCTCTGAATTTATAGCTGTCCTCTGTATGTAGATCCTCATTTGTGACATTGATTTTTGTACCCGCAGTGAAATAGTCAGTTTATGCATTTATTTCTAATGGGATACTTACTGATAACCAGGCTTAGGCAATCAGGAAAATCACATCTGTGTCTTAGCAACAGAAAACATTACTAAATTAAAAAGTGGTCACCAACAACCTTGCACTGTTGTCCTTCTACTGTCACAGAAGAAGGGAATTCAGATTTGTGCAATGGCATAAATTTTTAAATCAAATAACTGCTGACCAACTTTTTTGATAGCTTGGTTTTAATTTTTTCATCATCTTCCATCTTGCTGTGCTACCTTACAACCTTCCTCCTCAACTAGCTGTTGCATGCCTGGCTTTCTGAGTGTGGTCTTTGGGGTTTACTAGTATCTTTCCCAAGAAATGTCTTTTGTTGCCTTCTTCCCATAGCAATTACAGGACGAATTTTACCAACTGACTCTCTGGGTATTTATATGTTCTGTATGTAAAAATGTCACCCAGATTTCCTCAACTCTTGACTTTTTCCCCCCCCCTTTTTTTTTTCCTTTTTAACAACTCATTTCACAGCCCTCATGTCCCATTTTTGTCTTCTATCACACAACAACCAACATTTTGATTTCTTCAGAGTATTTGTGTTTCCATGGTGAAGAGAATATTGCCATCTTTTCTTGTGGCTTACCAGCTTTGAATGGTATAAATTACATACTGACTTTTTAATCTTCCAGCATACTTTTCCGCCTTGAGTCCTTTTTATTCAAGCTAAATGCGTTTTAAACCCAGGTGATTGGTAGAGATCTGCACTTTAAGGCCAAATAAACAAGTAGTCTCACTTCCAGAAAATTTCACTCAGGTACCCTTAACGTAGGTTCATCTTGTATTTGCCTAAAGCATGTCTTCCAGAAAAGCACCTGGGCTTGAGATATAGGATTCACCTCTTCGTGTGGTAGTTTGTGCAAATAATTAATCATTATCTTAAAACATTGTGCCTTATATCTCATTTAAATTTTTCCAGATTTAACTCCCAGATATTGACTAATGTTTGGCTTCTGCTCGATTAAAGTATGTAATGAAACAGTATTCAGTCTTCTCTTTGACAGGCTAAACATACGGGGCTCTTCAAGTCTCTCACTTGATGCTCTTCCTGAACTGAGTCAGGGACACAAATTCTGCTGCACTCAATGTGCTACATGGGAGGCAATGGGAGTGTGTTTTGCACAGAAACATTGTGTTTCATCAGGGCTTGGGAGAGAAGAAAAAAGAGGAAGGGAGACGAGACTACACAAGGCAGGAGACAGTTCCTCAGGCAAGCTGTAAAGAAAATCATCTGGGGATGAAACCAGGACTGAACGTGTGCCAGAGCTCTATAGTTACTGTCGTGGTTTAAGCCCAGTCGGCAACTCAGCAACGCAGCCCTCACTCACTCCCCCCACCCTTCCTTCCCCAGCTCCTGGAGGGATGGGGAGGAGAGTCGAAAGAATGTAACTCCCACGGGTTGAGATAAGAACAGTCCAGTAATGAAGGTATAACACAAAACCACTACTGCTACCACCAATAATAATAATGATAAGGGAAATAACATGGGAAGAGAATGCTCACCACCCACCAACTGATACGCAGCCTGACCTGAGCAGTGATCTAACCCTTCCAGGTAAGTCCCCCCAGTTTACATACTGGGCATGATGTGCTGTGGTATGGAATACCTCTTTGGTTAGTTTGGGTGAGGTGTCCTGTCTCTGCTTCCTCCTGGCTTCGCCTCCTCCCTGGCAGAGCATGAGACTCAGAAAGTCCTTGATCAGACTAAACATTACTGAGCAGCGACAAAAAACATGTGTTATCAGTGTTGTACCCAGGCTGAAAGTCAAAAACACAGCACTGCACCAACTACTAAGAAGGAGAAAAATGACTGCTGCTACTGAACCCAGGACAGTTACTTACCTAATGTTCTAGGAAAGCGGTATGGGGCAGAGGCTGCCTACAACAAACCTAGTCTCTAGCTCTCTGCATCAGCTGGGGGTTTGACCCTAGCAGGTCTAGAAACCCACCTGCCAGGAACAGGATCCAGATTTCTCTGCAAACTTGGCCAACTCAGCAGACAAAAAGAATTTACTCTTCATCGTAATGTGCTTTAGCTAGGATAAGAAGACCGTACTAAGAAGGAAAATAAAAGAGTGTTTTGATTTTTTTTTTTAATTAAACTGTTTTGCTACAAGAGTACAGGTAGTTTAGTACTCTTCCAGATAGGTTTTATGCTTTTTGATACATGACTGACAAAACATTCCTTCCAAGAAAATGAAATAAAAACTAAGTTGAAAACACTGTCTCGTTTCTATGTATGTTAGCATTTTTCATCTGCTTATGTATTTTGCTGCAGATTTTTTTAATATGTATTTGGGTTTTATATTGTGCTTAAACAGGTAAAGTTATTACTTACTTTTAACTTTTAAATTATTGTATAGAAAACACAAGATTAAGGACAAGATTCATGCATGGCACACATGCAATTGTGAAAGATGATTATTAAAAATCACTCCAAAGAAAGCATATTAGGGTGAACAGGCCCAAGTTACAGGTTTAAGATTACAGTATTAAACTTCTAAATACCACATTGCCTCAACTGAAATAGCTGGTGTGTGGTTAGTTCCGTGTCCTTGTAGAATTTTAAAGCAAAACCAAAAATGAGCTTGGTGAGCCTAGAAAAATACCTTGAAGCATATGAGATTTCTCCAAGCTGGGCCAACTTGTTTTTTCTGGGTTGTATAGTAAGTCAGCTGCACCACATGAAATGTATAAATGCATGGAAAATTACAAATATTGCCAAGAATGTTTGATGTGATAATCTATCCCTCATGACAGTTGTGAACACTTCCTATGTCTTGCATATTCTTAAAGTGGAGTTTGATATATTTATCATAAACTCAGTGATTTGGATCTGGAGAGGTAAAGAGCTCTTCACTCCCATCCATAGGTAAAAAGGGAAAGAACAAGTGTAGGACTGCTTTTTATCTAACTGTAAGTACCAAGATGCTTCAGAGAGGAAAAATCTCTTGCTATTATGCAGTGGTAAATAGGGGAGGATGTGCAGCTCTCATTTCCATAGAGCTGCTAGCCAAGGTTTCTTCTACTGCATAGTAAAACTTCTGCTCAACATATGCTCACCTACAGTAGGTGAGCCAACATTACAGTTAGCCACCTCCAAGAGCACATTGCCTTGCATCCTTCTCCCTCCTCTTCTACTCGTGCTGTACCCCATGCACACTCCTGCCTGCATGATCCTGACACTTCCATTGGGCTCTTCAGCCACTACCATGAATAAACTCAGCTCCTTCAGTCAGGAAACAGCTACAGCTTTCTTTTTGATAGGCTGTTTTTCTGCCTGGCCAGTGAACTGCACCATGAGTCCAATGAACCCTGGAGTTGATGCATGCCTTGTTACGAGGCTGAGCTCCCAGCTCCCCTTCGCAAGGGAGCATCTATCCCTTGTTGCCCTCTAACACTATAGCCCAAAAATTCAAGGACAATGCCTGCTGGGCCTGCAGTCTGCAATAGGTTGTGGCAATAGTTTCTTAAGGATTTTAGAAAAGAACTGATGCTTTCTTCTGAGGAGGTTGTTCCACCACATGCTCTCCATGTTGGGTATCAAGTAAGATTCATCAGAGCAGGCTTGGCCTTGGGGTCTCAGATGACAGCACAGTAACTAGGTTTTAAAGGACCTGGCTGCTAAATGAGGGAAAAATCCCACTCAGATCCCAGACTGTAAATCTTGCAGCCAGGAGCTCCAAGGAGAAAAGTGTCTTTTGCTCCCCTAGCTGGTGAATGAAGGAAAAGCCTGAATGTTGAGACTTTATGCAGGCAAACTGCAGCAGACTGCAGGCCAGTTGGGAAATCAGCACAGCTAGAAGTGAGATCTCAATGGACTACAGTGGGGTCCAAAAGCCTTCTGGGATGGAAAAGTTTCTTTCTAAGCAAAGGGAAGCTCATGCAAGCTTCCTGCACACACTGAGCACCAGGAGAGCTGACCACTGGGACATGAGTAGCAAAGGGCCTGCTGGTCACTGACATGTGGAAGTTGGCAACACATGCATGGATGATGCATAGAAGTTGAATTCACATGTTGGGCACCCACATGTGGAAAGTGTGCAATTAACAGACTGCTGCTAAAGGTGGCCCAGAGAAACCTGTTATTCATTCATAGAGTGGCTATGCTTTTCCAATCTGATGCTGTGGTCCATTTTCTCATCTCTTAAAAGCTTTTTCCCTTGCTTCATGCTCAGGCTTGTGAGAAGGAAAGAGCTGCCTATTCAGGACACAGTAGAAGGAGTATCTCCTGCCTGCAATGATCAGTTGCAAGTATGAATTGTTCTTAGAAAGGACCTTCATGTCTTACAGGGTCAGGGACTACTTCCCACAGTTTTCTGCACAGATGGGTATTCCAAGGCATGTGGGACCTTACAGATGCTCTTCACATTTATGAACTTCATTTACATTACCATATATTGAGTTCAACACAAGCTTAATAGATTCTTTATTGTTGGGGATTTTTGATACCAGATCAGACAGATGTCTGTTGGGTGTATAGAGTCATGCCGTCAGGCAAATAGTAGACCAATGATATCAAAAGGATCATCCAGCCTTTGTTTCTGCTTATCTTTGCCTATTTCTAAGAGAATAAAAAATGGAGGAAAATTATAGTAGTATAAAATTCTGCCCAGTAAATGTTTGTTACAGTGCTTTATAAACCTTCCACAACATTTCAAGACTGGTGGATACTCTGTTACTGCTACCTAAGGAAATCTAGGATTACTTCATTATTTCAGGCTACTTTTATGTAATACATCATGTATTACATTGGAATAAACCAGAACGCATGTATACCAAATATCAGAAATCAGACTGTTGGCACTGACTCAGGCAGTTCTCAGTACCAAATGACTATTAGGATGAAAGTTGTGATTTCATGTTTTGGTATGGTGTTTACTCTCTCTCCTCTTTCATTAATAAACCCAGAAAATCCCTTCTACTTAATTTTCTCCCTTTTCTCTACCTGTACTAATGTGGCCCCTTAAAAAGTGCTGTAATCTAGAAAGCAGGAAAAACATAATACCAAATTGTAAACTGTTCATAAACCCCTTTTAGAAATGTTTTGTGTATCCAAAGGCATGTATAATTTGCAGTGTTTTGTACTAGTGTTCAAAGGCTGTCCCTGCTTCTTTTGGCCTGGACTTGAAAAGATGCGGTCTGACCACAATAACTATGATATTGGAACTAAACAGGACACCTCGAGTCCCTTATATCTCTTACTGTTGAAGTCAGCGGGTGGCAGAAAGGCTTTGTTTTCATTTGCAAGTGAGGTGACAGATAGTTGTCTTCCACATATGTCAGTTAAAGAAGGTCTCCTCAAAATACCCAGTATTGGGTATCAAAAGACCAGGTGATAAATTCATCCACACCAACATGACTATTAAAGCAAAATGTGCAATGCTCCTTTGGATATAACATATGTGTAGTCACTAAATTCAACAGCTCAGACACCTTCTCCCAGTGCTAGCTCTGCTCTGTTCCAGTTGGCTCCTTCACTGTGGTTTTGCAATGCACCAGATACTTCATTTACAGCACAGAGGTGTATGCCTGAACATATTTGCAAGCCAGGAGGGGATTTTGGCTAGAGAGATTTTAATTTTTTTGGAACAGGGAGCTAGAAAAAGCCTGTGTGCATTTGGCAGCGGTGGCTTGGAATGGGTTAAGGTGTCAATTCAGCTGTGCTCAGCCTCTGATGGGTGGCGGGCAAGTGCTTTGCTGAGTGGGCTCCTTGGTCACCTCTGAAGTTACTCTTGCCTGTAAAGAGGCCGAGTATCGCCCATACAGATTTGGCATATGCATGCAAGCTGGTAAATGTATAAAACAAAGCACCTGATTGAAGTAGAAGTGCCAGCATGAGAAAGGACTGCATTTTTCAGAAACAATATTTTTACCTATCCTGGATATTTCTGGTTTTGGTTTTTGGTTTGGTTTAGTTTTTCCCAAACATTATAGGAAGTGAGAAAAGAGGACAGTGTCTTTTTTACTGATGTTAAGTTCAGTGTGTGGATGAAAAACTGGCCCAGGTTTCAGCTTTCACGGCAGGTTTGAGAAGTCTGTATCCCGTGCTATTAAAAGTGACTGAATCTTGGAAGTTTATCTCAATTTCACATACATTTGAATAACCCAGAAATTTAAGTCAAGTTACAACAAAATTTAAAGTGGTTTTGGATTTGCAAGTCGTTCTGTTTATGAAGTCTCTTCCAGGCAGATTCCACATGCATTCAGGGAACAGTTTAAGTTGTTCAACTGTCATTTCGTAAGTGTTTTGAAGGAAATTGTCCTCCCTTTGTTTCCTGGATAATAATTGCATTTCCATTGGAGACAAGCCCCAGCTGAGGCTATATGGATATATGCACAAGTAGAGCAGTAGTATTTGAGAGCATTCAGATTACATTTTTGTCCTTTCTCGTATACAGAACAGTGTTCTGGATTCAGATCTCAAGCAATTCAGAATTGCTGAAGTGCCCATATTTATGGTTTGGATTTGGGCTGAAATTCAGTTTTACAACTGAACTAAATCATAGAAGTAAATCACTAGCCAAAATCAACTTAACATCAAACATTATTAACTTCTTCAGTGAACAGAGCCAAATAAAAAGATAATTAAAACAACTGCTAATTCCCCCTTTCTTTTCTCCATCACATTCCAATATTATTCTCTTACAATCTCTCTGAACTTATAGATGACTCAAAAATAACATCTGGTAAGCACAGTAATATGCTTTTCGTCAATATTTAATTTGAAACATGGTGAAGAGTTGTGTTGCATGATGAAAAATGTCTCTCTCTAAACATCATTTTCTAATGGACTTTTTATGTCCCATAAAATGTGCTAATTTTTACTTGTCCTCTGTTGTCAGCAAAACAAACTATTATTTCTTTCTGCAGAACCAAACTCCAAACAAGAATGTCTGGAATATCAAGAGTAATGACTTCTGAAGTCCCTTCTGGCCCCAGCTTCTATTGAAAAATAATTGGATGAATTGGTGATGCTTACATTTCATCTAGCCTGCCACTGTGAGTAATTCCATGGTGCCTCCTTGGCCAAAGCTCAGCCATTTAAGCACTTGGTGAAAATCTATTTGGATGGACTCAGTGTAGGAATATGTCAAATGGCAGCAGAGTAAGAATGAAAGCTCTTTGGAACAGCATTGCATATGTTGTCAGAGCACCTAATGCTGTGCAAATGGCATCCTGACTATGACTTCAAGTTTCTGCTGCAGTGTAGATAATAAAAGATGAGTATGATAACCATAAAAGTAAAGCTGGCCTGGATACAAACTGTAATGTGATGGGCAAGGGAATTCAGATGGTGGAATAGGCCCTTGTGTGGTGTAAATTATCAAGGTAACATGTGATGTCAGTGGAGCTATGATTTACCCAAAGAACTGCCTCTTTGCCTTGCCAAGAGGCTGTCACCTCTCTGAATGAATTAATGAACCAGAACAAAACAGATGCTGGCTTGCCAGTGCTCTTACCAGGTTCATAATTTGCTACAATTTTTTAGTAGGAAACAATTAATAGATTTTTCTTTTTTTTTCTATTCTAAAACGTGTATGTGCTTTTTTGTCTTTTGGCTTATTTGTTTTCCAGTGACTTCTCCTGTTCCTTTTTCCTGCCTTACTGTTGATGGGTTTTAAAAAGGTTTGTCAGATGTTCCCAGACTTCTAGATCATCAAAGGAGAAAGAGATTTGGAAGAGAACTGTAAGACAGATGCACCATAGAGGGAGGAATGTTGAGATGAGACCACAGAGAGGGACTGGCTGGTGCTGCGAGGTGGAGACTCTGATGGGGTCCCTGGTAGGGTCCTTGATATGGTTGCTGCCCCAAGTCACTTTGCACAGTCAACTCTTGTGCTGATTTCTCACAAGTCTTGGGACTGCAGGCTGCAACCTGGGAGGGAGGGGAGGAATCAGAAACAAGGAGAGAAAATGTAGAGATTTTACCAAAGCTATTACTGAAGCAGCAGTTCCCAGACCTCCTCACTGCATAATGAAGTGAGAGGGTGAAATTCAGGAGGAGGTGGCCTCTTCCTCCTGTTGTTTGGGAGGTGAAAGTGAAGAACAATGTGTCAAGTGGAACCAGCTCATTGATCCCTCATCTTCCTGAACAGGCGCTTATTTCCATGTGAATAGCTGCATTTGAGCAAATCTTCTTTTTTGGTGGCTCAAAGTTTGTTTATTTTTTGACAAAGCCTCCTGTAATGAAGTATCACATGGTGACACGTATATCTGTCAACCAGTGAACTCACCTATTAAGGGCTGCGAGGCATGAAGCTTTGCCTGTTCATGCCCAAGGTGTACATGCATAGGCTGACAGGCACAGACTGTGGTATGTGCTATTGCTTACTCAGGGCAGTCTGAAAAGGTGGTGTCTTGACTTCACCCCGGCAGTGGGGTAGCTGCTGAGAGGGAAGCAGGAGGATCGGAAAGGAAAAATGTCATCTGGAGTGAAAAGTGTCATCTGGAATCTCAGACAGCCCCATGACTTCATATGAACTTGCAACAGACAGAGTCATTATTTTGGACAGAGACACAGCCAAGGCAAAGTTGTGGTCTAAACTCCAGACACTACTCCAACACATGCAACTAGATACATGAACTTTTCTCTCTACCCAAATAAATGAATACATAAAACCAAAACACACACACACACAAAAATGTAAACCTCAATGATTCAGACTGGATAAAGCAGGAACTAGAAAGATCTCAGGTCAGTTTATGGTGATCCTCATCATGTACATGGATGCAAAAGATCTTTCTGTTTTAATAACGAGGAACTTCTAACACAGAAGAGTCCTATATTCAGTGTGACTTCAAGTGCAACTACAGTACTTAATGGGTGCTGTCCATATTGGATGCTGACTGTTGGATGCTCTGCCTTCTCTTCATAAAGCATCTCTCATTTCCTTTACTCAGTTATAAAAATGCTTCATGGAAAAGGCTCTTTCCCTGTGAATGGTCTATGGAAACCTTCCAGATACTAATCTGGGAAGTAGCATGGGATCTTCCTGAAATCTTATATGGGTTTCTTCAAGGGTATGAGGGACTGTGAATAATCTTTACATCAGGAGGGAACAAGACCTTTATCAAAACAGAGTGGCTGCTATGAGCTGACCTACTTGATGCTGAGGTTTCCTCCCCGAGGAGGAGACAGTTCCACTGTGAGAAGACAGGGTGTAGAAGAACATATGAAGGTTGCAACCAGGTGGCTAGAGCTATTGTTTTGTCTTCATGAGAACTGTAAAGAAATAGGACAGTGTCTCTTGGCCTGGAATGAATAAGGAAGCTGAAAATGTGATTTTGGAGTGGGGAAAGAGCTCACAACAATGATGTTGTAAAAACAACTCCCCTAAAATGTGTCCTGGTGAAGTTCAGTTCTGCTTTTTGTGAAAGTAGAGAGAGCTGCTCTTACAAAAACAAGTGCTTGTTGAGGTTGCTGTTGTATGGAATTGGCGTGTGATGTTTTTCTAGCAGCCTCTCTTCACTGTCATCAGAGTGCAATTTCTCTAGAGTCGCTGTGGGATGCAACAGATTTCTTGGAAAAGAAAGCTGTGTTGACACCCACAGGCTAGTAATGTTTTCACAAGAAGGAACATGACTTTACATTTGACTCTCTTGAAAAGAGATTAGCAACACTGTGATTTATAAGAATTGCCAGGGTTTGAGGTTGTTTTTTCCCCCCTCTCTCTGAATCTAAGCTCCAGCAGGTAGGTGTTAAGTGAGTGAAGCATTTCTGGCAAGATTTATGTGCCCATACAGTAAAATGGGAGTGAAATCTGACAGTCTAAAGGAGGGGGAGCAACTGACAAATAGAAGGGGTGGAAAAGGCAGATTGGCTTGGATTTTTTCTTTCCTGTTCCTTTGCAGTCAAAACCCTTTGAGACTCTTCACTCTTGGGTTGAAAATTTCATTTTACAGACATTTCCCCTCCCTGTCCTTTTGTTCTAGCCGTAAACACTGGTCCACAGCATGTGTGTGGAAAGCAGACATGGCCAAGGCTAAACCTCCTTGAGAGAGAGTCTCTTCTGGAAATAAATGTCAAGCATTTTCCTTAGAAATGAGATGTCTTCAATTATGAAATTCTTTTAGAAGAAAGAAGCCCTTTCTCACTATTGAGTCTCACAGCTAAGTAAACAGCACTAGAAGAAAATGTGTCCTCATACAGTAAGGTGTTCCAGCCTGAATACGACCAAAGCCTTTGCTTTCCAGAAAGATGTATACCATCCCGATGGTTATTTTGATTAAATGGGTACTGGTCAGCACGTGATTGCTTTTGTAGGACCATGGTGGTTAGTGGTCCAGGACTTCTTGGCTGTTAGATGGGAAGCAACCTATAGTTTATAATATGCCCAGAAGCTCAACACTTGATGAATAAGTAAGAAACTTACTGGGAATGGGAATTGTTCCATTAGCCCTCTATGATCCCTACTGTGCAATTTTTATAGGAATACAAAATAGGGATATAGGTCAGATGATAATGGCATTCCTCTTTATCCTGCTTTCATCTGTAAGAGTTACCTTTTTCTCCTTTCTAGTAGCTGGTGCAGTGCTAAGTTTTGGCGTTAGTCTGAGAACAGTGCTGATGATAACACACTGATGTTTTAGTTGTTGCTAAGTAGCGCTTACTCCAGTCAAGGACTTCTCAGTGTCACATGCTCTGCCAGTGAGCTGGGAAAGAGCAGAGACAGGACACATGACCCAAACTAGCCAAAGGGGTATTCCATACCATAGCACATCATGCCCATTATATAAACACGGGGGAGTTACCGGAAAGGCCCATACTGCTGCTTGGGTCAGGCTGGGTGAGCAATCATATTGTGCAGCACTTGTGTTTATTGCTTTTTTTTCCTTTTTCCTTTTAGTTCTGTATTCTCTCCCCTTGTTATTTCCTTTATCATTATTATTAACAGTAGTAGTAGTTGTAGTTTTATATTATACTGTTATTGGGCTGTTCTTATCTCAGCCTGTGGGGTTTACACTCTTTGAATTCTCCTCCCCACCCCACCAGGAGCAGGGGGTGAAGGAGGAAGTGAGCAACTGGCTGCGTGGTTCTGAGTTACCAGCTGGGCTTAAACCACAACACTCACTGCACAAAGGCACATTTTCAAAAAGACAGAACTATAGATGCAAAATAAACTAATAAATATATATATATATAAATATCAGAATTTGATTCTAAGTAAATATCTCAAGTCACTTATGAAAGACATTAATCCTGAGCTATGGGTGGAGAATAAAGAAAAAAATGCCACACTTGCCAATTGAGTCTTGCTTCTTTAGCCCATGAAAAAAACATAGGCATGTGAGTAATGAACCAGGTTTTATCTGTAGCAAAATCCAAATGTGCAACTCTCCCTATGTTCTAACAAGTTTGGAGTGTCCATCAGTCCCAGACATCCATCAACTGGTTCATCAGAAATCTAGTAAGTATGAGGAACTTCAGAGGAAACACTTGGACTGATGTGGTCTCTTTTTTGATGGAGGTACATCACAAAGAAATTTTCCACTAGTCCTAATAAAACCACTGCATCTTGGCTACAGCCTGTGTATTTGTACTGATCTGGAATCTTTTTAAATTCTCCTGCTCTGTGAAAACCTTAGAGATTTTTAAAACGTTCTGCTCCCCAGTGGGAACAACCTGAGGCTTTTGAAGTTTTTCAGAAACATGAGAAAGAAAAAAACAAACCCAAAACTAACCCAAACAAAACTGGGTTTCCTGAAGTGCCAGTCACCTAGGGATCAAGGACTGATGTGAAACGGACAAATTACCAGAACCAAGTCCTTGTGCCATGTACTGGTCGCTTAATAAAACACCATCAATGAGAGGCCATGAACTTGCTCTGTCCTAAGAGATGAAGGTTGTTATGTTACTGTGTAGGACAGGGGAACCAGGATCAAGTCCCTGTTTTGCCAAAAAACCCAGTTTTGCTATGTCAGTGACTTAACCACTAGTGTCTTGGGTAAGCTGAGCTGTTCTCTTTCTTTGGATGCAAGCAGTTTTTCTGATGATAGCCTAAGCAAAACTGGTGTGCTTCTAAAAAAGATTTATGTTTTAACAAATCAACATCTTCCAATAAAAAAAGTGCGTATCACTGGAAAATTCCCAGCTAGCTCCACTGATGACTAAAATTTTGCTTTACAGATGGAGTTAATAATAGTTTATAAGCTAAAGTGAAAAGGATTTTGGGTGAGCTTCCTAAAGAGGAAGTGAGTCAGTGTCTCGGCAGGAAAGTGTTCCAGATAGGCAGGGCTGGAAAAGTTACAAAACACCCCCCAAATGCGTGGAGTCACAGGGAGTGGACAAGGGATTATTGCATCCCTGATTGTGGAAAGCTGGTAATTTAGTAGGGGGCCTTGCATACCCCTCAGCCCATGTGTCTTGTAGTATGGTCTTCTCCCACCTCACAAGATCAGAGCAGCTGAACTGAATCATCCCAGGGAATGTGTAACAGCTAAGGAAAAAGCAGGTGTTGCAGATGGGTGGGTGATTCAGTGGATGGTGTTATTACTACTGAGTCAATGCTGAAGTAGTTTGTAAGCAGGAAGTTGGGGACACTGTGTGGCTAGATCTGCTTTCTAAATCCAGTGACATTCAAGGAGTCTGCTGTTCCCTCTGGGTGATTTGCCTTCAGTTGTTCTTGGGCACAGCATTTTCAAAAGCAAAATCTAGAGAGGCATTTTTAAGGTGACTTTCAGTGGGATTTGCAGTCCTGAGAGTTGGGTAATTTTTGATCATGGACTGGTATTTCCACATTAGGAAGGCATTTTTGGGAAGCAGAAGTCCTGTATTCTTGTAACTGACTTCACAGTCCTCTCACTGGTTTCTGTGGTCTCAGCACTGGACCTTTAAGTGAAATTCTTTTTAGCAAAAGTATTTTTGTATTCTGCAGCACACTAGGAATGGCACTGTCACTCATCAGGTGTACTTAATGACCATGAAATGCTAGTTCTCCATGGCCATCATGTCCTTTGAAGGTGCTAGTGTTGTTTTACAGAAGAAAGGTGGAGCTACTGTATCTCCTCTGAGTTACTTAATTCATTGCAAAAATAGGAGTAAATATTAGAGAACATGTCCTGTAATATCCATTACTGATTACATGATTACAAAGCACCATATTATTCATCTTCTGCCGTTCCAAAGTTCTCTAGTAATTTACCTTTTCAGAGCAGAGATGATTTGTTGCTTTCTCTCTGTATGTGTGTACAGGTCAAAAATGCATACATTGTACAGCACAGAGGGAGAGGTTTAAACCTTAGAACCTACTGCTGTTTTCTCTATAGTTTTTGCATTTGGATGGCGTTTTCCTCTAGCTGAAAGCATTGTGGGTTTGGAATATGGGTTACTTTTCCTTCCATATTTTAGCAATTAATCACTCAGAGCCTCGTTCTTTTCCTTTTATTCCATTACTTTTCCATTTGGTCCTTTAAAATTTCATAGCGTCTTTCCCTCCAGTAAACAAGAGGAAAAATGACAATATAATTTCTGAATCCTGTGAGAAGAACCACAAGCTCAGGTCCATATGGTGCCTGGGAGGATGGTAACTACTTACTGAGATTTGGGTTGGCAGAGGTGGCCTTCCACTTTCTAGTGCAGGGACTAATTTCTGGGAAGACGACACTTTCTGGGGACTTACACTCAAGTCTAAAAGGGTAAACATCCGTTCCCTGCAGGCTGAGCAAAATGAACTGGGTGGCTTTCCTTAATGCATTTGTCAGTGCTTGTCATTTGCGCTTACTGTTTTCCATCCATTTTATTGAGCATTAGTCTTGGGTTTTATTGGCTGAGCTTTTCATCCATTTCTACCCTGCTATCTCTTCTTCTCCCTTCACTGTGTGTGCCCACACTAGCTTAGTGTAGTAAGACTCAGAAAGCATGCTGCGGATCGGCTTAATTTCTGAAATACAGTAATGACATACACCTATTGTGGTGTTGGGTTTTTTTTTTTCCTTTTTTTACTTTTGTTTTTGTTTTCTAAATAGCTGGTTTTGCAATTTAAGGATTTGATTTTGTTTTTACTAAGAACAAATTTTTTTTTTTGAGAAAACTCATCAAGAGTGAAATCCTGATGTTATGTTTCTTTTAAAAATTATGTAGTTTTAAAACAACATAGAGTTTCTAAAGTTGAGATTATATAATCTCCACTGTTTGAGCACTGACCTGAATGAATTTGCCTCACTACCTTTATGGTTTCTCTTTGTATAGGTGATCTGCTCAACATTACAGAGAAAGTCTGTGTCAAAGACTGAAATGGAACCTATTCCTCCTGAATCCTGGGCCGGTGCTTTGGCCACAGCACCATCCATCTGCTAGATCACAAACAGCAGCCACATCCAAGGCCAGCTTAGTCCCCACAGGATAAAAATGAGAGTTACGACAGCAGCTAGAGAAGAGAGGCCATCAGGATCCAGAATCTTCCCACTATGGCCTCTACCTCTTTCTTCATCATTTTTATCACAGCTTTTCTTTCTTAAATACGGATAGACCGCATTTTTATTTCTAGAGAGGAGCTAAAACAAAATTTACCATACTAAAGAGGAATTAAGGTACAGCTTCCTTGTCTCTTTATGAGATGCAAGTAAAACCTTAGAGAGGATGACATGTCCTTTGCTCCTTGATGTCTTTCTAAACAAATTCAGAGTTGAATGGCATGGCTTGAATTCATCTCAGTTCTTATTCAGAGAATAAAGTGAAGAGTAACAACATGTATCAATTAATTTTCCTTATCCACATCCCAGCACTGTTTTTCCACAGTGAATCCAATGAATATGATCTCTAAACAAAGCTGCTCTATGGTGAATGTATTTCACAGCTGCTTCCTATTGACTTTAGCCCCAGTTTCTTTACTGAACACCTTTATCAGTGAGGCATGGAAAGCAGAGCTATACCTGAGAATTAGACTGGAATGTAAACTCTAATTAAGGTCTAAATGATTATTTTTAATACCTGTAGAAACCCCCTGGTCCTTCCTGATTTGCTTATAGTATCAGTAGTTGTATACATCTTTTTAATATAGATCAGAAATGAATAAATTCAGAAAACAAGAAATCTTTAGTATTATTTTTTTACTACATGCAAATCTGCTACACTTGACAGCCGACTTTCTGATGTCCTAGCTTGCAAACCCTGTGAACCACTGGTAACACTCCTGGAAAGCTGGAAGAAAACAAATAAGGCACTGATTAAAAAATACAGAAGAACCAGGTTGATCATTACTATAATTTTTACTTTGAACCACAGTGACACAAACAGTAAGCACTCTGAGTCTGTAGCAAGACAACTGATAGAAAATGCTGTTCACAGGGCAGGGAGCAGCTTTAGGTTTTGCATCTGTAGCGTCCAGCACGATGGGACTCTGACGCCAATCTGCAGCTTCTTAATGCTGTGACAACATACATACGAAAAACTATCTGTCTCCTGAACAGGCAACTGTGTCAGGACTGACAAGTAAGAAATGTCCTCAAAAGCAGGTTCTCTCCCTTATTCCCATTTCCAGAGCTTTAGTCTGTAACCTTCAACTTTTACCTGGATTCACTATGGAGGTTCAAAGAAATGGTTTGTATTTCCCAGGCCTTAAAGCAGCTCCTCGTGGGCAGCAGAGGGAAGTTGTGCTACAGATTCCAGAGAAAAGGTCTAGCCCTTGAGATAGCTTTGGCAATAGACACCCATATTTTGGATGAACTGAACCAGAATCCAAGACCTATTCAAGAGTGCTGTGTCTGCTCTGATATCCTCTTCAAAATGAATGTGATCAACCAGAGAGAGTTCAGGGAGTGTGTGCAAAAAGCCTTAGATATGTGGAAAAATATGCTTCACAAAGACAGAGTTGGACTCCATTTGTTTAGCTTACTGATGAAGTCAGCAGATGACTTGCTCATGGTTTATTAGCTATTATGTAAAGAGAAGGTATTTGATACTGAAAGGTGATGTAAGCAAGGCCGGACTGTGTTTTCATCTTCAGGAATATTTTTACTTTAAATAGAAGTTACTCGGCTCAAGAGACTTCATTCACATAAGAGGGATCAGTAATTCCCATAGCGGTATTAAGGGATTGAGTGGATGAAATACTTCAGATGTTATGTAGGAGGTTAGGGTAGGTGATCATGACAGTAGCTCCTGAAACTTGACTGTTTCATAAAACTTCTGGGCAGAGAGATCATAACAGAATGTACCATGGGATTTCAGAGATGCTTATAAAATCCTACCTCAGCACTCACTGAACGTGTCTGGAACAAGTACTGTGCTGTCCACCACATTTCGATTTGGCTCAAGAATGCTAAACTGAACATAAAGCTAAATGACAACATAGTGGAGAATAGGAGGGGTGGCTGGCAATGTGGCATGGGTATTTAAGATCTCTACAAGTGATTGTGAACAGAAGATAAGCAACACAATTTTTAATCACAGTGGGCCACTCTCAGAGAGAAGGCAAATGTCATCGCAGAAGAACATGTCATCTGACGGCAGAAAATAACCCTCTTGTACTGCTTTCAAAGATTACTTCAAAGCTTGTGGTCAGAATGTTATCAGGACCTCAGGTTTCAACATTTGTGTTAAGCCATATTGTTCATAAAACAGTTTTAGATGGAGTCTGAGCAAGTTTTTGAAGATCCTCATAGGATGTAGTTACCTATGGTAGGAGAGGGATAGGAATAGTGAGTCAAGAGATCTTTTCCCATTGTGTATCCCTAAAACGTAATAATTGGAAGGATTGTTATACAAGGGGGCAGCAAGCAGGTACAAGTATGTGCCAAAATGCAAGCTTTACAGGCATTGTGGCTAATTTCTGTCCCTATGTTGTCTCTGTGCCAGTGAAAATTTGAGTTACAGCTGGTACACTGAACAGCACTGTGATTTCAGAGCCCCCTAGTAGAAAGAAGCTCGAAAGGACAGGTCTATCAGCAGTGCAAAGCTGTCACCCTATTGTGCCTGCTGGCTTCCCACTGAACATTGTATCTATCCTTCTCACTACTCCAAGAGCACTGTAACATGCTGGCACTGAAATATCATAGAATCATGGAGTAGTTTGGGTTGGAAGGCACTCTGTTTCAGAAGGATTGTTAGTGGTCCATGATCATGCCACCGACTAGTATTACTGGTGCCAGGCCTCTAATCAATCAGGAAATGAAACCCCACACATGAAGGTATAAGTGTTTAAATGAAGTCTCAGAATACTTCACTAAGTATTTTCCACGACAGCCAGAGTTATGAAATTTTTGCTTTGTAGGAAATCTGAAAGTCTTTTTGTTTGAAATGTAAGCAGTTTCAAATGGCAAAATTCCCTTCAGTTTTCAGCCAGCTCAACAGCACTGGCTCAGAGGAAAGGGAAGGCATATCACCTTGAGAAGTGAGACTGACTGACTTATGCTCCTCTCTCTCTCTCTCACTGGCATTTTGTTACCTAGACCTGAGGATTTTTGCAAATCAAGGAGAAACAGGTCTTCACCACAATGTCCCAGTTCCCCAGTTCCGTAAGTCCATGTGCTGTCCAGTGACTGCATGCAGTATTTCCCTCATCCCAGCAGACGAGACAACATTAAAGATCTTGCCAGTTTCCAGGAGGATCCTGGTTTGCCACTGATACTCAGAAACAAATATTTATTTGGGGCAATCCTGTTTATTTATCCTATGTGTTTTTCTTCCTGGACCAGTGGAAACAAACAAGAAGTTCATTTCCTTGTTGGGAAATGATGGTTTGACTTTTCAGTAAGTTCTCTATCCAGAAGTTTTGGATCCTGGTTTCTACCCATCAGGTAGAAAAGATCAGGGCCATGATCTTTTTTGCTGTATGATTGCTTTCTCCTTACTTTCACTCTCTGATTGATTTTTAATATAGCTGCGGCCAAGCAGCACTCTGAGGTCTTGATCTGCAACTTATTTCCAAGGAAATCCTTAGAGGCACATCTCAAGACATGTGGTCAGTGGCTTGGGGATGGTTTTGATTGTGTAAGCCATCATTAAATGGGAGGGATGCTGTTTTCAATACAATTGTTTCTTTATTGAATGTAGGGTGTTTAGTCCACCATCAGCTTTTACCAGGTCTGTGATTTATAGCAGTTATTACCAGCCTCTCTTGGTGCATAATATTCACATATTGCCTGACCTTACCTAACTTCTGTGTACTCTTCAGTTACAAAGATTATTGGTCAAAATGGTCAAATGTACTGTTACAGTAAAACATCAGATGCTTTACACTTGAAAGTTGTGATGCTCTTCAGTTTGGATTGACTGCTGGGGTGCTCTTCAGTTTAGATAGAGGCACACATGTCTGTGGAGGCAAAGGAAAGGGTTAACTTTTTTTTTAATGTAGAGCCTGTATTATTCAAGAACCAAAGAGAAAAATGTCTAGCAAAATAAAAGTTACTGTAAATAGGGTTGGGAGGGAGGAAAAATTAACCATCTTGAAAAAAGCATTATGTTTACATGGCGCACTTTTGAAAAGTTCTATGACATTTCCAGGTAGTTCTAGTTGTAATAGGACACCTGGTTGTTAAACCGAATGTCTGGAAGATGCTTGCAAGGTAAAAAGATGACAGATTATGGCTCTGGCTACCATTCAACAAACGAAATCAAGAAGAGGAGGAATTTAACAAGTCTGAAAGTGTTGTCAAAGCTATCACCAAGCAGAGGTTGCTCTAGCGTTGGAAGAACCAGTCACACTGGTGCAGCTACGGCACTTAGTTTTGCTATGTGTGTAGTCCCTGCAGTGTCCCTTGATGAAAGCAGAAGTGACTGTGCTTGGCCTTTCCAGAGCCAGTAAGTACAGTGGCAGTGGGAACAGCCACTGTAAGAAGTGGTATGTCTGTGAGTGAATACGGTATTACAGACACTCAAAGGATTTTTGATTTAAGGGCTGCAGCCAAATCCAGTGTTTTAGGGACTGGATTTGTCTGTAGACAGAGAGAAAAAGTAGCAAAAGAAGAGCTGAGAATGTGCAAACCAGAATTCTTCAAAAACACTATTTTACCCTGCCTTTGTTAAAAATTCAAACAAATACCCACCAGCTGAAAAAGTATATTGAATAACTGGACTTCAGATACTGTGCCAACAAAACACACATGGGCCGTGGTGATAAAAGGTTTTCTCCTAGTGGAACAAATCACTTATCAGGCTATGATACAAAGTAAGGAAACATTTCAGTACAAGTGAACTTTAACTTCACAATAGCTGCAATAAGGGAATGCTGACTTTCAGCTGCCTTATTTGGAGAAGAACTATTCAGACTTACCCACAGCCTTTACTTATCTGCTATTGTGTAATATTTAATGCCATATTTGCTTGTATGTGCCCCATAATGACTGTTTTCCACTAGAGACATGTACAGCTATTTTGCAGCCTCACATGTTTCCTTCAAAATTTCTTCTCCCTCTTTTCTCAGCCACTTTGTCTCTCATTTTCTTTTCATATCTCTGCCATTTCCTCTCTTTCATTCACTTTCGTAGCATTTCTTACTTTTCTTTTGTCTCTTTCTTTCCTTTCTCATCTTTCATGTCCCAAGTCTGACACAAAGCCCATAGACTGTCATTTTCTCTTTTAGTCCCTATTTCCTCTTCGGTGACGTTTTCATCAAACACTTGAGAAGAGAGAGAAAAATTTAGAAAAGCTTTTTCATTTATCCTGAGATATTTATTCTTCATCTCCTTCCTCCACCTGAGAAGACTAGCAACTTGCCCAGGAGAGATTATTAAAGCTGCATCTGTACTGTGGTTTGGGATGCCAGAGTTGCAATGTAGAGTAGTGGTCAAAAATGACACCTACATTTTTCATTATCCTAATATGAAAAGAAACTTGAGATTCCTGTAAGAATCATAGTTAAGCTGAACTGAAAAACATTACAAAAAAAAAAAAAAAGAAGCCTGCAACAGTGACATAATGGAGAAGGAAAGGGAAGTGTGGAGAAGTGCTGCATCAGACTCCTGTGCTCCCATCGGTAGAGCCAGGCTGTGACGCAGGGCTTGATGCCCCAACCATCACTTTTGCAGAGGTGTCTGAGCTGCTGGTGAAACCAAGGGCCAAGCGAGCTGGGCTAGGGTGGCCACACTACCCATGCACAAGCCAAGCTTGCACTGAAGGCCTCACTATAGGCACCAACTGACCTGTCCCATCACTTACTCTCCTTTCTGTCTTGTTGTGAGGTTGAGGCATTTATTGGCAGGAACAATTGCATCATTCCAAGAACTGTTTCTAGCAGTTGTTTCTGCCTATTGCTGATGATGTGTTTTTTCTTTCCAGCACACATAGCCTTAAAATATGGATATTTAAGTCTCATGAAAGTGAAAAAACGGAAAAAAAAAACCAACCCAAAAAGCCCCTAGTCCCAACAGGTGATACCACACTGGCATCATTTAGAGCCTTTCCTCACTTTTCGTTTGTTTTCACAAATACTGGGGAAATGAAGCGAACCTCCAAATTCCACCTGAAGAGGACATACTTTTGGTGTTCAACACATGTTTGAAAGACGTCCATGATTTAACAAGAGGTAAAGTGATCCCAAAGGCACTATCCTGCACTTGTATTAAAGAGACCAGGGGAGGCTACATAGCCTAAACCAAGACTATTGCAGTTCTTTCCTTTTGTTCTCTACTCTCGTTCTTTCCTCTTGTTCTCTACTCTCGTTCTTTCCTCTGCAAAGAAAAGGGGTAACAAAGTACCAGGCTACTCCTCCTTTTTGGAGGCAGCAAGTAGTGCCATGCATGACCTTTAGTTGCTTTGACATGTTACCTTATAAGCTGGTAGCTTTAAGAAATGCAAGGCAGAAAAATTTAATCTCCTTGAACATGATGTAAAGTCATTTAATTATTTTTAAGGCATTCTTTGAGAATGACTGGATTGCTGCTAAAGGTGGGGCATGTGTGTGTGAGTAAAGGTTTTCACTTAACCAAAAAAAGCCTCCCGGGTGTCACAGAGCTGTTAAAGCAGGCTGTTTCCTGAGCTGGCCTGCAAGCTCTGGGCACTTGGAGATCCTGGATGCTTTCCAGCCAGGCTGTCAATTTTCAGATGAACATGGGTAATTCTCAGGCTCACCCACTCCTACCTACAAGCTGAAGTTTCTATTCCCCTGACAGCACAGCGCTTTTCTTTGGCTATGCTCCCACCAAGCACCCACAGCACAATTTCAGCCCTGCCATTGCAAAAGATACAGGCTCGATACAGGCTCCTGAGTATTAGGGATGGGTGAGAACTGGATTTTCTTGGCCTACAGAGAAAGCAATGGGTTTGAAAAATTATTCTTTCTCAGGGTGGAACAAAGGAACTCTTCTCCCAAATTTTCTACGAGATCAAACTGAACCCCCCAAAACCACCCATAAAAATAACCTTTTTGAACTGCTGTCAATGTTTCGTTTTGCTAAAAGTGCAATGTCTCATTCTTACTCCACCTTGAAAAACATTTTCTTTCCATGTACTATAAAAAGTCGAACCCTGCTAAACTGTCTTTTCAAGCTGGAAAACTGAAACATTTGCTTTCAGAAAGTTCAGGTGAGACCTGATTGAAAGACTTTCTCTAGCGATGTGTTTTTCAAAATGAATTCTCTGTGAAGTTTTCATTTCAGTAAAACCCTTTGTTTTTAACAAATTATCATTTTTTTCTCTGGTGAGAAAACAGCTACCATGGAAGATTTCCATGCAGCTCAGTAGTGGGCTGGCCCATGGATATATTATGGGTGATTTACCAATTGCTGATAGAAGAGGGAAGTGTTTGAACCCAAACTTGAACTAGCGTCTCCCTCAGCCTTCTTCTGTCCCAGTGGTGTACCTGCTTCTACTCCCCCTCTCCCAGCACAAGCCTGCCTTACTACTCCCCTAACCTTTAATATAGGTGCAGGTGGAGATTAGAGAAGGGCTTCAACCATTAAAAGAAGTGAAAATGCTATTCTAACTGAGCATACAGACCTTCACAGGAATCTAGTAAGATCTAATTCTGCTCTACATGGCTATGAGATTCAGTGTTCTTCTCCCTTGTGTCTTGCTTTAGAAGTAGTATTGTTTCCAAGGACTGGATCCAAAGATCCTTGAATCCAACTAAGAACATCCTGCTGAACCCCAGACAAGTCTGATTTTCCTGTAATTTAGATAATCCCAACAGTTATAATTTTTTTAATTTCAAAGGGGGAAAACCTATTAGCTTATTTATTCTCTTTTCTTTACCAATGCCAGTTGTGGTAGAACTGAGGTTTGAACTGAGCTCTAAACCTAAATTACAGCAGTAGAGCTGTAAAAAACCTGTTCTAATTCTGGGAATACAAACATTCAGTTGTCTCTCAAAGTCTCAGCTAGAATAAAATGCTTAACTCACGCATCATTTAAAACCAACTCCTCTGCTCTTCTTATCACCACTTCCTCCAGCCTCTAGTCCTAAGAGTAATCTTCATTGCTTTCCCCCTTACACAAGACCTCACTTAAAGGAGAAACAAAGCAGGGTTGTGGGAATAGAGATGTTTCTCCTTCTGTGGTGGGTAGAAGAGTACATAGTGCTACTTTTGTTAGGGAGAGAAAGGTTTTCCATTTGTTCTCAGCCAAGGGACTGCGTTCACATTTCAGCTGACCAGACAGGACTACACAGCTCTCAATGAGTTTCTGTGGCAATGGATGAAAATATTTGTATCTGGATTTGTCTTCTGTTCTGTTTGTCAACACCAGTAAAGGTCAATGTTTTTCCTCATTCAGGGAAAGATGTTGTCCAGCTTTACAGGAGCGTGAAAGCTGAAAGAAGAAAAGCAAGCAGAAGTTTTGGCAAGTGGTAGAACCTTCAGGATCCAGGAACCATTAACCTGCTAAAATGAAACTGTTTCTTTTTCTGTCCCCAGGACACTTCAGTCATTCCTATAAGCGCAGATCCTTCCAAGCAACTCAGAGAAAGCTGAGCGCATTAGCAAAGCTCCCTAAAATATCCCTGTTCATGTCTTCAAGCAGGCACTGCAGAGGAAAGCAATAGCTTAATCAAGCCATACTATAGAAAAAGAAATGAACTACAAAAACTCTTTCTTCATCTTCTAGCCCCAGAATTTAATTTCTGCCTTTTAGACTCCACTGAAGTCTAAATGTAGCAACACGGCATTGAAAGAGAGCCTGTCTAAATTTCAGGGAATCTCTAGACTTACATTTAAAGTCTAAAGGAAATATAATGCCTGTTCTGCATATCTTCAAAATAAATCAACAACCAAGCACGATTCCTATCCTACTGTTGTTGGAATGGGAAGCTAGATTCATAACATGTTACACTATGGAAATCTAGAGTAAGAGTGCATTAAATCTGAGTCTTGCCCAGTACATGGATATTTTCCAGTCAGATCCCAGTCTCCACCATCTCATTTTTACAGTATTTTGTTCAAATGTAGCTCCCTTACATCTTTTGACTAGAAAATGAATACACGCATGATCCAGACTGCTGGCTTCTGGCAGCATGAAGCAGCAGACATTTAAAAATGCATTTATCATTTCAAGGAAGCTATTCCAGGTTGCTTTTTCAGAGTGTGATTGGAAGTAATTTTGAAAGTGCAGAACACTAAAATAAGAGGAAGATGGAGGCATGACTATCTGTAGGCTCTCAGATTTGTTCAAGATCAGGATACTTGACTGTACATAAGAGTAATTTCTATTAGGAATAGTTTCAAATAAAATTTCTTGGTTTTCCTCAATTAATGGCAAAAAAAAAAAGTATTCAAATGGCATATTTTAGGTTTAACAAATCAATGGCTGTTACTCATGCCCACTATTGCATATAACTGAATACAGAAATAACTTAGCAATGGTTTAAATTGGCATAGAATTTTTAAATCTGGTGGTTCTGATTTTAATTTAACATATCCTGTGGTGCAGTGTGTGAAATATGTACTTAACCCAGATTGTTGTGAGATGAAAGCACACTCGTGTTTATTTTACATTATTTGCTGTAGTTTGTTGAAAGCCAACATTCCTGGGCAGTGAATGCAGTGGGGATGAATCATTTGAACTAGGTGAGGGGTTAGCAGCTGAAAGAAAATGAAAGTTAAATAACTACATTAAATTTCAGCAAAATGGGTTAAAAAATGTAATACTAGAGAAACCGATATCTTCATTCTGAGACAAGGAATTATGGAACTTATTTCTATGGGTTATCTACCAGTACTTTTAATGCCAGCAATGATTAGAAGTAACTAACATTACACATTTCCCACCTTCAGAACTGAAGAGCTGAAGCAAAGTTAAATACAAATTACTACCAGGAGCTGTAGCGAATGCCTAGGGTGACAGTGTAGCACCAGGGAATCTATCCTAATGATTTACTATTCATATCACCATAGTTCGTAAGAATCTTAATCAAGGACCAGGACATTACCAGACTGAGTATTGAATAGTTAAGGAAAAAAGATGGGTCCTGCAATAGAAAGCTTAGCACTGAAGCAGAGGCAATGGGAAATGACAAAGTAGGCAAGAAAAGGGAGAGCAGAAAAGGAAATGATGGAAGAGCAGCATCTGGCAGATCAGAAATGAGCTCAGCACAGGGGTAGTCCACAGTAAAGATTTTCTGAGAGCATCGTGGGGGCTTTTAATGATGATTTTGACGGAAGACAAAGGAGCAGCTGCTCAGGTATTTGTGGTGTGCCCATCTCATGCTTGAGGAGTGGTGGGTGTGAATGAGCAAAAGTGCTGGTCAAAAAATCTATTAAGTAGGCAAGTGAGGCTTCTATTAAGGGCTAGCTGAGGGCAGAAATTACATCTGGTTAAGTGAGTGAGGTATTGGGGGCACTTGAAAGCAAGGGGAAGAGAATTCTCCTGCACATAGCATGGCAGGGGAAGGGGGCCAGAGGTGGAAGCAGCAGAGCAAAAGCCACCCATCAGGAAAGGATGCTTGGTGCGGTGTTCTAGCTGGGCACAAGTTGGATGAGACTGTGTTTTTCAAGGCCAGAAAGAAAAAGAGGCGGGAGTAGCTGAAATCCAAAATGCCAGAAGCCTGCACAGGAATTTTAGCTGAAAGGAGATGAAAGACCACAGCGTAAAGATGGTATCCAGAAAAAGAATAAAATCACTGAGGATGTGAGAAAAAGTCTGAGCCAAGGATGTCTCCTGTGGGACAGGCAGCACGTCCCGAGGCCATGCGGTACATCCCAGGCTGTCAGCTGAGCAGCTCTGTTTCCACTACGCTGGGCTCCACGGGGATTGATCGAGCATGAAGCAGATCTGTAAATCACCAGGGACAGGGAATTTGAGTTTGTTCTTGTAGGTGAGATTGCACAGGGATAATGTAAAGACATAGAGAGGAGCAAGGGAGAGAGAAGCAGATACAGAAGTCCCTGGAAAGTCGAGTGGATGACGAGGAGCATCTGCAGAAGGCATGATTTAGCCAGCAGCCCTTGAGCAAGGAGGAGAAGGCCACCAGGTGAGGATGGTGGCTTCATGGATGCCTGGCCAGTGAAAGAATCAGGTGCTTTTCCTATGGGCTGTGCACCACTTCTTGCAATTTCCTAAGGTGGTCTGCAGAGGTCTCTTGCCGGTCTGTGACTTTCTTTCTGTTCTCTGCCTTTAGCTGCTCTGCTCTCCTCGCCCAGGTGTGACCGAAACACCAACGAGGCTGAGGATGGGCTGGGATGTCTTGCATCATCTTCCAGAAATTTGGAAGATCAGCATTTCTGAAACCCAGAAGAAGCAGAGTTGCTGAAAACTGCCAAAATCTGGAAGTCAGTCAGAGGCACTGGGGAGTACAAAGAGCTCACGCAGAAGAGGCAGAATAGCAACAGAGGGTCCCTTCGGGCTGGCTAACACGTGAATTGCAAAGCCACAGGGTTCATCGTCACACCACTCCCCACATTTCAATTTTCAGAGACAGCATGGTTAGTCCATCATCCTGTTGGTCTGGTCCAGATGGCAGAGACTCAGAGCAAAGCGCTTATTCACCATGAGATTGACTAGAAAAGGAGAGTCCCTCTATAAAACCAAGAAAGTTTCATTCAATAAAGACTGTATCATGGCTAAGAGCAGTAAGGGCTGGACTCATGTAAGATCAGACATTTTGGGCCTTTTTATGTCTGCATTTAGTGTGCAGTTTCCACAGCTGTAATTAATGCCTTTTTTTTTTTTTTTGCCTTTTTTTTTTCTTTTTTTTTATCATAGGCTCTTGTCGTTCAAAAAACATGGGGATACCTTGCCTGGACAATGCCCTTGCTAAGCCAAAGAAGTGTTTCCTGGCCACTCTTTGTATTACTTCTCTCAGTCTTTAGGCTGAGAGATAACAAGATATAGATGCTCAGAGTCCTTTCACTCCTTTGAGTATGCAAGCTTAAATTCAATGCACATGTACCAACTCGAGTTTCAGCCTGACCTGTTTGAGCTGCAGAGGTTGTTGATGCAGGTGCTGGTGCCAAAACCCTTGCGTTTGTGCTGTCTGACTTCTTCACCCATGACACTGTATGAGGCCATAACTCATACCCTACATTGCTTTAGGATCTGCTGACAAATGGACTTGGCTGTGAAAGACCAGCACTACTTGGATGGCTGGGCTACTGCCCCCAAGCAAACCCTGGGTCTCAGCCAGGGGCACAGGGTGCGGGGAAAGCCGATCAGAGGTTTCTTATTTCTAGAACAGGTGTATGGGGCTGGGGGCTGCCAGCCTTGGGGTGCGCTCTCGGTGGGGTCTGAATGTTCTCTTGGGGTACGTTCTCGGCAGGGACTGGGTGCTCCCTTGGGGTTGGCTGTTGGTGGGGTCTGGATGCTCCATTGGTGTCTGTCCGGACGCTGGCGGCGGGAGCGAGAGGCAGCCGGGAGCCGGCGGAGGCCGGGCTGCACCGTGGCGCGGTGGCCGCCCGGGGGAGCGCCGGTACCGCCTCGGCGTCCCTGTGGGCCCCGGCCCTACTCGCCCGGCAGCTCCTGGGCACCGCACCCTCACCCGCACCCGCCGCGGCGAAGGAAGGAGGGCCCCTCGCTCCGCAGGCAGGAGCCTACAAGAGCTGGCTCCCGGCTGGAGCGGGTGCTTGCGAGTCCCATTCAGAATAAAACGTTTCCCCCTTCCCCCCAGTGCATTACATAAATTTTAAACTTTTCCATTATCGAAGCTCTCAAATATTCTGAGAGGGGTTACAAAATGAGTTTACTTACAAATTTGGAAGTAGTGACAAGACGCAATGCAGTGAATTTGTCATCTGCTCATGACTAGCAGATGGTCCTCCTTCTTTGCAAGCAAACTGCGTGAGTCACATCTTGCCTGGTTCGGAGAATGGAACCACTGAGAAGCTCTCTGGCACCAGGGTGGACAGTGTTGCCCATCGCTAATCATGCTGCCTGCCCACACGGCAAACAGGCTCTCTTGAGCTGGGCGGATTTCACTGTGCCTTTTGCAAAGGTTCATTATTCCTCCTTCTTCCACATTAGATTAATTCGGGCTCACTCCTGTCTGCGGAGACTGCTTCACGTGGCTCTTGCAAGGCAAAGAGATCTTTAAATGGGAGCACATCACATTAACATTTCACAGATGATCTGAAAGAAATAACTGTGAGTTATGCTTAAACAGACTCATTTTTTAGTGCTGGATGAAGCCAAAGTGGGAAATGCAAAAAAGACTCGTGAGACCCTTTAGCCTGGAATCAGTGTTGTTGCAGACAGCGCTGTGAAAACCCAGTTCCCTGCACCAAGGCATAACATGCGGAAGGAGGCTCTGAGCTGTTCCATTAGTCAGGAACAAAAAAAAAAGAAATAAAAATTAAAATAGTGCATCTCTGCATCTGTTGAGGGGTCTGTGCAGAGCTTGCAGGATTGGAGTTGCTTGTCCTGGTAAACAGGTGAGGCTCAGTTTAATTGCAGGTATGTCAGAGAATTGTTCTGTGAGGATAAAGTCATCTAACATACTTTCCTGCCTTCCCTTTCCCGTTCTTGAAACACTTATTTGACCAACTATATTCATGTTGGTCTCTCTTGTTATCTTTCCCTCAATCACGATGCATTCCTCTTTTTGTCCTACCATGTAAATCTTTGCAGATGATTGGTTTCCCTCTGTAGTGGTTTTTTTTTTCATGTGTGGATAATTCACAACAGAACAAGACGGAACAAGTTTAAATGATACAAAAATGACATTGTAAGAGTGATGGAAATAATTCAGGGAAGATATCAACCTGAAAATGTTTTGAAATTTTTTTTTTTTTTGCAAAGTGGCTAGGTTTCAAGTTGACAGGCTGTTTTAAAATTAATTCGTTCCCAAAGCTGTCACTTATTTGTATAGCATAATACTTGTTGCTCTTCGCTGGATGCAAGAGTTCCACTCACACCAGTGAGCTCGACTGTCTTTAGGTAGCAGAGTGCATGTGAATAATGTAAGGAAACAGTTCTGGGTTTCCTCATTTTGCCTTTTCTTCTGAAATGTTTTCTTGCCTGTCTTAGAAGAGCACTACAGATCAAGGTACTCTTTTTTTCATAGGTATGAACAGACAAACAATCCTCTTGTTTCTGAAAGAAATGCTAAAATCCATGGAGGACAGTGAGGAAAATCTCATTTATCCAATAGTGAATCATAGCCTGGCACCAGCGACTGTGATTTGGAGAGCCAGGAGCTGGAACCCACCTGTGAGCATCATCGTTATCTGCTGGCTTTCCACAGTGCTCCAGACTCCTGCCACAGCAGAAGGAAGGTGCTGTGGATGAATGCTGATATCTCTTTCTGTGCTGCAGGAAAGGAGAGCTTGGAGGTGTAAGATGTGTCTCTGAAGTCAAGAGTCACAAATTCACCCTGAGTCTGATGTGCTGCTCCAGCAAAATCCACTCATACCTTTCAACTGTCTTCAGAGGAAAATGCTGGCAACTTCAGCTCATGGTTTTGCAGTCTCGACTACTACTTTATATTGGAAAATCAGGGTTTATGTGGACTGGAGGAATCCTAGAAATGAAGTTGGGGTCTTTGGAGGCCCTTATCTTGGCTTGTCATCTCTGGCAGGGGGGACTTGTGGCCCCTGATGTGTCTTGGCCCCAGTCAGAGCACAGCCATAGCCCATCCCTGCCATTTCTCCTAAAGTCCTCCTTTTCTGCTTCAGAGGTCAGATGCTGCCCTGGGACACTGTTTCCCCTCCAACAA
This sequence comes from Pezoporus wallicus, assembly GCF_028554395.1. NCBI lineage: Eukaryota > Metazoa > Chordata > Aves > Psittaciformes > Psittacidae > Pezoporus > Pezoporus wallicus. The sequence continues at coordinate 1,627,431 of NW_026637351.1, read as the reverse complement.
GATAGACCTTAGGCTGATTACTCTGCCTGGGGGTGCCTCATCAGTGGCCCAGGAGGGTGCTGCTACTGAATCACCATTTGGTATGTGGGTATGGGAAATGGAGGGAAACCGAGGGCCGGATTTACTGGAAACATGAGGTAGATCATCTTCAGGTTTGGGAAGGGTGACATTCGTAGAAGCCTGTGGGGACTCCAGTGCACCTAACAGCTACAAGGAGGATCTTCCAAAATACTGAAAATAGGCTTGTCCTCTTGGTCCTTGATGAGAGCCTCCTCTCTCACTGCTGCCAGTATATCCAGGATTAGGAAGCTGACGGCCGCCTACATGCTCTGGAAGAGCACAGTGACCACGTGCAAAATTTATAGCCTACAGTATTGCTGTAGGTGGTGATATAAAATATTTTTGTGGGGTTTTTAGGCTTGGGATTCCCCATGGATGCTGGCAGTGACATACCTACATACTGACACAGTGAGGCACGCTGAAGGGGAGGGCTGGCAGGCCGCTTTGCTTCATGACACTGCAGAGTCCCAGGGATGAATGCTGTCCTGTGTCAAGTCCCAGTTGCTCTGGCAAGGTGCAGGTTACCTGTTGTCCTGGGTTCAGCAGTAGCAGTCATGTTTCTCCTTTATGGTAGCTGGTGCAGCACTGTGTTTTGACTTCCAGCCTGGGAACAGTGTTGGTGAAACCAATGTTTTCGGTTGTTGCTAAGATTGAAGTGGCTCAGAGGGACTTAGATTGGCAACATAAAGGTGAATTATTTTTGGCCCGGTGGTCCCATGACACTTCAGGCCATCAGGGCAGAGATGCAACATATAGATGGGCTTGTGACCGAGGGGTGGACTTAACAATGGACACTATTGCCCAGGTTATTCATGAGTGTGAAACATGTGCTGCAATTAAACAAGCCAAGCGGTTAAAGCCTCTTTGGTATGGAGGACGATAGTTGAAGTATAAATATGGGGAGGCCTGGCAGATTGACTATATCACACTGCCACCAACCCGCCAAGGCAAGCGCCATGTGCTTACCATGGTGGAAGCAACCGCCGGGTGGCTGGAAACATACGCTGTGCCCCATGCCACTGCCCGGAACACCATCCTGGGCCTTGAGAAACAGATTTTGTGGCGACACGGCACCCCAGAGAGGACTGACTCAGACAATGGGACTCATTTCCGGAATAACCTTATAGATATTTGGGCCAAAGAGCATGGCATTGAGTGGGTATATCACATCCCCCACCACGCACCACCGGGCAGTGGCATGGGGCACAGCGCATGTTTCCAGCCACCCAGTGGTTGCTTCCACCATGGTAAGCACATGGCACTTGCCTTGGCGGGATGTCGGCAGTGTGATATAGTCAATCTGCACTGCACCAGCTACCACGAAGGAGAAACATGACTGCTACTGCTGAACCCAGGACACCTATGCATGATACATCTTGAGTCTGGGTTTTGCTCCACAGTCATATCCTTTGTCTTTGATCAGTGCTGTGTTTCTTTTGCTCGGTCAAAACCCTAAAGCCCTGGCTGGTTGCCCTTTTTATCAAGCTCATTCACCATCTAGGACCCTTCCCTTAGGGCCTCAGCAGCTTGCTATGCAGATGGTCCTGCATAGACAGGTTCAACCCTGAGCTAAGCTTTCTCCACAGAGCTCTGTTTGCCTGATGGACCCTATGCAATGCCTATGAGACCATGAGGAACAAGATGCCAACAGTGAGAGACTAGGATTACATTGTGCCTGTAGTTTTACCTCTGCCCTGCTGCAGCATCCTACCTTGCCCACAAAACCTGGGAGTCTCTGGGAGACCCTTACCAGCTCATATGCAGGTGCCACCAAGGGCTACACTTGTAGGCATGGACAAGAGTTGAAAAACAGTTTTCCTCCCGAACTTCCATGCACTGACACAACTCCATGCTTTGCTACTTTTGGGACCTTTATCCTGTGCATAAACCCCATGGGCCATGCAGCCCCTCTCTTCCCTGCTCCACATGCTGTACTGAAAGAAGGACTTGGAGGAATCAAAAGTGCAAAGATTCAACAGAAATGAGACAGCAGGGATCTGTAAAGAGGATGCAGAGGAGGAGCAGGAAATAGGCTTTCTAAAACATGGGCACCACAGCTGCCTTCCAGCTGCTGTCAGCGTTAGCCTGGTGGCTTATCCCCTGCTAACAACACACACTGCTTGCCACACCAGGTTTGGTAAGCCCATGCTCATGAAGGGGAAGGAGGTAAAATGGGACCCTGGAAAGGTCCACAGGAGGCCCAAGAAAGCTAGTATGAAGTCTGAAGGGAGAGAATTAATTTAACAGCAGTATCTAAAAAGTAATGACACAGTGAGCTCCCAGGGTCTGAGGTCCAGGTCTGAAAATCTTAAGTAAAATCACAGCTTGGGAGGATGAAGCGGTAAAGGCTTGCCAGTCTCACCTGTGTCTTCATTGTTGCTGTTAGACATAGAGAATTACAGCTGCAAAATTTAGATGCTTTGAAGGACTGCTATCCAGCCAACTGTGGGGTTTCACCTCTGAGCTGAAATTCCCTTGTAATGGGAAAGTTTCTCATTGCTTTTGAGTTCCCTTTTCAGTCTACTGGGATGAATACAAAATAGGATTCATTCTTGAAAAAGAACTGCTACATGTCCATTGGAGACACTATGGGTAAAAATGAAGCTCTGTGTTATATAGTCTGCAGCTCACAATGAGGCTTTAAATAAAACACACCTGAGAAACTGAAAAATCAGCAGCCACTAGAAACACCTTAACATCAGATATTTGGGAAAGGGCAGAAACCCAGCTTCAAAACCAACACAGCTACCTAGCTTCTTAGATATTCAATTTAAAGCTAGCTCAGTAAGAGCCACACAAGCTGCTCACTGAAACCAGATAAGCCTGTGTATGAAATACTGAAGAACAATTTGCTGTTAGATAACTATAATGATAAGGGAAAAGTCCTCATTCTACTAGCATATGACAGTGGTCAGTCCATGTATGGTTCTTCACCACAGAACCATAGAATAGTTAGGGTTGGAAATTACCTTAAGATCGTATAGTTCCAACCCCGCTGCCAGGGGCAGGGACACCTCATTTCCAGCATAAAAATGAGTGGTATTCATCTATTTCAAAATGACCTTGCCAAGATCAGCTATTTCATGTTTAATGAGTGCTTTGTACATCTCAGGTGAAGAAAACACAATAAAAGGGCAAATCTTGTCAGAAACAGAATTGTATTTCTAGAACTCCAGACCTGTCTTAGCCTCAAGCAAGGGAGAAGTTTGTATAGCGTAGTTAATATAATTAGCCATGACTGAAGACACATGTTTCCTAGACTGGAAGAACTGCTAAATCTCCAAATTTTGCCCAGTCATGTCACTGAAAGTGATACCATACACCTGATGAAGATTGCTACACCCAGATACTTATTTTCCTGATGATACGAGTTGACCTTCTTTCGCCTACTAAGGAGGTACAAGCTGTTCCTATCCAAATGTCCTGACACCATCTCAGATGTACGAGCTCTCCTCCTTTCCAATCTGTTTCAAGCCATATTGTGGGTCCAGCCTGGCAAAGAGCTGAGTTCAACCCCTCACACTCCCCTTTGCATGCCTGACTAAGACTCTGAAGAAAGATGACTTCTCCCAGCAAATAATCCAAGCATTTGACTTTCTCTGAGAACTAGATGTGATAAGAACATGAATGTCATCCAGAGTGGGTAAGAGAGAGCTGCCAGTCCCACTGCATGGTAGCCCTTCTGCTGAGAAGTCCTGCAGAAGGAAGGAGCAGGAGTTTGTGGGACCAGAAATAAGAATGAATTTAAAATCCACCAGTGCACTTCAACTGCTTAATAGCTACTTGCAGCTGAATCCAGCTCTTCTCAGCATCCAAAAAAATGGGAACTGATGTTTTTCTGAAGAAAACCAAGCCTTCTGGGTCAGGGAATAGGAGATTAGCTTTTATTGTTAATTTATATGTTTACTTTGCTGTGGATGTCATCTAAAGCTGCATAGTAAGAATGTAGCTGGAAGCTTTTGCCAAATCTGTATTATTTGGGGTATACAAAGGCTCTGAAATAAACCTGAAACCTGGGAGGGGTCAGAGAGAGGGATGGAGGCTATGCTTGAAACTTAACTACAAGTATGGTTCCCAGTTGTTTGGGGTCTGGCTACGCAGCCCAAAAAACATACCCTGAGCTCCCCGAACTGTCTCATAGAGCATCATGGCATACTTGGCTCCAAGACACAGTGATATGGATTGACGAGGCTTTTAATTTCTTCCTAAACTTTCTGACTATTAATGTTTTCTAACAAGAAATCCAAACTGTGACAAGGCAAATGGGTGAAGAAAGGCCTTGCAACAGAGATGCAAAATGGGAGCTGAATCAAGCGTCAGTAATTAGCTAATGACTGTGATCATTTACGAAACCTCCCAGCAGTGGTGGCAAAGTGCTGATTCTAGAGAAGTGGCCGCCTTCTTCCTTGATGTCTTTAATCCTTGCTGTCTCAGCTGCCATGGCTCAAGTGCTGGAAAACTCTACCCTCTTTCTGGCCTCCAATCAAAATCAATATTTCAGAGAGAAACACAAAAGAGTAAAGGAGTTAAACAAAAGTTCAGATAAGCATAACAAATACTGGAAAGATGAGATCCTCCAAGCAAAGTGCTCTAGAAAGCACGCCATTTAATCTGTGCAAGGCTCTCATCAATTGCTGTGTGCAGAAAGAGCTATTCTTGGACTCATAAGGAGGTAAGGGATTTATTTCCTCAGCTGCATGGAGTCATGCTATGAGATATCCTAAAGTAAGAATAATTAGGATTTCAGCTTTCAATGCACAAGTTTCGTAGGTTTCCCTGTGTTTCCAGTCCTTTCCAAAAAGACATTCCCTAAGCAGTAGTCGGGATTTCTGTATTATTCAACTATCTAATCCTCACAAGTAATCTCTTTATTGTTTATGTGACAAGTGGCTGTGTTAGCTTCCATTTGAGCATCTTTAGATGACCTTGGTAATTAATACTTTAGTGCAATAACAAATTATTGAAGTATGTTTTAATTTGAGGAGTTCAGTGATGATCCACCAGTGTGGATTTAATTTACCTGGCAATACCTTGACTACAGTTAAGACCAATCACAGGAAATATGATGGTAAAATCCAGAGTGGTCACTTCAGGGTGTTTGTTTCGTGGTTGCAATGGCAATACAAGAAGCTTGCACTAACATACAAAGCTGAATTTTCAGAGTGTGGGAAGCAAGTGTGCAAAGGGTCTGATGATTAACTTTCTTGGCACCAGTTGCTTTCCTGCAACACAGCAATCATTACCTCAGGCAAAAACAAATTGCTCCATGACGTTTTGTTGCTTCATCAGCAGAAAAAAAACTGTTCAGCTCTATCTTCTGCCAAGCCTGAGCCTTCTCTTCCTTTCTGTGCATATAGAGGGTCCCCAGGAGGCACATGGAGGTCTGTGGCAGCATTGTGTAAGAGATCTGAATAAGGGAGGGAGTAGTACACAAAGATCCCGAGTGTCCAGCTGAGGTTATTGCAATGGATAGTCGTCCAGGGACAGCCCATTTTATTGAAGCATTTGAGATCTACTGAGGTGTTTTGTTTTGCAGAGCAACAAATCAATTTTTTATTCTCAGAGCCCCAGTCTTGATCTCTTGTAAAACTGAGTGTCATTCAGATCTGGACCACAGCCTATCACTGCTAATTCTGAGACAGAATTTGACTTCCCCTCCAGAGGGAAGGATGCTTTCTCTTAAAGGCACCTCAGATGATTTATTGAGTGACCCAGTGTGAGAGATCCAAGGAAGCTTAAATGGATAAAATAAAAGATTAGGTCCAGGATTTATGGAGAATGGACCTACTAGGCTGACTCCTAGTAGGAAAAGCCAAGTTAGAACATTGGCACTGCCACAGTGACAGTAGGACCAAACTTGATTGGGATCCTGCACCTTCTAGTTACTCCCACTCACCTTTTTAACCAATAATGACTGGGCTGACGCTCCTTTAGGTTACTGCTATAAAACCTGTTACCCTGTTAACAATAATTGTCATGCACTTCATGTTGAGATCTCCAAATCAGGAAGACATAAATGTTATTGGGAATGATTTATACAAAGCTACTTATTGATAAGCTAGAAGAGCACAGAACTTCTTTCCTAAAGAACAACCTCAAACAGGTCATGTCAGAATGGAGAAATAATGTTACTGTTGTGAGATAATAATTTATAAGCTTGGTTGCTTTACTGCCATTCATAGAATCATAATATGGTTTGAGTTGGAAGGGATCTTTAAAGATCATCTAGTTCCAACCTCCTGAAATGGGCAGGGACAACCTTCCACTAAACCAGGTCGCTCAAAGCCCTTTGCAACCTTCTGCCAAAACAGGGGAAGGTAAGACTTGTGCTAATGCAGTTCTGTTAAATTCTAATTCCCCACTGCAGTTTGGAGAGTTTTGCTGCTGACTATAATGGGCCAGACATTTGCACTGGATTGCTAATGAGCTGAATGTTTGCGCATGCTTGAGTGTAATAACTCCTGATCAGGCTGTCTTGCTCTCTGCTGCTCTGCTAAGATCCTTTGCTGGATGTGCTCACAAGTTCTACCTCACTAGGCACAGCAAAAGCTTTTTGGCTTTGTGTCTTGATATCATAGATTGTCCTGCTAATTTTCTCCATGGCACCTGGCAGGGTGAGCCTACCTTTCCTGTAAGCAAAAAGCAGACACTAACATTAGGCTTGGAAGCATGGAGGGAGAACAGAGGGTATTAACATGGAAAGGTGCAAAGACTTGGCATGGGGAGGTGGAAGAAAGACCCCCTTGTGGGAAGACAGACTTGGCGGAGTGCCACAAGCAAGGTGGTGATGAGCAGTCCTGGAGGTTCAGGAAGCCACAGAAATGTGAAGCTGCAGGAAGAAGAGGGAGGGACAAACAATTGCTTTAAGTAGATGAAGGTGCTGAAGCACACTGAGCTTTACCTGACTGATTTCATGCAAGGGCACTACCTCAGATATGCAACTTAGGGTGTGCTACATAAACATAACTACACATTTTTCCCAATAGCGCTGTCCACTGCAGTGATTGCAATGGTTCAGGATAATTAATTGCAGCTATTATAACAATAATATGAATTTGTAATACATCTGTACCTTTTAAATTCAGGCCATTCCAAATTCTTGTTGTTTTTATCAGTCACATGCTCAGAAACACTTTCACGCACTACGTAGAACGATAAAAACTATAAATCAGGTATTTGAATCCCCACAACCATGCTGGCTTGAAAGAAATTCAACATCCCAGGCAGGGAGTCAGATTTTGCTATTACAAAATCAAGGTTCTTCTGCACGTGGTAATGAATTAGATGTTCCTGATGTTCTAGGCAAGTGCACTGTAGGCTTTAAAATATTGATAAAATGCAACTTTCACCCATAAGTCTTTCTGTTGGCATGGAGGATAACAACAGACACATATGTGTGTGTGTTTAAAAATATTGGTTTGAAACTGCTGGGAAAAGGAGTGTAGAACAGTATGATTTCTCCAGATTTTTTTTTTTTTTGAGATAAATATACTGAATTGTATTAAGAATATACCTAATTTTTAATTTAGTTAAAACTGTAGTGGCTAATATGCAGTATGGACATGTAGCTTTTAGCTCATTAAGGTATAATAAGCGTATCAACATATTGACTGTTAGATAAAATAATAAGTTCGTCAGGATCAGAAAAAGAGGCAAAACACAAACAAACTAAAGAATAAAAGTCCAGTAACAGGAAAGGTGGAGCATCTGTAATTGTTATGATTGATTTCCCATTGCCCTACATTTTTGGTAACAAGTACATCAGATGTCATGTGGAAATGGACATAAAATGATGTTAAAATAAAAAGCTAAATGGGATAGTGAGTTTGCAATGACATGGCTGAACCTGCTTTGGATTTGAGTTGTTTCTGGTGGAGTCATAGTTGGATAAATTTGCAATGTGCATCATTAAACATTCAGATTTTAGTGAATCACAGCAAGCAAACTGACTTTTATAAGCCAATATTCCAAAAGTATCCCAGCCCCAGGACACAGGAAATCTAGAAGTACCCTGTCATTAAATAGTCTGCACTTGAACTTTCTTTCACAAGGCAAAATACTGGCTTTGCAGCAGGGGTTTCATCGTTGCTGACAGATGCTTTTTGAAAACCTCAACTCTGAATATTCTGAAAGGGGATGTGCAAAGAAAATCAACCCCCTTTCGGCAGCCCTGGTTCTCTGCCCACGGCTTTACCAAAAAACTAACCAGAGGGCTTAAAAAATAACCAAAAAAAAGTGAATTTCTATTAGAGAAACAAGATGAGTACAAGAGCTCTCAGAGCACTCTGCCCATCCATCTGCAACCAGAGTTAAGCTCCACATGGCAAACCACACCTCTATACAAATGGCTGAGACTCTGTTTTCCTTGGTGAAATGGTGTCCACTTGCTTCAGATTGAGATCTAGACCACTTCTAGTGTGAGGGTCCCTGCCAGGATCCTGGTTTGGGGGGAAATCCAAAACAGAAGTGTTTCTCATAGATAGATTCTTCACTTTATGTAAAATGTGTTGTGACACATTATCTCTTCAACATGTAGCAAAGTGTACTTTGTAGCGATTCAAGAAATTCAGTTAAATCTAGCCTGTACTTGTGTTCTGGTTCGTTATTTATAGCAAGTGTGGGAGTGTGTTGGCCTCTTCTGACAGCATATCATGGCCATCTTAAATCCTGAAAGCACTTTTTTGTTGCCACAGTAAATGTTTAAGAAGTTTACTCTTGAATTTGAGAGTGATTTGGAGACCAGTCTGTTCGTGACATGTTAACAATATTAAACCAGTAAATGTGTGTGGAATGAACCCTTGTGCCTTTATAACAAGCAAGTCTGTTGGGAAAGCGATACCCCCTGTGTGTGCTGCTAAGGCATGGTCTCAGTGGTCCATGGTGGTGCCATGAGGATGTGTTTGCCTATGGAATTTCTAGAAAAAAGCTATTGAAACAGCTTAAGCGATTTAGGAAACCAAATCTCAAGCTGTTGTGGAGAGCACTTCACATGGTACAAATTGGAGTTAAGACAGCGAGCATAGTCAGAGGCAAAAGAGTTAATTTTACTTCAATAAGAAGACATGGAAATGATTTTTTTCTCACTAATTAAATATGAAACTGACTAACTGTATGCAAGTGTAATTTTCTTATCTTATTAGCCATGTTCATTTCTGAAGTGAATAACTACGAGCACTGGTACAGTATATGGGCAGAATAATAGTTGTACTGATTTTTACTTTAATCTTTGAATACAATTAGCATAATTTAAACCATTATAAGCTACAGCAGATAGAAATCACATTATAGAGACTGTAGGTGGAGAAGTGGGTGGTCACATGCAGGGGGAAAGCTGGAAGAGCACTTAAAATACAACTGAATAATAAGCATGCCGGGGAATGTAAAGCTATATGGAACTGAAAGGCACATTATTTCGGGGGGGGGGGGGGGGCAGAGAAAAGTGAATAATCAAGAGCAAGGTTCAAGGACTTCTACTACTGTAAGGCCTGATCCCAAGAAATGCTGTATTCACACTTGTGTGTGTATTGTGTTCACTCCAGACCTGTTTATATGAATGGGGCTTTCAGGCAGGTGTCCTGCACCCTTCAGGTAAGGGCTGTTTGAGGTAGCAGCCTGGCCATGGAGCAACTGTAGGAATTGATTAAACGAAGAATTAAAGAGCATGGAAATTACATTTACATGTAGGAAGAAGGAATGATGGCCCTACTCATTAGTATTTTTAGTTTTTTGCCTTTGGGAAATAAGACTTTTCTTTTTAAAGGCATCATGTGAGTGGTGTTGGTACAAGTAGCAGAGGGCGGCACCCCTTCTCTTTCCCTTGTTAGCAGGTTGCAGGTGCAATAGTTTATACAACTATTTTATGGGGCATAAATCCCGAATTCGATTTTCTGTGAGAGGAGAGAAACAGCCTAGTGGAGATGTTCAGATATTACTTCTTGCCAGAGCAGGTGAAGAGGTGAAGAAGCCAAGGTATGATGGGGGGAGGAAAGAGGCAGGTCTGATGAGGAACAAGAGTGAAAGACCTGAGACTGTGGGTGTGAGGCATGCATTTGAGTTGGTTGTACATGAGAGGGGGCATAGAAGAAGGAAAAGGAAGAGAGAAAGGATGGACTGGATGAGGAGACTAGGGCTGGAAATTATAGGCAAGAGTAGGAAAAGGCAACAAGTGTGGGAAGAAAGTGCCACAAACAAAGAGACAGAGACAAATTAGCACAGAGAAACCAAAGCTCAAGGACAGTGGTAAGAAGGTCCTCCCCATCACAGCCTGAATCTGAGTCCAGGACACTCACACTGTCCTACTCCTCTGCTGTCAGCAAATATTAACAGAGACAAAGGCAAAGCGTTACATATCACCTGCCGCTACAGCTGCTCCATGGGAAAGAAGGGTTTACAATTGGAAACTAAGGAAAAGAACATCCTGAACTCTTTTTCCCTTTGAAAACATACCTGCCTTCTTCATTTATGTTCTTGTTTTCCAACCAAGTAACAAAATTGAACGCAGGAATCAGGCCTGTTTAACCAGGAATAATCTGAAGTTTCTCATAATTGTATTTCTGTGGCCATTTCTTAATAGTTGCAAGGAATTCTATAGGATTTAGTCCTCAGCACAGACCTGACTGAAATGTTACCGAGGACAATAAATGAACAGCTGTGCTGAGCTGGTATAGAATCTATGCATTATTAGGTAAATATTATATCCTGACAATGTCGTTTGAAATGAACTGGAAATGTTCTTAATCATGTCATGACTGTGAGTATGCTGTGGCAAGCCTTTATTGCTGAAGACCAGAACACAACTTTGACATATTTTCCACATCAAATTGCTTGGTTTCCTGTCATAAAGACATTTCTGACGTACAGAACACGGACCCCACTCCTAAGTGGCTGTTCCATTATTGCAGTGCTCCCTGCTCTTTGAAACTTCTTCCTATGAAAAAAACAATCTCCAAAGTAAATTCTCTGCTATGTAATAGACAGTGCTGTCACCAAATGGCAGTTGCAAAAGCAGCTTTCCAGCTGGGCAAATGTCAGACTCTAAGTTGAGAAACTTGGATGGTAACCTAGACCAGGTTGCCCAGAGAGCTTCTACAGAGCTTTCTTACAGAGATTAAAAAAATCTGCATTTTAGATCAGCATTTTTATGACAAATTAACAAAGCTACATTGAGATATGGAGTGTTCTCTATATGTATGGGGAGGTGGAGATTGGCCAGAAGATCTGTAGAATCATGACTCAATGTATATGACCTCCAGAAATATGTGCGCTATGCAGTGTTTGTAGATGAACAGCACATATAAAGATACATACTGTGCACTTGTACTTTTGGCAAAGATGTCAGATGATGATATTCCATGAGAATATTATCAAGATCTAATTTTTGGTTATTTAATTGATATTAGCTGTATTTAATGCACCAAGAAAAAAAGTTGCAATTGCATTGAAACACCCTGTTCCAAAAAACAGCAAAGTCAGTTCAGTAATAATGAGTAGACTTTTTCCCAGTTTTCCAATTTTCCTTGTGACTATTGTGCTTTATAGATTTCTTAATGAGATTAACCTCTTTAATGCAAGTGCCTAGAAAATGGGTAGTGGCATCTGGCTGAAAAAGAGACACACAGAATGCTTTTATTTCTGAAGGTGAAAATAAAGGCAGCAAGTCAATCATGTTAATGTATGTTTAGCACTCTCTAGTTTTGCTATTTGATTTAGAAAGAAAATTATGAAAGACTATGAAATGATAATGAGGACACCCTTCGCCCAGCCCAAACTCTTAAGAAATAGGAGCAGTCCTGCAGCATTGCATTTGTCTCTGAGTGCCAGGGCTCTATATTTAACAAGCTTTCCCCAGCTCCCACACCCAGATGAATTCATTGGAATGTAGAAGGAAAGCAAGAGCTCATCTGACTCATGAGGAGGCTCGCACACAATTACCATCACTTAAAAATGCCTTCTAGAGCCACCGTGTGAATTTGGGTGTGCTGAAATAAATTAAACCACCAGGATCTCTGTTAGTAGTATTTCTTAGGTCCTGCACTCAGGACAAATGCAATGCATGTTTGATGAATCTGAAAAAATAATTTATTGATGTGCTAACAAACATGTGAAGGGATCCTTAGAGAAGCTATGCCCAATGAAGTTTTATGTCTTCCCCTTCACCATCTGTGACTTGTGAGAGAAATACCCAAAGAAAAGCTTCTCTATATTGGGAAGGTATTGAAAAAATATTTGTTGCAACAAAATATTTTGTAGATAACAAATGATTTTCTCTCTTTCCTTTCACCAGCCAGTAGCTCGGAAAAAGTTCAGAGGTGGCAGTGTGATGACAAATGATTACAGATGGATTCCAGTTTCACTATATCCCAATTAAGACGGGTTGTAAACGATTTCTTATCCCAAGATCCTTCTTTGAATCTCTTCTGTTCAGACTTGTTAGGTTAGAGTAAGCTATTGAAAAGACCTTGAGCAGCTTTTGAGCCAACCCAACAGAATTAAGAGCCCTCTGTCATGAACGCTTTTCGAAAAACTTTATCTCAACATGAACTTTTCCCATTCACCTAATATTTTAACATGCATTATTGAACACTTAAGTACTGTTGATTAAGATTTTTATTACAACTTTTGAAAAAATACGGTAAGTTAAATGTACATATATACATAACTACACAAGCATTTTAGAAGTATTTACAATAAAATAAGCATGTGTTTATGTAATACTTCTTTGCATTCACTAGACATAAGAAGCAACCAATCCTACCTTTGTCTGTAAAAAGGGTAATACCCAGTTATTTAGGATTACTGTATTATTTCTTCTTAGGGAAAAAAAGAAAAGCCCCAAACAAGACCCAACCCAAACTTTAACAGTGAGTACTTTAGAGCAGGAACAGGCATTTCTGTTACTCCTTCTATTCTGGTGGTGCCAAGAAGATCCTTACGTTTAGGTCTTTATGAGCTTATAATGAAACTGAATTAGTCCCACAGATGGAAAGCACCAAGACCTGCACCAAAGCCTCAGGGAGCTGCCACCTCACAAATACTAAGTAACTATAGAGTGCAGACACCAGTTTTTTTAGTTTTCGTAAGTGTATTTTAGGACAAATAATAGAGTCCAAACAAATAATTTGGGGCTTGTGTATTTGGAATTTTTTATTTTTTTTTTTAATAAACGGCAACATAGATCTGAGTTTTGCATGTTGGGTCTACATCTCATTGGAACATTGTGCAGAAATTGTAATGAAGAGCAAAAATCCCCTACACATATATATTAATTTTTACAAATATTATATATTTTCCCTTGTCTTCAGTAAGCACTTATTTTGTGGGGGCAAATATGATTAGGATCCTTAAAAATCCCTATTGCTATTAGTTGTTATTTTTGACACACATATGTACTCAGTGTACTGAGGCCAAAAAATCACTAAACACGGTGAAGGTGTCAAAGAAAACTTTTGGAGTTAGCACAGTATAAAAGCACATATATTCTTATATGACCAAGGAAAAGGTGCTTACAGCTGAAGAACACATCAGGTCCCATGTAACTCAATTTCATCTGTCAATGTTAACCTTTTTAAGTATATAGGGGTTTGTTTAGTGAGTTACCTACAAATAAACAATTACTGATTCTTCTTATACATAAAAATCCTTCCAGATACCAGGAGCAACACAACTCAAAAACCTTGTTTCACTTACTTAAATTAAATGCAGACTGAGAGTTTGCCTAGGCTTTCCCTTTTTTGTTGTTTCTTCAAGGAAAGGGGTGTTATGCTAGGAAATATAAGTGTCGGTAAAGTATAGTGGTTGTTTTATTAACGGTATGGATGCTGCTTTTTTTGAAAATATATCTGGAAGATTTACTGCTTGGTATCTCCACTGAAGCTGTATGAATCACAAAAGAAGGTGGAGCTGAGGGGTGGGACAGCAGCTATTTATCAAGAACATTTGAGAACAGCTACCAGGCTGAAAGAAACACAAGACAAAAGATCCATTTATTTAATCATCTTTTATCATTTGCAGGCTTTGTTTGAATGTGTTTATGTCTGTACTTGCAAAACTGGAGAGTGTGCAAACTTGGTTCCAGGCAGAAAGGCTCTCTCCTCCCAGATCAATTTGACTGAATTCACAAGAGGAAAAAAATAAGTGTTTGAAACCTAAAGCAGCATGATGCTATTGATGTTCCAGTGGCAACTGAAGTCTGTCATGCTACATCCATAAACTGTGTCTCGGGTCACAGTGCCAACAAATGAGATATTTGCAGCCACCATAGAAAAGACCTTTGGAGAATTATAAGAAAGGGTAATTTCCACGAGGGTGTCCTGTACCACTCAGAAGTACCAAATAGCAAATAATCTCTTTGCCATCAATGCTTCAACAGGAAGTTTCAGAGGGAGAAACCTCTAGAAACTTGGTTATTTTTTAGTAAGCTCTGCAGGCTTCTGAATAGGTTTTGACAAAGAGCTTGGTTTAAATTATGTTAATCTTCTTCACTGGGCAGTGATAAGCAACTTTCTGATTACAAGAATAAAATAAGAAAATAATGGGACAAAGTCTCAGTGGACATAAATCAGTGCAACACCCTTGAAGCCAACACATAACAGACAATTTCTCTTGCTATCCAACATGTTCTAAAGCAGGGAAAGAATGTTAAAATCTTCTCTTTGTGTTGAGATTAAATCCTGCAAATTTGCCATGGAAACCATTTCTTCCTTATTTCTTTTTTTTTTTTTTTTTTTTTTTTTTTTTTTTTTTTTTTTTTTTTTTTTTTTTTTTTTTTTTTTTTTTTTTTTTTTTTTTTTGCCTTCCCCTCTTGTTTTTTTACAGTTGAGTTATAGCAATTCTGTCAGGGATGGGAAGTGCGGGCAGTGTGTTTTGGGTAGGGGCTTTGGGGAGGTGGGTTGAAGAGAGAAATGCAGAGCTGTGGAGGGGGAGAGGGAGGAATACATTCACCCTCAAAAATGAGTTTGTGTCCCTGAGGTCCTGGAGTCGAGAGCCAGCAAAGGGCAGATGCTTCTAACAGTTGGAGAATTAAAGTACGGAGGAGGCAGTTATTCTCCAGAAGCTGAGAAGCCACCCCGCAAAGCAGAAAGGCCTGGGATGACCCACTTCAGTGAGTGCCTGCATGAGTGCGGGTGGGAGAGGGAGTGGGGCTGGCAGGAGCTGACTCACTGATCCAGTTTGATCATAGCCCTGGAAGAGCGGCACAGAAGGGAACACTGTGACAGCAGCCCTGAGTGTAAATAAGGCCAGTATAGCATTACAGAGAGGGAGGGCTGGGGCCAGGGGCACCCCAGGTTGTCCTGTGCACCTGACACCCAGCTCCAGTTACACTGGACTCCCACCCCATGGGAGCCTGCTCACCAACCAAGGCTTGACCACATCACCAGGATGCTCAGACATCCTGCATAGGCTTCCATTTTGGAGAAAAAGAAATGGCTTTTGAAGCATACTTGAGTTGTGCTTTCAAGAACATGGACTGGCTTTTTGCCCCATGTTTAAATTCACTTGTTGCAGAGTATCTTAAGGATAACCAAAAAGTTGTCTCAAACTTAATATAAAAAGGCTATAGCTAGGGCATGGGGAGGAAACAAAAGGAAAGGTATCCAAGGTGGGCTTGTTTCGTCATTGCTTCCCACCCATATGCAATTTTGCATATCAAACCATAGAATTATAGAATCATAGAATCATTTAGGTTGGAAAAGGCCTTTCAGATCATTGAGTCCAACCATTATCCTAGCACCCCAAAGTACACCACTAAACTTGAAGTGTGTGTCCCTAAGTATCAGATCTACACATCTTTTAACTACCTGAAGGAATGGTGACCCAACCACTTCCCTGGGCAGACTGTTCCAATGTTTGACAACTGATTCAGTGAGGAAATTTTTCCTACTATCCAGTCTAAACCTCAGCTGCTGTATCTTGAGGGCATTTCCTCTTGCCCTATTGCTTGTTACTTGAGAGAAGAGACTAGCACTCACCTCATTTAACCTCCTTTCAGGACAAAACTGGGAGGCCATTTTTCATGGGATACAAACTTTGAACCAATCCCTCCCTGTTTTAATCCATTTAAAATGTTACCTGGCTGACAGGTTGCTGGAGTCAAACCAGGTCTGCTGCTTACCAACCCACTTTTGGGCCCACCTATCTGTTCCCCATTTCTTGGTGTTTCTTTTTTTTCATCTATTTCTCTCAAGTGGACTTTCCATGTCTTTTTCTACTGATGGTGCGTTTCATCTTCCTTCAGCCGGCATAAAGTCATGTCTGTTTGCTTATACTAAACATGAATAATTTTTTATGGTGCCTCATCAACCACATTGAATTTTAAGAATAATTTGTTCCTTCCTACTTCTTTTACTCACTCATACAGTAGGCTTGTTCATGACAGAAATGAAACATTTCAAGGATGATTAGATGCTGTAGCAGCCTAGCACAAAATTACATCTTTCTGCCCTGCTGTGTTTTTAATGTTGTACCTCACTGACTTCCACAGTTCTCAGCTGTTCACTCTCTGTTCCTGAGGATGTCCACAAAATAGAAAGTTAGAGCAAATTCATACTCAGACACAACCTCAGCAAAACTTCAGAGACTGAATGGTCTAATCGAGGTCTACAGGGTTTACAAAATTCACTTTTTGCATATTAGTAAGCCTGCATTCACTTTTCACATTATTTATTTGTAACCCTTTGGTATCTTGGACCCTCAGTCATAGGTCTGGATTTAACTGTGAATAGACTCTGTGAACAGACTTATTTATATGCCAGAGATCATCTAGTTTCATCTAGTTTCATAGCATAAAATTTGTGTAGAAATGTGCTTCTCTCTCCATGGAGTAATAGAGGTGCTTCTGGACCACATGCTGGGCACTGCATTGTGCCTTGATGCAAAAGATCAGATGTTTACATTTCGTCAGTTTTCTTCGTATATTTGTTGTCTCAAAGCACTTACACTCTTATGGCGAGCTGCATTTATCTGCTTTTTGTGTACTGTTTTGCATTTCTCATTCTTGCACAAGTGACTGTAAAATACATAATGGACATATTATTTTTTCTGTAGTGAAGTACAAAACAAATAAAAGCCTCTACACAAACCTCCCAAAAAATCAGCTCTGAAGTTTCAGGCGGTTTTCTTACTTGCAAATGGACTATCAGTATCCAATGAAGCTTTCAGGTTCATCAAACTGTTTGTTCCAGGCCTCCATTGCTTTGATTGCCACTCATGTGCATTGCACTGGTGTTAAATTTTGTATATCTACTTCTGTGAGTTCTGCACAGCATTGAAATGACTGCTGATTCAGAAGGTAATGGGGATTTTTATTTTCCAGGTCAGTAAATATAAGCTCAGGATACAACACACAGACTGGTGATGTTGAAAGACAAGCTTTACAGTTTCAACCCTAAATAGGAAATTCAGTCTGTTATCTAAAAAGGGTACAAAACAGGAGACTGGGAGGTAAAGCAGTGGTCAGGAATTCTTTCAGTAAACTTCAGAAAGACTCACTTGCATTTGGAGTCTCATATTTGACATTTGGGAGACAATATTTCTGCTTTGTCAAGGTTTTGGCTATGTTGGTAATAAGAATCAAAATTACTGTTATTTCACATAAACAAAGATGTGTTTGAATTGCTTTCTCTTTCTGAAACATTAAAAAAATATGATTGCACACAGGCAGCTGCTGTCTGCCAAGTCTTACAGGATGACATGATATATTTTCATAGCTCAATTGATAAAGGTGTATACATATATACGTAGGCTCTTACATTTATATAGGTACAGATATATACAGGCTTTTTCATTTCCCTTGCAGATGTAGGGCGAAGGCATGGTGATACTACACTCCTTCAGCCACATGAGAAGCCTGGGGCAAAACAGAAGTACATACACCTCTCTGAAGGCCTAGACTGCAGCCCTAACTACAGCAGCATCCTTCTGCATAAATAAAGGGAGCTTGTTGTAATAAAGCTTCACATGAAATGCAGATTTGTGAGAAACTGCCTGATTTCTGTGCTGCTGAGGCTTTCTGTGTGATAGCACCAGATGCCAAAAAAGAAGCAAGAGGAAAGTGAGAACCCACACGTGCAAGTAGGGAAAGCAAGGAAGGAAAACACACAAGTATGTGGATCAGGAATGGGAGTGGAAGGGGAGGTGGGAACTGAGCCTGCTGCTGCGTTCTTGCCTGGGGCCAGAGCTGGCCAGCAAAACCTTGCCCAGAGTAACATGAAGTTGGATGTGAAGAAGGTGAGCCAAGAACATGGAGGAATAAAGGAAACCAATGTAATTATCTTATCAGCTACCTTCTGAACCAGAGGAAGCATGGCTTGCAGGCTTAGAAGGTGGAGAAGAGTAATACAGGCAGGAGGGGACCAGCAAAACTGTAATATTCTGGCAGTGCTCCTGGAGAAAGGCATTTGCTCCATCCTTATTATTGTTGCTAATTGCCTGCAATTTAAAATTAAAAAGAGAAGAGAAAAAAAGTGAGGTGTTGGTGTGCTTGAGAACACTTATTTTAAAATAGTTTGTTTTAAATCTCTTAAGAGTATTGGAAGTCGAGTGGTCTTTTTTATGTATTTTTACTGGACATTCTACCAAAATCTATGTGGACAGTTGGCATGCATGATATAGTATTTCCCACCCAGAATTAGTGGGATTTGAAATCGACAACTTCAGGGCTAAAAGATGAGAACTTCCACTTGAAACAAAGGAATAGCTCCTGGTGTTAGCTGCTGTAGTAAAATGTTGATGTTGGCCACTTCCTCGAGCATGATAAAGATCAATACAGTGCGAAGTGCATTGCAGTAGGGTGGCAGATATATTCCTGATTGCTGTGTGTTGTACAGTAACTGGCACAAGGTTGGCATCAATTCAAAACAAGACACTGAAGATAATCATTAATGAATTATTAGTCATAATTTTCTATTATAGTCATTCTATAATAGTCATTAGTATAAATTAATACTGCCTCAGGGAACATATGTGCTATGAGGAAGTTCTCTGTGCTCCTCATCTAATAGAAACAGACGATCTCACAACACATAAAGACTTCTGGTTACCTGAACAGATTTCATCCTCTGTTACGACATTGACATGGCATCCAAAATGAATGTTAAGACTGATATGAAGATGTGAAGATAGTAAAGGCATCCCCAATGCCTTGTGTAAATTTTTCTGTAATTGTAGTCCAAAATCAAATTACCACCTAAAGACTTTTTTTGTGCCCAATATATGTAATGGAAATCCGCTCCATTGATCTCTCCTTTGTGTATGCTGGTAGTCTTGCAACTCACGACTAACTCCGTATCATGTCCTCAGCTTCCACACACTAACATCATGCATGTAAGCACGTACTGCTTTTGCTTAGCCTGCTGTACTGAAAGCATATGATTTGCAGTTGCTTTTCAAAACATCCTTAAGTTCTCATAAAGTTGTACTTTGTGCAGTATTCATTTGGCATAGGGAATGCAGAATTGCCCCAACTTGCATGAGAGGCTGGGAACTGCTCCCAAACAGCTGAGACAGGAGAAGGACCTTGTCAAAGTACAAGCAGCTTTGCACAGACAGCCTGTTTTGATTTGAATTCATTTCACATTACATTTGGACTTTTTTTTTTCTATTTAAAGTGAAAAGGAAAGAGTTATCAAAGAACACATGAGACAGAGATCTGAAAATGGATGTCCATTCCCTTTAGGGAAAAGAAGACATTTCTCTTCCATGCCACTTCTTTCCAGTCTGTGTGGAACACTTCCTGATTCTGAAATTTCTGGGGTTTAAGAGTGTTCGTAATTCAGGATTTTTAACACTGAAAACCATCAAAGGTTGTTGGAAATTTGCATGCCTTAATTTTTTCTGGAGGTTAGAATGTAGGGACCTGCATAAGCTTGAGAAGTGGGCCCATGTGATCCTCATGAGGTTCAACACGGCCAAGCACAAGGTCCTGCACCTGGGTCAGGGCAATCTCCAGTATCAACACAAGGTGGGGGAAGGAGGGATTGGGAGAAGCAGAGAAGGACTTGGGGGTACTACTGGATAAAAAGCTGACCCAGCATGTTCACTCACAGCCCAGAAAGGCAACTGTGACCAGCAGGTGGAGGGAGGTGATTCTCCCCCATCTACTCCACTCTTATGAAGCCCCACCGGTTGAGTTCTGGTGTCCCCAGTGCAAGAAGGATGTGGAGCTGTTGGAACAAGTCTAGAGGAGGCCACGAAGATGATTAGAAGGCTGGAGCACCTCTGTTGTTATGAAGACAGGCTAAGAAAGTCGGGCTTGTTCAGTCTGGAGAAGAGAAGGCTCCGTGGAGACCTCAGAGCAGCCTTCCAGTTTCTAAATGGGGCTTACATGAAAGATGGGGACAAACTTTTTAGCAGGGCCTGTCACAACTGGACAAGGGGTGATGGCTTTAAACTAAGAGTAGATTTGGACTAGATAGAATGAAGAAAATGTTTACAAGGAGGGTGGTGAAACACTGACACAGGTTGTCCAGAGAAGTGATAGATGCCCCATCCCTGGAAACATACAAGGTCAGGTTGGATGGGGCTCTGAGCAGCCTGATCTAGTTGAAGATGTCCCTGATTATTGCAGGGGGGATGGACAGATGACCTTTAAAGGCCATTTCCAACCGAAACTATTTTGATTCTATGAATAAAAAAAGGGGGATGTTACTGAGGATGGAGGGGAGGAGTAAGAAAAAAAAATTATATTAATTTTGTAAAGGGAAAGTATGAAAAAAACACACTCACTGGTACAGATTTTTTTTTTTTTTTCCTAAAAAAGTAGGATTTTAAATATCACTTTGAATTGTTGAATTGTTTTGAAGTTGAATATTAAATACATTTTGGGAAAATTATTCCATAATGAAATGCTATGTTACAATAATGTATATGATAAAGTACATTATGATAAATTATACTGCATTTGCTGAGCATCTGACATTTTACTTCTTTTTAAAATAATTATGTTTATACTTCCTCAGTTATGCAGTTAGAGATAAAAACATGCTAATTATACACTTTATTTTTTTTCCAAGAGCTACACAAATACTTGTTGCTCTTCATCCTGAATAGTCTATGTGATAGAAATGTGGTGATTTATAGCAAAAGGACAGCTGACCTTTAGAGTTGTGTTGCTGTTTTATATAATCTGTTAAATTGGATCCAATATTTTTTAGTCTGGAATAAAGCCCCTTCAAATATTACCTACACCTTGGAAGAGATAAATTTTTTAACTAAACCATAGAACTACGTCAATTATATTTCCATTTTTTCATGTAACAATGTTAAGAGCAAAGCTTTCCTACCAGTGTAGGCAACACTTGTTTCTCTCTATCCATCATAGCATACCGCCTTGAAGGACATAGAAATAAAGCTATAATTCCAACAGGTTATTAAGGTATTTATTTGCAGTGCTTTAGAAAGGTGGAAGAATAATGATGTATTTTTAACGGTAGATTAAAGAATATTTCACATTTTCAAGTTTTCTCAGTATTTCATTGTCAGATTTGTATGGATTTTACACAGTTTTACAAGCTACTAAGGATAAAAGAATAAATCTGAAGACCTGATTTATTGAAGTTACATTCTAAAATATTTTAAATTGTCTGGTAAGGAGAATTGAACTTCTGTTTGATCAAGGTTCTGACAAAAATGCTACAGTATCAGATTTTCAGGTAAAATTCTAAAACCAACTTCAACACTTGCAGTATTTTCTCTTGTTGGCCAGAATAAGATGTTACGAGCTACGAATGCTTGAAAATTGTCCTGCTGTTGTAGCTCAAGTATCTTTTCTTTACAGCTTATCAGTTAATCCTTTTTTCAGAAGTAAATTATGCTCCAATTCTCAAAATACTTAAACCAATACTGCCAATAATTTCAGACTAAGGGCTTTAAATACTTCTGAAAAAGAACTAATGGTTGTGTCTGACCTGAAAGCATAAATGTGAGGGCACAAAATCCAGGATCAAATATTTCATTCTTTCATGATTGCATATTTAATTCAGGATCTATAGAGTTGTCTAAAATTAGGGTTCCAGGTAGTTGTTTTGGTTCAATTAATGCTATTAAGAAAACAGGTTTACAAGACAGATAGAGGGTATGTCAATTCCATATTTTCATTTTTTAACAAGGCTGTACATAAGAAAACATACTGCAAAGGAGTAGGCAAAATCACTTCTTACAAAGCCATTTTCTAATAGAAATTATTGTAGAAATCTTGCTTAAACATCTTCTTGGGTCTTGTTGCATGGTCTTTTTCTGTGGTTTTGTTTTTCTCTTTTTTTTTTTAACACAATTTATTATGTGTCTTTTGAGAAAGGGGACTCTTTTATTTCTCAAACTTCCTTCAGATTTTGGGGTTTGGGGTTTTTGGAATTAATTAGTTGCCCTCTGTTGTTTTTTTTTCTGGTGGGTTTTTCTTTTTTTCTTTTCTTTTGCTTTTTAAGTTTTTTCAGTTCTGAGGCTTTGGGTCTTATGAGCATTTTTCACAGGCAGAGAAAGCATGTGAGCAGATCTGGAGTATTTCTTCACTTGTTCTTGAACCCTTAGCAAAGCTCTACTGCTTTCAACAACAACAATACTAAAATTCACCTGCTCTTTACAGTGCACTCAGTCCAGGTCTCAGACCTCTTACTCAGGGCAGTGACACTCCCTATCTCCCAGCTGCAGGGCTCGGCTGGGGCAGCTTGGCCAGGGCTTGGAGCAAGGCTGCAGAGCCAGCCAGAGAGCCCTGCATGGCCATCTGCCCTAGACCTCGCTGTTCCATAGATATTTAATGGTCATTAAATTGCATTTGTATTCTCAGCCTGGTGCAAATACTGTATTAGTCTAATCTGCACTTCTGTTTCACCCCAGAATATGACCAGAATTACTTTCTTTTCCTTTTTTTTTAATTTCTTTTTAATTGGGAAATGACTAAAAGTTATTCTTGATCTTTCTATCTTGCTGTCAATGCCACTGCCTTTCTATTAATAATGGGTTTTGGGGAGTGTTTTGTCTGTACTGGCAGCAGAAGTGCTATTTCTTACTCAGTTTGGTATCTGCAATTACAGTACTTTTCTGAAGTGCAAAAGACATCCATAAAAATCAAACCCATTTCCCTGCTTAACATCAGACACAGTACGACAGCTCACTGCTGCTTCCAGCTTACATTATGTTTTCCATCTTTTTGTTGAAATTCTGTCTCCAGGGATTGTCAACAAACGTTTGTTATCAGGTGAAGGACCCTCACTGAAGTGACAGGAATAATGTACTTCATCAAAGAGCATGTTAAGGTTGTTTAGCTTGGATGTTTACTGACATCTTGGTTAAGACCTTCAGCTCCTAACAATATCCTGCGTTGCCAAGATGTCTGTGTAGAGGGGTATCATCCCTGAAGGCAGTGCTAGTGGGAAGAAGAGCTGGTTTTCATTTCCTAGGAGGCCTTACATGTGGTCTGTAAGGCTTCCGAGAGGTCACTTGAAATCCCTGACTCTCCCAGAGTGGCTTAAAAAGGAAGAAGATACTGTTGATGCACCAGGGAGGATCAGAGTATCTGCAGCTCCAAGGGGCTCCCTGGGACGGTCACTGATAGTGTCACTGTTCTTTCTTCACTCAGGTTTAGAAAAGATGCTGCTGGTTATGAAGGGCCAAATTTTTCAGCAGGCCCAGCAGTGAATGACCTTCTTAAGAGCAGTTTCAAGCTGCCAATAAATTACAAGCCTATTTCAGTCTTTCATCCAGCCTCACTCTCTTTCCAGAGGGCTTCCCTTTCCCATGCTGAGCCATCCATGGGGAACCTGTCTATACAATTATACATAAAAAACATACACGGTGTCATGCCATTCCAGGGTAATTTTGTACATGTAGGTCTGCAGCTGTTTTCACAGGAGCACAGAGGTGCTGAGCAGAGCTCCCAGGGCAGCCTGCTGTGCTTTGTCCTCATCCCCACCCAGGCAGTAAGCTGTGGAGGAGCAAGGGTGCATTGGGGGGTGGAACTGCATGATCTTAAGGTCCTTTCTAGCCCTAGCTGTTTTATGATCAGCATGTCCCCCAAGCATCCCTGGTCCTCCCTGGTCCTTTTTTTGACTCAGGGGACATCACCTAGCCCCAGATCCCTCACCAACCTCACAGTCACCCGCTTTCCTCAAACCATGCAACCAGTGGACCTTTTCTCCTACCCCAGAACTAGTCCCGGCTCCAGCACTGCTGCAGCACCCCGTTCATTTAACCCCATCTGTGTGGGGCTGGTGTCCAGTGAGGGACCTGAGCAGCACAGCAGGAGTCAGACGAGCTGTATCACCTGCCTGGCGGCAGCAGACAGGGCAAATCCCCCACCAGGGAAGGGTTACAGATGCATTCGCTGCCATAAGCGGTGAATCGACTGTGAATCTGCCGCTGTATCTCTGTAGCTGTTTTCCTTGGTGTGGTCTGCCTGGTGATAATCTGCAGAGATAGCCGTGGGGTTTTTTTTCCTACCGGCCTCTTGTTTTCTTCCATGAATTCTCGCCTTTTGTGTTTTACTTTTCCTGGCAAAACTATTTCTCCTCATGACACGTAACTCTCCCCCAGGGCCAGTTATGTAAGGTATTACTTCTTGGTGTTTGTACAGCCCTACATCTTGATCCCCTGTAGAGAGCACATTGTGTATCCTACTGGCAGCAAACAAAAGCAGCTTCCTATACAAAATACACAAGCCTTGCTTCTGTGCTTGCATGTTTAGGCAAACACCCTCCTGCATTTTGGGACGCAAAGGAAGAACGCTATCAGTATCTACTTTCCCAGTGACGCGTGGCTCCAAATGGCAAAAACCAAAATAATCCTCCTAATGAGAAGAAAGGAATCGGCCGCGTTAATCTGTGTTGTATATACATCTTTCACACTTCACGCAGTCAGGCCATTTTAAATGCAAACAGCTCTCCCAGCTAGCAGCTTCATAGTAATTTCAAAGACAAACACATTTGTTTTGTCTTTAAATGAATGTATTCATAGTGGGTGGCAGCAGAGGGGCTATCTGTTTCTCAGGGGGGCTTCTTAAATTTCAGCTAGAGAGGTGGAGCAATGCTTTCTTTAAAAGGGAAGAAGCCAGACAAAAATCTCACCTCCAAAATACCCAAGTTTCAGTGTTTGACACTCCTGTTGTGGGTAAGGTGTAGGTGTTCTTGCAGGGGAAAAATTATAAATACCTACTTTCCTCATTATCTCTTCCTCCCTGTGCCTGCACGATTTGTGTCTTCCCCTCTCCTGCCTCCAGCCTTCCCCTACACGAGCTATAGTCTATGTGGCTGCGCTGCAGTTTGTTCATTACGGGTGATGGACTAAACCCCAGCAACTAAGTCAGCAAAGTCAGAACTGCAGTTATCCAAACTCTGGGTGTTGGGGGTGGGCTGGGTTAGGTGTGGGGGCTATCCTGCAAGCTGCAGTGTGTCTAGTGCTAGGGATTATCGGCACAGCAGCCTGGGTGGCCACACTGCTTTGGTGCAGCTGGGCTGCATGCCCCTGGGTATGGGCATCCCTACGAGACCTTGGCAAGCAGAGTGCACCAACTTCTGCTGGGATAAAGCCTGGTCGTGGTGTTTCCTCCTGCTTCCTTCAATTTTCCAGGACCAGCGCAAGAAATAAAAGGGTTTCTGAGCCCAGGTGCAAGAGATGGCTGGGATGTGAAGCTTTTTGGGTGACATGGCTCAGTGTCAAGGTCAAAAGAGGGTCTGGCTCTGAGGTTGAGATGATGGTTTGCCCTGGGAAAGGAGACAAATAAACGGTCCTGCCTGGTTGAATGGAGGTTTGTTTGCTCTCGAACAGGGGATTTCTAAGCTGGTTTGTGCAGAGGTGAGGGAGCTTGGGAAAGCTCTGAGACTGGGGGGAAGGCCAGGGTTGGCAAGGATGCGTGTAAAGGAAATAATGAATCCTTAACGAACGTGTGAGTGGGAGGCATTAAGGGGATGGCTGAGGAGGGATGGAGCAATACCAGAGAGGGAGAGGTTGGGAATCGAATGAAACAACAAAAGAGTTGCACAGTTTAAAAGCACAACAAAAAAACAAAACAAACCAAAACTTTCCCTTGTCATTACTGCAGATTGCTCCGTTTTTTTCCTACCCTGTCAAACTAAAACACTCCCTGCAACAGCCTCCAGCTCCTCGCCTACCCTCCAGTTTCAATCCTACAGCAATGTTTCCCCAACTGCAAGGTGCCCCCCCACTCCTGATGAGGAAAGAGGAGCAGAACCCGGAGAGAGAATGAGGGATGCAAGAAGCATGTGAGTGCTTTACTGGCTTCTGCAACCTCATTCAGGCTCCCTGTCAAGCACAGATCTGATAGCAGAGCATCATCCCTTCCTCTGTGGTCCTGGCACCTTTGTTGCTGCACACCCTCTCCTGAAGGTGATGTTGGCCCTCTGGCCATCCCCAAGGTTGTTTTTTTACACCTGTTTAAATCACAGTTGCCTCTCCAGACCTTATTACAAGATTAGTTATTAGATCAGTAATCTTCTCCTTCATTTCTGTACCTTCATGTTACAAACATCTTACATGCTTCATCGTGATGGGAGTATAGCCATTAAATTTCTGCTATCCTACTCTGCCTGGGAAAACTGGAAACTGTTAAACACATCAAAGCTTTCAGACCCAGCTACTGTCAGGAGCAAGATCTGTATCCTTTATCACTAGCACTCATTGCTTACAGACACGGAGTAAAGTATGGTTTACATTTCTCCCGGTTGTCTCCCATGTTTGTAGAGTGTCAGATCTGATAGACTTTTTAGTCACTCTGTTTTTCCACTTATTGTTCTCCTCTTTAAATTCTGTGTAATGCTGGTACTGAGACGTTCAGTGAGTTCTGTGGGAGCCCAGCACTTCAGAAACATCCTTTCTGTCCAGTGCCTGCTTCCATCTGCCTCTAGTTGGAAGAAAATGGGCTTCCTCAGTTTCTCCACATGTTGTCCACCTCTAGCACCAAAGCCACATAAAACGATGGCACATCTTGCTTTGGATGCTTCTCACTCTTGCCCCAGCAACCTGCACACCAGCAGCCTATGGCAGGAAGCGGCTGCTGTTTTGCAGTGTACTCCAGGGGAAGCTGTGCTGCTTCACACAACCAAAATCTGCCTGGAGGAGGAAAAAACCCACATCTTTGTGAAAGTACTATTGGGAACAAACCCAGAATGGGAAATCATAGAATCAACTAGCTCTGCTCAATTGATGATTTATTTTTTATATACATAAATTTTCCACAGAACCATGTGTGATCTCCCACCTGCTAATTACAGATTTCTTATATGGGTGTGTCGTGGTTTAAACCCAGTCAGACAGCTTGTTCACTCACTCCCAGTGAGTTCTGCTGGGCTGACAACAATTGAGGCCCCCCCCGCCCCGGGGCTCTCCCCTTCCCCGCTCCCGGAGGAACAGGGAGGAGGATCGAAAGAGTGCAACTCCCACGGGTTGAGACAAGAACAGTCCAGCAACCAATGTACAACACAAATCACCACCGCTACCACCAACGACAACAATGATAAGAGAAAACAACAAGGGAAGAGAATACGATACCACCGGCCAAGAAACGAGTCCCACCCGGAAGCCCGTGTCCTTCCGGGTAACTCCCAGTTACCCCCCACCCCGGGCATGACGTGCTGTGGTATGGAATACCTCCCTGGCTAGCCTGGGTCAGGCGCCTCGTCTCTGCTTCCTCCTGGCTTCCCCTCCTCCCTGGCAGAGCATGAGCCTCACAAAGTCCTTGGTCAGGGTAAACATCACTTAGCAACAACCGAAAACATCGGTATCACCAGCACTGTTCCCAGGCTGGAAGTCAAAACACAGCACTGCACCAGCTACTACGAAGGAGAAACATGACTGCTACTGCTGAACCCAGGACAGGGTGGGATGTAGAATTCAGTTATATCAGCATTAATCTGGGGCAACTGTACTGATGAGCTTACAGAGAAGGTTCATTTGTTGTTTTTTGTTGGGTTTTTGTTTGTTGTTTTTTGTTGACTTTTTTTTTTTTGTTTTTTTTGGTTGTTTTTTTTTTTCCCTGCATCTTAAATGTTATTTAAAAAAAAAAAACAATTTCTTTGTGGATTTAGGACTTTTTCAATAATTTAAACAGGATGATGCTTTTTTATCCCATTTTCCATGCAGATTCTACTGGCTTCTCAAGTAGTTTGTAATAATCTGCCTGTGAATTAATTCTCTAAAAGATGACTTTGTCCTCTCTATTTTTTTTTCAAGATTAGAGACAGAGGTGAAGTTTTGGTCTAGAGCAGCACTTGCGGCTGATCATGTGGCTACCCACATTCAAACTCCATGACTAAGTGGGAGATAAGACTCATCCATAATCATGGAAAGCTTGGATATTGATTAGGCTTCTAGATCCTCCTGGGCATATTTGTTCTGGCATCCTAAAACACTGCCTGTGAAAAGCAACACAGACATAGGACTTCACATCACAGGCTCTCTCACCAGCTCACCATTAGCACCAGTCACTGTAACCTGCACACCTCGCAATTACATTCAGGTGTCTGAAGCATTCTCCTTCAACCCACCTTGCTTTTAGACCAGTTCTGTGCGTCTCTCAGTATGGGCAGAAGCAGCTTCCAAGATCTGGAGTAACAATGGTGCATGTGTGGAATCTGAGTACCAGTTTTCCTTTCCCAGGCACTGGCAACTTGGGCAGAAATCAGAGTGGATCAAACGAGAAGAACTTCTATCTCCTGTCACCATCCTAAAAAGGCAAGAAAGATACACGTTGCTTTCTCACCTCTGGCATTGCTTAGTTTCTTAAAGTTTCTAATTGTTACTGATTTCCTCTGCCAGTAGTGGCAGATGGGAAGCTGTGGACCCAGTGATGAACTATGGGATTATTTCATTGATGTTCTGGGAAAATAAGTGCTTTCCCTAAGTTATAGTCCCATTTTTCACGTTTTGAGGTGTTTTTTTTTTCCTTCAATTTTTTCTTTCTGGTATGCAATAAAGAACAGTCAATGGAAAGAAAAGCCAAAACTGACAGCATATGGTATTTCCTTGCAATCTTGAGTGTATCTTACACAATTTGTGTGACTGTAGGAAACCCCATGAGCTACAGGTTCCCTGTTTTTAAAATGGTCATTATAGTACTTAACCAAGTCAAAACAGTGCACGGAACTTGGGTGGAAAGTGCTTTAAGCCATGTGCAATGGCTGTTACATTTGCCTCACAAAGAGGCCATTTGTTCCTTCACTGTGCAGCTCTGGCTGTGAAAAAAATTACAAGTGAAGTTCTGATTTTGATTGACCCAGGACTTCTGCTGGTATTTTGAATGACCTTAAGTGAAGTTCCAGCTTGAGTGACTCTATAAGCAAGGGATACTCTTAGATTGAGACTTCTGAAGCATCAGTAACACCAAAGTAAAGTGGAATAAAATAAACCAAAATGCCAGTGGAAATCCCTCTCTTCTCACCCACTTGCAGAGATGTTATTGCTGTCACTGCCATATGGGCATGAGAAGTGTGGGCTGTGGATGCTCAGTGCCCAGGCACAGTGTGGGTGGATTGCCTAAAGCTGAAGGAGAAGAAGTAGTTGGGGCTGGCTGGGGCAAAGGGGCTGAGCACGCACTGCTCTGGGTGACTTGACTGGGGGAAGGAAGGTTAATCTCCCATCCCACTACCCTGGATATTTGTGATGGTTAAACAATATGGCTTCCTTATAGGTGCTCCAATAAAATATGTGAAAAGTCTATTTCACTTCTTAGCTGCAGAAATATAAATTCAAATTTCTGGGCTAAACTGTGTGCAGTGCTGCTAACCTCAGGCATCCCAGTATCTAGAGATAAACTCAGAATCATTGAAAAAAATAAATATTCTTATTGATTTCAGATATTTATTTATTTTCTTTTAAGTATAATTAGGCCATATTTTCTTGGCAGTTTTTGTGTGAAAGCTAAATACTCAACAATTTCCAAAGGGAGGTGTGGGGAAAGATACTCTCCAATCTCCAGGGCTGGGGCTGTGAGACCTCCCCTGCAGTTGTAAGGCTCATGTTAAACCTGAGAGGTGGCAGGAACGTCTCTTTGATGTGACATCCAGATGGAGGGGAAAGCGGTTGCCAGGGTGATACTGAAAATAGAGCTTGACCTAGTCCATTCCCATTGCAAGAGAGGTCCTAGGGGACAGCTTCAATGGGAAAGGAACAGTGCATGTAGTGGGAATTCATGTGCTGCTGTTGCAAACACGTGCATTGGTGGCATCATACATGGGAGAGACCAAACACGTAGGAGAATGCTTTTCTTGGTTTTGATCCTACATGCGGAAGCCTGAATTTCTGATTTGGAAAGTAAATGAAAGAGAAGCTTTTGTCCTCTCCTCTCATCCAGCACCCACTTGCATATCATGTATTTATGTGGTCTCTGAGCAAATGAAAAATTTGGGTTCAAATGTAAAAATGCATTTCAAACTTCGTATCTGCAGAAATATTTGTTTAATCATGTTAAGTCTTAAGAAATTTATCTAGCTAAAATATATCCTATAAAGATTTTCTTTGGAATCTTTCTCTTGGGCAGTCATATTATCAAGCCTTTTTGCACTTTGAATTAAATTAAAATGAAGGGTTTTGCCATGGATTTGTTTGGGGTTTTTTAGCGAAAAATCTTGAGGTATATTTTCCTTTTAAAAGAAGTTATTTCTCTGCTCCTTCACTTTTAACTCTGCATTTCTTGAAATCCCTCAGAAAAGGAGCTGCCCTGCCTCCGAGGTGATTTACACTGAGAAGAATGTTAAAGAATTACAGATGACTGTTGGTAACATACCTGCGTAGCATTAAAATCAGGTTAATTACTTACATTTCACTGGAAGTTATGGATTGCTGCAGAGTTTAGTATTTCAGCAGATACGGGTACAGCAGGGGGGGTTTATTGATAGTTAAATAGCAGTAGAAGTTGTCTGTGTTCAGAAGGGACCTCTTTGAGGGAGGACAGAACGTTTCTCAAAGCTTCATATTTTCCCAAAGGGATTTTTGTAGCGGAACATGCCTGCTGTTCAAAGGAAATATTCCCTGTATGAGCAAATGAATGAAAAAGTTAGCTGTACAATAGACACCCTATTAAACTTTAAGTGGACTGAAGTGAAGGAGCCCAGCTCCATGTGTTTTCAGAAAGCTAATAAAAAACGGAAAATTATCTGTGGCTCTCTGCAAGGCAGAATGCGTACATGAGGCTGATGCAAATCCTGCAGAAGGAAGCAGGACAGAAAGAACATAACTAGGGAGTGATACAGCAAAAATCCAAGGTAGTGAATCTTCGCAGACTGAACTGACAAATTTAAACGCCAATTTGTATTACTGTCTCTCTCTTTCTCCCACTCATTCTCTTTTCAAGTTTCAAGTGAGATTTCAAGTGGTGAAAAGGGAGTCTTTCCCCTCCTGTTAGCAAACCAGCGGATGTGAGCATTATGTACCCGTGTGGACAGGACGTTGCTGCTATTTACAGCTCTTTCTGCAAGTGCTAAAGCAGCACAGGGGGAGCTCGAACATGGGTGGCAGCCCCCTGCTCACAGCCCACGGCTGGTGCACCCGTTTGATCTCTGGGCCTGGATGAGGCAGACAGAGTGGGGAAGGAAGTCTGGTTCTTGGGTCCCCTTTTCACTCGTCCCACAAATGCAGCCATCTCCAGCCTTGTGGTGGGTGCCCAGTGAAAGGAAAGGGAGCATGATTTCAGCTGGGGCTGGGGGTGGGATGCTGGTTTGGTGCATCCTTGGAGCTATTAAGTGTGTATGTGTGTGTGGAGAAGGGTGTCTTTTCCTGATCTGTCAGCACCGTAGATGTTCCTATAATAAAGATTCATGCTAATTACACAAGACATGTTGACTGGTTTATTGTACAGCAATTGCTGCTCTTGCAGGACATCCACTCACCTGACTGTGAGCAGAGGCTCCAGCCTTTTCTCAAAATATACAAGTTTATAGGAAATTTTAGAATCTGATTTTTACAGTATTTGTTAGTGCAGACTAAGAGGGAACATTTCAGATTTCCCTTCTGTGCTCCAAATTCAGCCAGATTTTTTTAGGAACTGCAGAAAACTCTGAAGGAACCCATAAATGCAAAACTGAACATTGTAATCAGAAAGAGGGCTCAGTTCTCCTAATGAGGCTTTATTTAAGCAGTGACAGTGTGCTAAAAAAAAAAAATATGGAGGAAATAGGTCAGCTAAAATGGTACTCATACTACAAATGCCTGCTGTAATTTCCCCCCACTAAAATGGACATTCTTCTGAAAGAGCTGGTTAAGGAACTGTCTCCTGAAGTCCTGCACCTAATTTGAGAGCCACGGATAAAAAGAGTGGAGCAGGGGGAGTCAAAACAGGTTATGTGACAGATCCACAGTGAGATGGATTCACACAACAGAGTTTAATGAGCAAACACCTGACCTGGCTCAGCAATTAGCTGGTCTGTACCCTACCTGTTTCAGCACTCACAAGCTAGTTAACCCTTCCTTAATGCCACAATTTTATGACTGCCTTAAACCAGAAATTAGCTAGAGCTCCTATCAGGAGAAGTGATGCTTTCCAGTCACAGCTGGTTTTTTTGCTAATGCCCTTCCCTTCCTTAAGCACAGATTTTGTGCCATGAACTGGAGCAGGGCACTGGGCAGGTTTAAAATAAAGTCTCTGTATGAGCTCCTTTTGACATTGTGACTTCCTTAAACCACTTTGGTGCAAAGGTCTGTGCCAGCTCAAGCAAAACGAGAGTATGGGGGAAAGAAGAGGTGCTGGGGGATGGTGGGATTGCCTCATTAGTGGCAGTGCTGGCCTGTGTACTCTGAAGACATCTATGAAATTGTGACCTGAGAAAGAGCTTCTTACCTCTGTCCCAGTGCTATACAAGGACAGTGGTATACAGACACAGATGTACACCTTCCAAGACCTGCATTTTCATGCAGAGGAGTATTAAATCTCTCTTAAAGAGCGAGCTGTGGATTTCAGGCCCTGTTACTGCCTCAAAATAATGAGTTACTTTTGTACCAGGTCTCAGTCAAAGCTGAGTTATAAGCTTGAACCCATGATTCTTTTTATATGAATGCATAAAGTAGGGTTGTCAATGTATATGTTCTTATACAAGGTAATAGTTGTATTAAAGGAAGATTTTGCTCTGAGTTCAGATACTGCTTTCCAAGAGCATCTGCATCATCACAGACTATAGCCAACGATTAGATAGCACACCAGTTATTCAATATTTGAGCCAATAAAAACTGCATCAGACCATCCCCAAGAAATATTTGTGTCAAAAATTAAAATGGAGAAGAGAAACAATGGTCTGGTAAAAAGAAAAACTAAACCTCCCTATTAAAGGAAATCTTCTGGACAGAAGAAAAATCAGAATAAATCTCCAAAGAGGGATCTTAACTGCATGGGGAAAATAGAGTTCCCAAGACCCTCATTTCCTGTAGTGCAGACAGGATGAAAACCTGACAAATGCATAGAGGCCTTCAGGTACAAAGACCAGGAAAGAAAACCTCTAAAACTGATACCAGACATTAAATTTTGTGTGCATTTCCAGTGGCTTTGCATGGTGGGTCTGTCTGAGCTTTGATACTTTCCTTTATCACTTTACAGATATTTCCATTGGCCTTGCATTGCTACAACATGTCCAAAGCTAGTGAGATTTGCTTCCTTTGAAGCAGAATGATTGTCCTTTCAGAGGAAGAGTGTTTTCTTGTGACTGGTCTCTGCCAGAAGACTTGTCTAGCATATAGCAAAAGCGAGCAAGGGATCCCCAGGTCCTGAAAAAGCCAGTGAGATTGAATGGAGCAGCCTGCCTTGATGCATAACTGAGGCTCTTGTCTGTGGTCTCCATCATGCCCAATGGTCATATCCTGAACAGCTGTGTGATCAAGACTGTGAAAGAGGCGCCAGCTGAGACACTGAACCACACAGCCCAAGAGATGCTCTTACCATACGGTATCACCAAAGCAACTGGGGAGTTGTGAAAAGACAAACAACCTCTTTGAGAAGTGAACCTGGCCTAAGTCACTCCACTCTATGGATGGCCAGGCTGAAGGATCTTCTATTTATTTATTTCAACTAATTCTTTTCAGGACACCACAGACAAAAGTGTGAAGCAGCAGCAACAGATGCTTAGATACCATGGTGATGGATGCTATAGAAAACTTGCATAGCTATGGAAACCACAGTTGCATCTATCCATCAGAACTAAGTATCTGGCAGCCCATGTCTATCCGTCATGTTCTGGAAGATCTTAAAAATAATACTTGTACATGGCATTATATTTCACAGCTTTCTTTTTACTTGGCAACACACACTTACCTCTATTTGATAATAATAATGGTACACGTATTTTTAGACTAAGATTATGTGATGGTAATTCTACTGTTATCCAATGTAACGCAAGCTGAGAAAAAAAGCCTTTAAAGAGAAGAATTGAGGAAATTGAATCAGATTTAACCCGGTGGCAGATACACAGGATTTATCTCAGAGTTTAAATAAACACTTTTGCATTAAAAAAATAAAGAAATCAACAGAAAGTACATGTCTGGATTATTCACTCTTTAGTTTTTATGTTCCAAAAGTCATCCTAATTATCTGATTTTGCTATGCAGAGTTTAAGAACAGAAAATGTACTCTATCTGTCACGTCTTTGTAACCCAGAGGAATGAGAACAAGGCTAAGAGCAAGGCATTTCAGAGCCCCCCTCATGGGTCTGACAATGGCTGTATCATCAGGGACAAGTGACATTCCTTCTCTGGTCTCCTTTCTCATCTCCAAAATTTAGGCAATAACAAAAAGCTGTAGATATCTGTAAAAAAAAAAAAAAGTTGAATGGAAGTGATAGAGTTGCTTTTCACTGGCAGTAATTGGCTGCTTTCAAAGCTATGGGTAAAAGCGGAATAAGTTGCGTAGCATCAGAATACCTTTTGCTTTTACCTGTCCTATTTTTAAACAGGCAGGCAGCTAAGCCTGTATTCCCAGGCAGCCAACATGGCTGAGCTGGCAGCAGCATATTGCTGACTTGGTCATTCACGGGGCAAAAGTGCTCCAAAAGCACTCAGTCCACAAGTCAGACAAGAGCTTGACAGACTATGGGTAAAATCTTGGCCCCAAGTGAAGTCTATGGCAAACTTTCTCCAGATATAGGATTATTCCTTAAAGTCCTTCAGTATTTCTGAGTTAGCAAAGGGTCATCAGGAAATATTTCTTCCCTCCTCATTCTTGCTCTAACAATCAGCTGCCAAGCTCACCTGGGAAGCAGAGGCATATGAAGAGGAGACCTTGGATATTACAGAGAAACTTGCAGAGGTGTTGGCTTCTGTATGGGTGATCCAGATACACAGTGATGATTTCTACATGAAATGCTTCCATTAGGTAATTAATCTGGAAATTAGCTCTGATTTTAAGTTCAGTAAGGATTCTTATTTGAAAAAAAAAAAACTAAACTGGAAAAGATAACAAAAATTGCAAAGGTTTATAAAGCCATGGATGACAGACAAGTGAAAGCAAATTACACTTATTTTTCTTTCAAAAAGATCAAAGTCATAGGGCCTTCTTGGTAACCTTTATTTACACCATGTTCTTTTGGTGCCTCCTACAGGTTTTTTTTCAAATTCAAATCTTCTTACCCCCTCCGCAAAAGCTGTTGATCTCTAACTTCATTTAAGAGGCAGTTTCAACACCTCTTTCCACAGATTATTAACAGCCCTCTTCTCTCCCAAAATGGCAATGCCTCTTCAGCTAACCAGGTGTCCTCAGATGGACTGGGTGTAACAATTAGGAAATCACTGAGGTAATAAGGAGTAAAGCTTCTTTCCCCACATTATCTACTTCTGATGAATCAGCAAATCTCAGCATGAAGCTGTTCAGTACTTAACCCTCATTACCTACCAACATGAAAATGGACAGCAGCTCCTGCTACAGACATGCAAGTGAGATTTATAGGTACAGCTTGTTGGTAGTCCCTGGCTGAGACAAATACAGCACTAAGGGGTTGGAGGTCACTGGACCTCAGCCCCTAGTTTCAAGGGGTGCTGTAACCGTGTGAATGACAGATAAGGAACAAGAATTTGAATTAACTGTATTTTGTTCTAAAAGTGATTGTATACCTCATTTCCTGAGGGTAAGGGGTAGTATATTCCTTTTGACAAACCCCAGCTGAGGCTACTGCTTCCAAATCCAGACCCTAATAATGATTTAACTTAGAATCTACTATGGCTTTTGGCAGCTGTAGGAAAAAAATAATTGTACAGCTACCTATTCATCTTTGTCGGGAAAATCCTCAGTTATAGGCTCGAGCGGTGGAGATCATGTGTCTTTCACAGCTTGAAATCCTGGCAAAAAGGAACTTGAGGAATTTCAGCTATTCCACATGACACCAGGCTTGCCTTGCTACTTCCTACTGAGTAATCTGCCCCCCAAAAGGAAAATGTGAAGTAGTGTGGCATTTGTACAGAGGTGACTTTTTGCAACCTAGAGCTGCATTGTCCCTGTATATGGGACAATGCCAGCTCTCCCAGCCATTGCTCCAGTCAAGTAGGACAGTACACAGCTTGCAGCAGAAAGAGCATTACTTCGCGTTATTGTTTTCCCTGGGAAAACAGCGTGACCAGGATATGTATTGCTTTCCGTCTCTGCACAGATATATCTGCCTCCACAAAGTGGCCATTCTGGTCCAAATCCAAGAGGTTTGGCCTGCAATGTAAACAGAAAGTGTCTCACAGCTCGAAGCATTTCACTTGGCTGCTCCCTCCCCCCTGCCACCACCAGAGACTTGATGGGGATTGAGTGCAGCCAGAGGTGAGGGAGGTCCATGGCATGCCGCCAGTGGCCATTTTCTCCTGAAAAGTTCAGAATTTCACCTGCCTGGATTTGCTGATACAAAGTAGGAAGACGAAGGAATCAGGGAGTGGTGGAGAAAAGTAAGCTAGAAATGGCACTGATGACCAGGAGACAGGGAAGAGCTGGGTCAAAGAGGATCAGAAACCAGGGAGGGATGATGCACAGCATCATTCTGTGCCTGCATGACAGGCCTCCCCCACAAAAGGCTGGAGACCACCCTCTCTGGAATTATTTCCCCCAACAGATATATCTTTAAGTGATTTGAAACAGAACTGTTTTCAGCTAGGTTTTTCTTACACCAGAAATGTCTGTTCTGCGAACTACCCACTGCCTGGACCCTCTTCCTGGAAGCGCTTGGTGCTCGCCATGGACCAGAGCCAACTTTTTTGAAGGCTTGTGTCTGTCTCCATGCTATGTTGCCAGGTGCTGTCTCAAAGCCACTGAACGAGACAAATCTGCACTTGTTCCTTGCTCCTCGACGTTTCCTCTATGGGGCCGTCAGAGGCAGAGGCAAAAGAGATCAGCCACTGCAGCAGCAACTCCCACCAGGGCGTTCCGTGGAGCCCTGTTTTGTAGCTGGGGTGTATGAACACTCCTGCTCCTCTTGATCCTGTCACTGGCAAACCAGTTCCAGACACAAAGAAGTATCTCAAGTATTTGGCAAACCCGAGCTGAATCTGCAAAAGATGTTATTTCTAGCCCTCCAAGAATGATTGTGCAGACATCAGGTGTAACTAAACGCTCCCCAGTGCCCCAGGTCAATGGCACCATGGACCATCTATGGCCAGCTGGCCTTCTTAGGGCGATCACACAGCCACGCTTCTTCACTTCACCTCACCCACTCTGGCATGTCCTCTTTGGGGATTCTGGCATCCTGCTGATAAAGGAATGCCCTGGGACAGCCTGCATCTCCCTGCTGATGCCTGACAAGCAGGGGCATTTCTGCTGCTGTAGGATGACTTGACCTCTGAATCGCCTCACCTTTCCCATCAGTCACTGAGTGATCATGCTGTCCTCCTTCTCACACTGGTTTTCAAAATAGAGAATTGGAATACTTTAGCTGGAAAACAGCCTTTCCCCTTTTCCCTGAAGGTTTTCTTCATCTTTATGGAACGATTTTTTATAGCTGGTCCCACCTCTGGGGTGAACGGATACACTTATTTTTGTCCAAGATGCAAACTAGAGTACCAAGAGCTGCTGGGGTTTGATTGTGCTTATTACGCAGCACCAAACAATTTATCTTAGATGTGGCTGCTGCCAGGCCTGAGCTGCTCCCGGTGTGTAGGCAGGTGCCTTGGTAAGTATAAAGCAGCATAAAAGAAAGAGATCCTTGACCCCATTGCAGGACTGGTTCAAGGATCCTGATGCTGGAAACACTGCTTCTGCATCCTTTTCCCTCCGCTTCCCCTCTCCAAAGACCCAGAAACATTTTTCAGCCTTCTGGTTTTCAAATGGAAGACACATGTCCAAAAACATGTGTCCAGGTGTAATGTGAATGAAACTTTGTATAGAGATGCTTTCAGTGGACATTTAAGGCAGATGAACATCTTACCCCTTGGTGTTGAGGGTCCCTCTGTAGACAGAAGAGGTTCTTATGGAGGTTGAAGGGAAACATGACCCAACCTGGGTGCTCTGGGGCTCAGAGGCGCTTTCCTCAGACCACCACAGACATGTGGGACTGGATTGTGGAGTTATTCTGTGATTCTCATCAGCACAGGGCAGAAAGCTTCTTCTTTCTCTTTCTTCCCACCAGTTCCTCTGTTATATTTAAGCCAAATGAATTCTGTGTGACCCAATAGTTTGAACTAATTTTGAAAACACCATTTTTACTACTTTTAATGATGCTCCTTCAGTCACAGGAGGTTCTTTGTGTTTCCAGAAATGTCATCTGCCTTAGTCCTGCTACGTTCACCTGTTGTTACCTAGGGTACTGCATTAAGGGATTTTGTTCCTTTTAATTGGTAATAGGAACAAAAAGCTCTGTCCTGCCAATGTTTTGTGAAAGCAGGGTCCATAATTAGGACTATCTTTTAGCAGTAACTAGGTCCTGCTTTGCTCTGTTTCAGAGCCTCTGTGATCTAGTTGCCTAAGCCCTCTCTCCAACAGTGATATCAACCTGTAGGAGCAATCTCAAGGAAAAATGCTTAATTCATAAAGACATGCGGTTACATACTTATCTCCAAAGGCATACACAGTCCTGCTGAGGTCAGCGGTGTTCCTCACGTGCATGAAATGAAGAGCCTACTCCAGTCCTTCATCGAACCAATGTCAGGGCAGAACTGCCACTCTCTTGCCATCAGTCAAAGTGAACATAGCCTTATCATCTCAAGTAATGATCATCTGAAATAGCATTTCAGTCTGCTGAAAGACAAAAATTTAGCAGTAAAAATATCCCCTCTTTGAGAAAGGTCATATGCACAAAAAAGACATTTTTGAAGGAATGCTGGATGACCCCCAGAGCCTCTCACAGGCAATTTTCCTGCCCCTGAACTGCTTGGAGTTTTAATTGCCTCTTTGGGGAGGTGCTAGTAGCTGCCTGAGTGTGCAGTCATAACTCAGCAACTTGGCACACGTGATTCTTCCGAATATGGGAGCAATTAGCAAAAAGTGATATGATGAATGGTAGCGTAAGCACCGGATTCTGGACAGCATTCAGACGAGAAATCTAAACCAGAAGAGAGTGGAGCAGACGGAAATCCAAACAAGCTTTCACAGAAATAAAATGTATTGGCTATACTTAGATAATGAGTCTAACATTAGAAGATTGAATTCAAAGTCACCATCACTTTCCTAAAGCTCGTTGACTGAATGGGTTGTGGCAGACAGCACAAGTTCACAGAAACAGTTTGTGAGAAAAAATTATCAAAAAAATCTTAGTTGAAGTAGCTTTAAAGACTTCTGGGAGGATTAAGTGAGCCCAGATCAGACAAGGAGCACACTGATTCTTAGGGGAGAAGAAAAAAACAATCTGTATTCTGGGTATTAGTTATTTATTTATGACTAAAGACCTGGGGACACCCATAAGATCTAATTTCCTAGATAATTTTTGGTTATATTGTGCATATAGTGTTGTTTTTGGCAACCTGCAGGATGCCACAAAACATTACCAGTGGGTTTAAGACATTAACCAATAAGCAGTTTCTGTCTTGGGGACAGCAAGTCCCTAAGTCATTAAATCCTTCCCATTTCAAACAGCCGCAAGCTGCAGTTGTCCTAAATCATGTCTCCTCAGTCCAGCTATGCTTGCTTTAATAACTGGAAATTAGCTAATTGTAACCAGGACGGTATTGTCTCCTGGGATTGTTAAACTTCAAATAGCTTTTGCCCTGTCAGCAAGGTCCCCACTCTCTCCAACAACCAAATACGGTGACTGGCCATGTCCACTGTGTCCTTGGTGGCCTCCTGACAGAGGCTGGGCTGGCCCACTGCTGAGGCAGCACATTGTGTGACAACAGAGAAGAGAAAGAAAGAGGAATGGAAATTGGGAAGATGATCCACAAAAGGGAGAAGGGCTCATATAATAAAGTAGAAGGTAAACATAGTGACTAGAAAAGCAAGATGAGGCACAAGCAGCTGATGGATGAATTAGCAAGGGATAACTAATTAGTGAGCAAATCCAGAGGGCAATGAAATTAAATGGTTAATTATGCAATGGAGCAAACAAACAGCAAATTAATTAAACGTGTGTGGATCTACCAGATGCTGTGATTATTTAAGACAAAACACCGTTAGTGAAACTATTTATTCCCTAGTATTTCAATTATTCATGGTATCTCTGGCCATGGAGATTACAGCCTGTTTAAATGCAAGGTCCAACCACGTGCATCTAAAAAGCATTTATCATGGTAGTTGAAGGGAGATGAGCGGGACATTGAAGAAAATGGTACGGACCACAGCTGTTCTGAATAAAATGCCTTCAAAGAAGTATTACAACCTAATATATTGCTTTCTTTTTAATTTTCTTTTTTCTTTTTTTTTTAATTTATTGAATAATCGGTTTGAATTGTTATAGCTAAGAATGGAATTTGGAAGCATTAGGCTTTTGCTGCCTCTAACAATGGAAGCTCAGCTGTGTCTAAACCCAAGGTAATTCATATAGACACAATTGCTTATTCTTTGGTTAACTTTAAAATTCTGGAGGAAGCCAGGATTTTTGAAAAAATGAATGATTATCAAACTCCAATAATTTCTAATGCTTAAATCAATTTCTGCTTACCTGTAGATTAAAATCTTGATAAACCCATTGTCTTTACTGTCTGAAATTATTTTGGGTTACTTTGTAACTCCGGTTTTGAAATACGGCAATGTCCTCCTACAGTCTGACTTGCATTGCCTGCCTAATTTTTTTTTTTTTCTGTAAATATTTCCAATTTCCTCTCTTTTAAGTAGACTTTGATCTCAGGTGTGATGGCATTAAATTGAGGTCATTCCTTTTCTCCCATTAAATGTTCCTGATGAACACAATCAACCAATGTGATCATTCCTCGAAGTATTTATATAGGTTATGAAAATTTTAGTTGCATGACTAACCAGAGCACACACACTAAATACTTTGAAGACTCAGCCAGGTGCTCCTCACTGCATTTGAAAGTGGTTTTCTGTCAGGAGGTCATGGGCAGCAGTTGACTGTATTTGGAAAGTAATAGCAAATGTCGCATTGCACGTATCATTCATTTATTCTCATCACCTGGACATAAATGTCTCCCTCACCTAATACTTCAGAGTACTACAGGACACATTTATTGTCTTAAATGTGAGCGCTACAGCAGAATAAGGGCTTAAATAAACCACAGGTGTGAAAAATTCCAACTGGCAACTTCAAACTAAACACCATGAAGCATAAAAAGAAAGACACTTGTCGGAGCTGGAAGGAGCAGTTTGATTAAATCATTGCTTCAGCCCAGACATGTTGGGCCTAATTCTCCTCTCCCACCAGATGACTCACATAAAGCGTGGGCAATTGCACTGCTGCAAGACTAGTGTGGTGGCACTTGGACTCTGGAGCTCTAATTATGCGTGTCTAACACCACAGAGCTAAAATGTGCAGCTGAACATATTTATGATGCTACACTCGTCTGAGGTGAATGACTGCTCCTACTCATGGTCTGGGATCGCTAAAGTAAAGCAGAGAGAACTTTAGTAGCCAACATTGCCCTAGTGTTGAAAGCAACAAAACCTGCCTGAACTGCTGGTGAGGCAGACGTAAAGATGGAGCTTTTTTTAACTGTGTTTTTCTTGGTGCCAGTTGCCAGGGAGGAGCCACTGTGGCATGTATGTAAAATACTGCAGTTGAAAGCTCTGATGCCATTCAATTTTATGGCCCCAGCTCTGCTTTCTGCCACTTCTGGTGTGCATCCCCACCTAGAATCCCCCCCTGGCAATGGTGTCTCATCGCTTGCAGCAGGGTAGGGCAAGGTAATTTGCAGAGCCTCTTGGCTCCATCTCTCTCTCTTTTTTTGGCTCCCTTAGGGAAGAGAAGGTATGGCAGCTGCATTATGCATGCTAAGTACATGCCTCCAGCAAGAAGGTTGGAGAGCTGCATCCTCCTCAGAGACATCTTTTAAAGACCATGGCAAAGGAGGATGACTAGCACACCAGCCCTTGTCAGCCCCAGCACACAGTGATCATCTGGAGAATGCAGATGATGCAGTGCTGCCTACATGAGCAGCATGCCCAGTAAATGTAGGAAAAGAGGGATTTTCAAAAGTGTGAAATGCACCAGTGCCCTACTGTTAACTTATTTGAAAAACATCAGCATGAATAGTTAGCATTACTTTGAGTACTACTGAGAAAAGCGTTAAATATTGAGCCGATCTATGTTAGTGAAAGCCACATGATCCATTTTATTCTTATGTTGATATTATTGCAGTTACAAGAGACAATTTGCAAATGCCTGGCTGTTTCATAAAAGCCAATGTACTTGGATTCACAGCAGGTACTAATTTTGTGTGCATATGCTGAGCTGTGCATGGCATCAACCTGTTTTTAATTACACCTGCATGTCGGGCTCAAAATGTGTCTGTGAGCAGGAAAGATGAAAGGTAGGCAGAACAGGATGTCATGTATTTCCCATCACCTTTCACTGGCTGGCTGCCCACAGAAGTAAGAGGAAATTCCCTTCTTCCATAGTGAAAATGTAAAGATTTACTAAGCTTTGCACTGCCAACAACAAGGTGTAATCACCACTTCCTTAAGGAAACATGCATGTGTTAACAGGGGTGAGCAGGGGAGCTCCAAATAGCTTTCCACACCTTCCCTACCACTGATCTGTAAAGGGCCACAAGTTAGCCTTTGCTTTGTTATATCTTGCTTGCATTGAAATGTGTACGTTAGTTAACTTAATATCCCAACTTCACTGTAAAACAAATAATGTGAAAGCAGGGGTGACCAGGGATTTTTTGGTGGCTGGAGTAATAAAGAAGTTAAAAAACACTTCTCCCTTCTACTGTTTCACCCAAGCATAGCAAAAATAAATAAACAAATAAATAAAGGAAAATTCTAAACACAGCTAGAGATGGCCGCAGCACTTGAAATACTGCACAGAGTGATTCAAGGACTGACAAACAGTCAGAAGAAATGTTTTTCCTGAGGTACTTCTCTCAGAATGAAAAGTACTTGTACCTCCAAGCCACTCCTTTAATTTATTCCTGTCATTTGAAATTGTTTCTTTTTCTAATTGCATTAAAAAATGCGCACTGTAAAAACTGTAGTGTGTGCCAATTATGTGTATGTGCAGTCAGCATATGAAATGCAAGAACAGGGGAAGAACAACTGCTTTTGTTATTCTGGAATTCAGTCAGACTTTAAGTGTTACCTCAGCCACTTTGACTCAGAAAAAAGCACTTGCAAATCAGTAATGGTATATTCTGATTTAAAAGAAAAAGAAGCCATTTACTAGCTCCTTCTATTTTAGTATAAGTGAAAGCCGTTGGAAAGTTTTGATCCTATTGCTTATTCCTACAGTATTTCTTGGGACTTTGGGGTCTTTCAGCAGAATCCACACCAATTAACCAGCGACAAAAACCACCCATGAAATCTGGCAGCCTGGGACTTCAGTTCGTG
The DNA here is from genome assembly GCF_028554395.1 of Pezoporus wallicus. Classification (NCBI taxonomy): domain Eukaryota; kingdom Metazoa; phylum Chordata; class Aves; order Psittaciformes; family Psittacidae; genus Pezoporus; species Pezoporus wallicus. The sequence goes on along the minus strand of NW_026637351.1, from coordinate 1,583,552 downwards.
TGCAGGTAACCTCAGGTCCCTGGCGCTGGTAACCTAACCTGTGCTCTTCTCAGTCCAGGCTGATGCAGGAGAGCATCCCTGTTTTGTTCCTGGGGTAGTGTCCTGGGTTCAGCAGTAGCAGTCATGTTTTTCCTTTGTGTTAACTGGTGCAGTGCTGTGTTTTGACTTCTAGCTTGAGAACAGTGTTGGTGAAGCCGATGTTGTCGGTTGTTGCTAAGTGATGTTTACCCTGACCAAGGACTCTGTGAGGCTCATGCTCTGCCGGGGAGGAGGGGAAGCTGTGAGGAAGCAGAGACGGGGCACCTGACCCAGGCTAGCCGGGGAGGTATTCCATACCACAGCACGTCATGCCCGGGGTGGGGGGGGGTAACTGGGAGTTACCCGTAAGGACAGGGGCTTCCGGGTGGAACTCGCTTTCTTGGCCGGTGGTATCGTATTCTCTTCCCTTGTTATTTTCCCTTATCATTGTTTTAGCTGATAGTAGCGGTGGTGATTTGTTGCTGGACTGTTCTTGTCTCAACCCGTAGGAGTTGCACTCTCTCGATCCTCCTCCCCGTTCCTCCGGGAGCGGGGAAGGGGAGAGCCCCGGTGCAGGGGGGGGAGACGGACACGGACCTTGATTGTTGTCAGCTCGGCACCACTCACTGGGAGTGAGTGAACAAGTTACCTGACTGGGTTTAAACCACGACAGGTAGTCACTCTTTTGGCAGCCCCAAGGGCTGGGGGACGCTCCCTGGTGTCTGCCAGTTAGGGGAGAAGAAGGGATTAACGCCAATGCATCTCACCACTTAATATGTGTCCGATTTTTAATGAGCTTAGTCAGAGGCCTTGAAGACTGTAATCCTGAATTCCTGCTTTCCTCAGTCAGGCAGCAATCGGTAGAAGCTGTGGTTGGAGCTACCCTGGCACCATCTTTGATCTCCTGGAGCGTGATATGACAAAAAAAAAGGACGTTTGTAGTAAAGGGAAGGGGCTTTCAGTATAGTTCAGCCTTGAAGTGAGAGAAAACAAAATAAACCAGAAATGAGGCTGAGATCCAAAGACTCCTGAATGATTCTGCCCCCAAGGTTTCCCTCCTGTGTAGCCCCATGATCCAAATATTCCCAGGATTTTTTGCATGCTTTTTCAATTTATGCCACCAGCTGTAATTTCAGTATCATGGCAACCAGGCAAAATCTCACCACTTTCAGCAGCGCCCTGCCAGGTTCTACTCTTTATGAGCCCTGAAGTTTACGGAGGTGGTACCTTTACCTCCGTCTGCTGTTGCTTTGCAGATGCATTTGCTTCTGAAGGCTAAAAGTGCATTGCTATTTTTAAAGTTTACCCTATTTACATATTTCATTTGTCAGTGGATGTAAGTTTCACATAACACTTTTTTTTTCCTTTTAGTTAAACCACAATTTTCATACACCACTTTCTTTGTTACCTGAATAAACTTTTTGTGCACTTTTGTTCAGGCAGCAGGAATCCAGACAAACAAGTGTTAATTCCCCGTGATGTTTTCCAGCTGACAGGCCTAATTGATTTGATTTCCACTGTTTTCACAAGTGACCCCCCTCAACCCATCATCACCACTTCTTTTGATACCTGAGCTTTACTTTCTACTCTCACATTCCACTTCAACAAGTAATAAAGAGCTTATTAGGAGGGAAGAAACTCATTACTTGTTTTCTAAACTACACTGCATGTGCAGCAGATTCAAAGAGTTATAGCCCTGTATTATTAATCAATACAAAACATTTACTTCTATTAGGTTAACAGCATCTTTTATCATCAGACTGAAGTTAGGAACCTGTTTCTCTGTGTTCTGCTACCCACGCTCCAGCTAGGCTAGACAGAGATAAAAGACAGCTGAGTAATATTTTCCTGAGATCCCTGATGATGCACACAGATGGCCTGTAACAAATGAAATATGCAAGGTGACAGCTGGAGTTCTCCTCACTCCAAGTTCAACTTTTATGGCTTAGAGAGTATTTCAGTCCTTACATCAGAGTCATGGTAGAGAGAGAGAGAGTTATTTTCTTATCTGTAATAGGATTTGTGAACCTTTGCCTATCATGGCCATTAATGGTTGCAACTGGAAGTAGTCTGTACTGAAGTACTGTACTTCTTCCTTACTTCATTGAAAAACAGCTGGGAAAAAATGTATTAAAAAGAGCAAGAAAAGCTATGCAGCACTTGAGAAATCTAAAAAGAAGCACCAAAGAAGTTTGTTATCTGCATGAAATGAAACACAAGAGTAAGAATACCAATAAGGATTTTAGCATATGTAAAAACAAGCAAACAAACAAAATTCAATACATATTAAGTCAAGTGAAAGATTACATGTTGGTAGCACAGGAAAAAAAAAGTCTCCTTTGGAATAAAGTAAAACCAGATCTGTTTACAGTGCTTGAAAGAAACAAATACATTTGTTCTAGCCTATTAATATGTCTTCTCTGAGACAGCCTTAGATCACAGTCCAGCTGGTGACTGTGTCCATCAAATTCACTTTTGCTAATGTATTAAATAATCTGACCATAATGCCTGTCTGTGGATCATAGTCTAGTGAGCAGGAATTCATCCATTTTGAAATGAACATAGTTTTAAACACATAACTCCTAGCCTTCATAACCCTCGGTGTCTTAGCTTACGGCAAATCATCTTAAAACAATCCAACTATATTTTCTGCAAGAAGACAGAGTCAAAAACTGACATAGCTCTGTTAAACTGCAAAACAGCACTTGTAAAGCAGAGGTTCTTTAACTGCTTATGTGCCTGCCCGAGAGCAGCTCACTTGTGCCAATATCAATGTTCTCAGAAAGTTGCAGTTGTAGAGAGAGAAAGATAAAAAAAACAAGCCAAAACAACAAACCCAAGCTGCCACCTGGGAACTGTCATCCTTCCATGAAACTGATGCATCGTTCCACCAGGGAAAGGATGGCCATGGACAGTGGCTCTGCAGGATGCCTACTCCTAAGAAATGCAGGGCACTTTCTTCAGATCCCAGAAGAGGACAGTGGACTTCCCTGGCCAAAAGCAGTGCCAGGTAACCCAGGGGTATGGGACTGGGCACCCCCACAGCCCTAAGACAAATTAGGCCTCAGACCCAGCAGTGCTGGTTGCAGTACCAGTAAGAATAAAGAACTGGTAGCCCATTAGGAGGGGTGAGATGAAGAGGAGGTGAGAAGATAACACCTTTGAGAAGATATTGTGGGAGCTGAGTGGGATCAGAAGTTGTGACACACAGATGCTGAACCAAGTAGATTTGGTGGCTCTGAGCAACTGCTGAACAGCACATGACCCTAGCACCAAGCATGTCATGTCTTCAAAGTCAGATTGGAAGGAATCTCTCTTAAAGTTTCCAGATTTGTCTTTCTTGGGCTGTACTAAAGTATTTACATAGGTGGGTATCAATTCTGCAGCTTCACCCAATTACATAGTTTTTAAATAATTCAATACATTCTGTATGTATATAAAAGATACTGTATTTCTATATATAAACCTAAGCCATTTCCTGTCTATATGGAAAGTATGGCTATTGTCTGCGTTGTGAAAAAAGAAAAAAAAAAAAAAGGATATGCTACACTTTTTTCATTTATTGTCCAGAGCATACCATCATATCAAACGGTTTCTGATTGAAAACAGCCTCTTAATGCATTACAAGTAAAAATAACCCATTATTGTGTAATATATGATATACCCTTTCCTCTTCAAGGCAAAGCAGTGCTTGCAAATATGTCTAGACAGCGTGACGGAAAAGCACAAATTAGCCTTTAACTATTGCCACCCACTTATCAGACAAACCTGGAACAAAATTTAAGATATTTCAGTCTCAACTCTTTGCACGACATCTTATGGGGGAGTGTCTCTCACAGACACGAAAGCTTTGCTGCTTACCACAGAGCAGAAGTACCAAAAACTTTGTTGCAAAAAGCATGACTAACATACCTTCATGGCCTGATGAGAATTGCCAAGTGACTGAGGTACGCCAGTGTTTCCTGTAAGCAGTGGCATGTCCCATATATGGACAGTGTTAACAAGTCTTTTTCCCATGCTGCACATGAATTAGTCACCTGATGATGTTCAGACATCATCAGAATTCAGAATCTTTCTGCCACGTTCTGGAGGAATGCCTTTAAGTCCTGACTTCATCCTTCTACCCTGCACCTGATCATTTTTAAAGAAGTTTCTTAACTCCCTACACTTGTGTCTGATAATGAAGTTCATTTTGACAGGGTTTGCTTTGCAAAAAGATCATTTTCCTCTCTTAGCACACCTCCTTGCTACCTTGTCATGGCAGGAAATCAACTTAACTTGTGCTGAGGAGTCTCAGGATGCAATGTACATCTTGGATAACAGCATTTTCTTCCCACCTCTAGACGATAATGACAGGGTAAAAATGGTAATGGAAAGAAAGAATAGCAGAAGGACAAGAGAAATCAGCTGTTGAAGCAAGAGTTTTTATCTGATGTCATTTATTTCACGCTTGCAAAATACTTTGTATTTATTATTCAGAAAGTGTTAGTCTTCTGTGTGATGAAAAGAGAAATAGTGAATCAACAAAGAAATTGGTGATTTTTGTATAAACGGCATCTCTGATGTTTATATAGTTTGCAAGCACTTGCATGTTTTCATCTGTATGTATAGGGTTGGTGTGCAGGAAAAGTGATTGACTCTGGTCCCAGAGAAGTTACAGAAACCTTGTCACATTTTCTTGCCTGAATGCTCAAACACTGTGGTGGTGAAAGCCAGGCATTGGTTGGGATGTACAAACCCTGTGCAGGAGTGGGGTACTGGAATAACATACTGCCACCCACCTTAAACCCTTTGCCTTATTGTTTTGTCTTCTTCATCTACACAGACTTATCCCTGGGCAGGTGGATGGACAGGTAGCAATGATAAACTATGTTTTAGTCTAATACCTACCAATGAATGAGTCAGTCAGGAAGACGGATTTGTTTGGGTGAAAGAACCCAATAAATCTGCAGTCATCTGTAGCCTATGAGTCAGCACAGACTAAACTCGCATTTCCCATCAAAGGAAAGCCTCTTATATATGTGCACACACACACACACATACATATGTAAGCATACATATGCACAGATGAGAGGTTAACCTAAACGGGGCCATTTTCCTTTCATTTCGGAAAGTCAGTATAAAGTTTCTTCTAATAGAGGGAAACAAGGCAAATGGCGCATACAAAGCAACCATCTCCTCCCCATACAATCAAAATGCTGATGGACTTTGCAGACATCACAGTAGCTTTGATATAGATGCCCCTGTAAATTGAGCCAAGAGGCTGTTCACTATGCACCAGAAATGCACTTGTGTTTTTGCTCTGAATTCACCTATTTGTGTAAGAGAGGTTGCAGCTGTGCCTTTGCTGCTGGAACAGGCAGAAAATCAACCCGGGAATAATCTGCAAGACAATCATCTGGAGGAGGCACTTTCCAGTCGAGTTTTGAAGTTACATGCTTTCTGCCAATGTGCTTTGGATTTGCTCTGCTATTTTTAAAACTGTAAGAAATGTCCAAGCTTCTGCACAGCCCTCCCCCTTATATTTGGTGCACTTATCATGGTTGGCATCCTGTCTGAGGCAGGAGATCAGTCAGGAAGTTAACCAGGGGTCCAGATGCTGCTCTGTGAAATGCTCATGCCAGAGCCAGGCTTCCACACGTTTCAGCTGCCAAATTCCCTCCACACAAATGTCCATGGTTTCTGGCTCTCACACTGGGGTAGTTAGAGGAAAAGACTGAAGAATGTTTTCTACTCTACAATTAACAGGGAGGAGCAGTGCCAGGGGAGTAATACTGCTGACATACGCTGGCATGCTTTGCATTACAAGTTACTGCTTTCCAGCCAGAGAAAGTTCTTGTTTGACGATGAAGATGTGCACATGTGATAGTACAGGCAGCGCACTTGGCAAGCTATGCCCTCAGGAAGGGAATTTAGTTAGGCTGCTTTCCACTTACAGGTAACACTGAGATATAGATGCCTACACACATTTGTATGTGAGATAAATACTGCAATCCTTACCCACCCCCCTTCCCAACAAAGACACTAATCTTACAATAACTGCTTAGAACGTAGACAGTGGTTGCTACCAATCTAGCAATTTCTTTTCTTTCAGGCTCCTGAAATCCCATCTTGTGGAAAACTAGGACTGTATTTCAGACTCTGTATGATATCAGAAAACTTCACATGCTAGGAATGTTTTGGTTTTTTTTTTTTTCTAAATGGGGCCTGTTTCAGCATAGACCTGGCTGTGAAGTTCTCACTGACGCCTCTGCCGTGAGGAGGATGCCTGACTGAAAGTCTAGCTCTGTAGGTACTTAAAGGGCTTTTCTTCAGTCACAGTGCTTGAAGGCTATGGCTGCTTTTGGTGAGCAGACATTATGCTACCTACTCACAGCAGGACAAAACCCCAACAACTAAAAAGCCAGATCTGAGCAGGTGTACATTCCCCCATTATGATTTCAAGCCGTATATCAAGCCATGTTTATCATCATGCTTCAAATAATTTCTCCCCTGACATGAAAGTATCTGAGACTGCAGGATCTATGTCCACCCTTAGAAAAAAGGGACATCATTTTTTTGAGCCAAACCTAGGAGCTGTCGGAGCACACACATGCACATGCCCCTCTTAGGAGAAGAAAGTGTGAGATTTCAAATCCAGTCACATTAGTACTTCCCAGGACTGAATGCTGGAGTTCTTTCTTCCAATTTTAAAATAACTTACTGAGATCTCTATTGCAACTGTTGACCACAAGCCCCTGTAAGGTGATGTGAGTAGTGGACCCTTCCAGATCCAGTTGTTGTCTGAGGCCTGATTTTCCTTCACAGGTCTCTTTCAGATCCCCCTGGGATGTCTAGTTTGTTAGTTCTGAGCTGTGCTAGAGCTACATTTCAAATTAGAGCTAATGGGCTCTAAACCTCATAGAGCTAATAATTAGAAAAGAAAAATGTTATTCAATCTAACATGGATTCTTTTACACAGAAGTGATAACAGCAAACATGACAGTTGTAATCACAAAACGAATTGCATCCAAAAGTTTTAGGCAGCTAAAAAAGTAGCAGAGAGGAGAAGGAGGTAGGATTTAGGACAAAAGCTGGAATCCAACCTGAAGTATAACAATAAGTATCTACACTTCCTGTCATAAAAATCTTTTCATCAAAACTACGTGTGCTAAAATCCCTGGTGCACAGAGCAAAAACAATTTTAACTGGCCTATTTAGGGCTCGTTTTGTTCAGTGTACCAATTGGTAAAATGCAGTGGCAGGACTCACTTTTTGCTCATATGTCTCTATGAGGAGGCAGCACTTCTCACAAATGCCAGTAAAGGCTAGGGCATTTCATCCAAGATTTAATCTTTTGGTTAGTGGTATTTTGGCTTTAGTTTTACTACCCAGCTGACAAAGACATTTGAGCATTTTTACTGATTCAGAAAACTGGGCATTAAGACTCATCTTTATAGTTCACCAAAAAGTAAATGTTTCAAAACGTAAAACTCTGCATACAGCTTTTAAACTTTACAGGGTGAACACTGTGTGCTGTAAAATGAGGGGTTTTTTAATCAGTAATGGAAGCTCTATGTTATAGAAAACAGTACCATTAATTCTGCTTGCTAAGCGCAAATGAACAAAATCAGACCCTCTCTATGAAAAAGGAGTTGGTCACCATAATAAAAGTACAAATTTTTCCTATCCTCTGTTTTCACAGATACTCTTTCCTAACTCATGGGTTTTACCATGCAGTCATATATTAACAGAGGAATGATTTTGCGCATTTTAATGCAGCTGGAATGAAAAATTATTACAGGGAGAAACAGGAATGAATGAGGGACAACTTGGAAAATAGCTTTTCCTCTTTTTCACTGTAGTACTTTCATACTACCTGGAAGGAACTCAAGAAGTTATCCATGGTAGCATCAACTACATCCTTGTCCTTCCTCACTACTGTTCTCCAGAATTTCTCCAGGCAATCCATTACAGGGCTCCATAATCCTACTTTCACATAGGCTGGGTTTTTCCCTTGGTGTCTAACGAGAATCTTTCCTATTCCCGTTTAAGCCTTCCCTACCTCTGCAGCTCACCACAGGCTAACATTGACATATTTCCTGCTATTTGCAGTAACTCTTTAGATACTTAAAGAATTTAGATACTTAAATTCTCAGTATCCTCTCCCATCTTTTCTTTACAGTAAGCAAATGCAGTTTGTCCAGTCTTCCCTCCACATATGATGTTTCTTGTAGCTGTGGTGATTGCTACAATGCTCCCAGATTATCTGTATCTTCTTATGCGCTGTAACCAAACTAAACCCAGTGGGGCCAGGTTCATAGACAGTCAAAATACCAGTGTCACCTAGAGCCTTCTGGCCCTTGAATTCTTTTGTAGCACTGGTATTTGAAACACATCACAGACCCCAAACAGTATAACCTGCATATAGCATCTGCATGACCCCAGACATGGCACCCCTTCAAAGGGAACTGTAGGCCTCTTGCCTCCACTTTTTATAATGATGGTGTTGCAAGTAAGGTAGATACCTGCAAGTAGAGCAGACAGCCATAACAATACAGAGCTGGCATGGGAAGGGATGGGCTGCCAAAGTACTGATCCAACATGCTGGAAGGATTTTTCAGCCCTTGCTGGTGCAACTGATGCTCAGGCAGATAAATTTAAAGCTAACTTAGAACTTTTCTTCCTGAGCAGTACTCACTCCCATGAAGTATGGATGTATTTTGGGAGGGAGGAAGATACTTTCAGAACTACCTCCCTCCTTTTCCCTTGGGCTATGCTAGCAGCCTTCCAGCTCACCCCAGCCCTTCCCCAGATGGCAGTTTTCATTCCTGCTGCGCAAACCTACCAGCACTCCCCCTCAAAGCCCGAACTCTGCTGTAGGAAGAGAAGTCAAAGCCAGTATTTTCCTCTCAGGATAATAGGGAAAAGAAAAGCACTTCGCCTTACATTTAAACTCTCTAAAATAAGGGCTAAATAAGCTTGGAAGAGACTGCCTGGTGCGTGCATGTTCGTCTGGGAGCAGGGAGTTGGTGCGGGGAGGTTTGACTGACATATGTGCGCACCTCCCTTCCTCACCTGACCTGGTGAGTCACTCCCGAGGATCACCCTGTACCCCACTCCCCATCGGGATGGCATTCTCCAGCAAAGGAGTGATCACATTACCCAGGCCCCTTGTGTAATTCTGGTTCCCAGCAATTGTTTTCTGGTGACCTTTTATTGTTAACAATTAGCGCTGGAGCTGGAGCACAACTGGTGTAAGCATATTTTACATCCTCCTCAAGCAAACAAAAAAGCTGGGTGGGCACGGGCTTGTTTCCTGGTTCACACCCATGACTCTTTTGTGTCTCAGATCTCCTCCCACCGTGTGTCATAGTCAGCAAACCCACTCCCTTACCTTTTGGCTCCCAGATAGAGTGACGTCTTCAAGGGATGCGTAGGCATGCTCTGTGTATCCCATTCTCCTCTCACATCCTATAGGAACTCTGCCTCTCCCTGATACTCAGTCTTTCCTTATCCATGAGGCCAGAAATGTAAATCTCTGCGCAGCAGAGTGCAGAGTACAAGTATGAAGGACGGTTTCTATTTATTTAAATGTACAGGCTTTATAAACACCACCCTCCAGCACTACGCTTTGGGTGCTCGTGTATACTTCTGTACAGTAAATATCTTAAGAGCCGGTTCCCTCTTCTCAACCCCAGTGATACACACATGCCCCTGGAGACACAAACACATCAGCAGTCTGCTAATCATCACATACAATAACATAGATTTTCTTTTCTTCCCCCACTTTATTAAACTACGTCTGGGGAGAAAAGGCACAGTTGGCTGCCTGCTACAAAAAGGACAGCACTACAGACCCGTGGCAGACCAAGAATATGCCAAGCTCCTGAACTGAGGACCCTTTCCAGAGGCACAGCACTTTGCCAGCAAGTTTGTCTTTCCTGTGGGGGAGAAAGGACGCTGGGGAGGCAAAAGAACAGGGGAAGACACTCCAGTCTAATCTTGCTTTCTGCAATATGGCACACGTGTATGAGGGGGTGTGTGCGGGGGGGGGGGGTACACTACATTAATCAAATTGTGATCCTTTTAGAGTACAATAGGCGATTAAAACCAACTTGATTTCATCCTGAAGCCTTCTGGCAGCTCACATGTAACTCATTCTTTCTGTGGATAGCTTTACTTAGCAGGTCTGTGCCATGACTAATGAAGCCACCTCTCTGCTAGTGTGCTAATTCCAGACCTTTTGGGAAGGATCCCGGCTGCAGCTCGCTGCATGGCCCTCCCCCTGCAGGCTCCTTATGGCCACCCTGCAAGTTCCTCCCACTGCCTGCGCTGTGCTTGGGAAGAGTGTGAGAAAATATTTCTCCCTCGAATCTGCTTTAGGAGAGCTCTGCTTTGCAGTGACATTTAAGGACAGATATTCTGGGGCACTTCTCATTTTATCTGAAACATTTGAAAGCCGCTTCCTTGGCGGTCTTCCTGCTCCTTGGTGGCGCGTAACCTGATCTTGCCATACCCACTGGCGGTGGGGAGAGGCACACAGTTCACCGGTGAAGTCAGGGTTAAACTAAACATTGAACTGTCCAAGAACTGACTTCCTCGACAGCTCTGATTCAGGCTCCCAAAAATGCTCTGCACGGTGAATCATGCTTCCTTCTGGAAATGACAGAACTTCCTCATCATGGTGTTCTAACTTGCCCTCTCCTCGTCTCCGGTGCTATCAGGAAAGGATTCAATTGCATACCACAATTTTTCCATGGTCGGCAGGGGGGTGCATCCTTTTTGAAGAGGAAGAATTTCTATGAGTCAAAGGATGACAAACTGAAAATTAGTACCAGCTACAGAAATAAATGACAAACAACAACACACAGCCCCATAGAGGTGGCCAGTGGGTGTATATTGGATAATTGCCTTTCTGGCAACTTCAGTTGACTAACTATTACAAGGCGAACTTGCTTTTCATCACTGAAAGTAGTAACAAAGTTGAAAACACTAGTATTAGTCTGTCTTTCTTTGCCTGGTTTGACAGGTCCTGTCTCCTTGCAAATCAGGTAAGGTGGTGCTGTGCATGAAAGGATCCTATGTCCGGCTCAGCTGTGAAGGACCATGGCATTTGCCATCTGCAAAGCAAGGGTGTGGGGAGGAGGAGGAAAAAGGGCAGTGTTTCTGGTGGCTTGTTCCAATCAGGCTTGCACAGCAGACTGGTTCACAGCCATTGCGATGACAGCAATCTACAGAGACAGTTTGCTGCACAGAACTTTAAAATCAAAACAACAACCCCCTTCTTTCTCCCCTACGCCCTGCAAACCCCTTTGATTTACTGAACAACACGTAGTTTGGATAAATACCTTACCATATGGTAAATGATGACTTGTACTGGAAATCATATTTTAAGCAGCTCTTTTTGTTTCTTTGTATACAAATTTTTAACTCCCTCAGAGCCCCAGATACACAGGCTGTCTAGTCATTATTAGTTGCCAGGCTTTGGGCATTCCTGGAATGAAATCCTGTTCCAACCCAGAGCAGTAGCAAAATTCCACAGGAATAGATTGTCAACCTCATTTAGGCATAATGTAATGGGAAGGATTGGACATCAAAAAACTGGAGAGTGGTTGAAAGGAAATATAAAGGCAATTACTGTGACTTCCGTACAGCAAACTTACCTTCCTTACCTAGCCATATTCCATAGTCAGCAAAACAGTATGTATTTGACAGGAGAGAGGAGTAAATAATACTAAGATCTGTACCATTTAATGCATTTTATCTAGATGAAATGCACTTTTTCAAGGCTAATTTAGGAACAATCATTGCTGTTGAGAATTAAGTTTGTATTCCTACTCTTTACATTTTCCCTTGGAAATGGTATTATTTCCATATTGCCATTTCATTTCTTTGACGTGGTTTGAGTTGCTGCCCATAGAGGTGAGCATAAAGAAAAGAAGCCAAATAAATGCTTGGTCCACCTCACCCAGTTTTGGGTTCCCTGCTGCACAAAGTAGGTTTAATACACACCGAAGGTGGCAGTCAGGGAACACAGAAGTGGAAGAAAAATTCTGAACCACATAGTCCAGCCACAGGCAGTGTAGAGTCCTTTTCATAAATGGGTCGAGTTCTACCCTGAAATGAAGATGTTTTGCCATTTCTTGAAAGTTTACCCCAAATCTTACTTATCTAAGTTATCCTTTTCTGATTTCCTCCACAAGCTGCTCTGTGGCCAGAACAGCATTTGTGGTGTCTGTTTTAACTAAAAACCTGCTAGTAACATCAATCCATTACATAAATTTAATGATTCTGGGTAGCAGCTGATTCAATCACAGGAGTAATATTCCTTAAAGTGACTAGCAGTCCTTAAAATGCCTATATGGGCCATGCAAAAATTCCTGTACTGGAATAGCATACATAATGAAAGTTACCTGCTTATTTGTGACCCTGACACCATGAATATTTAGCAGACTGATCTGGAGCTGCAAAGCATGGGGTAGGTATTGAATCCCAAGGACTGACAATACTCAGCAGTTTTGCAATCAGAGAGGACCTTGCCAATTTGCTGATTCATTTCCTTTGGTCCCTCAGATGTGAAAATGAGAGGTCTAATCCCACTGCCACTGTACAGGGTATGCCTCATCGATGGTGTCCAAACCAAAGTAATCTGAATCTAATCGGAAAATTCACACATCAAAAGTATGTACACTCATGGAATAGTAATTGAAACAACACTCAGAAAGAACATTTGGGTTTTTAATTTTGTTGGTTTGAAAACTAGTCTTAATGCAGAAAGGCTTATTTTAAACCACAAAGAGAGCACTGTGGGAATTAGAAATTATCTATTTTCAGCAGCAATGCTTGTTGCATTTTTTATTCATCTGTCTTTCAGATGAGGGGTTGAGCCCAATTTTTGTACAGCTGTTGGCAAATCTCCCTTTGACTGCAGTGGAAGAGGCTGATTGTTCAACTTTGGAAGATACTTCAGATGTCTGCTGTCACACGAGAAGCACATGAATAAGAACTTGTTAAAGTCAGATAGGCTGCAACACAAGACCAAGGCCTTGTTCCCAGGAGAGGGAAGACTCAGTTTACAGGAGAGTTCAAGGCTTACATTGACAGGAGTGGCACAGCAGGGTGCAAGGGGCACTTTGAACTGGGGACAATGCAACAGACCAGTAATAGCTCTTGTCACTGTGCTTCTAACCCAAGATGAAAACCTGCAGGCAGCAGTGGTGGCTAGAAGGAGCTTTGGGGTTGGGAAAGTGTTGTCTGGAGTGGGGAGTGGAGGACATACTCCCGGCACCAAAATGTCTCCTTACAACTCTGATGGGTCATATAAAAATGTTCTGTGTTTGGGTAACGCTTGCTTGGTAATATAACATACAGTACTTATCAATGGTGACATTCATTAATGTAACTGCATACAGTGATTATGGATTTAGAGGGCCTGTTTGCTCCCACCTCCCTTAACATCTGTGAATACCACAGAAAGTAGAAAAATACCATAAAAATTCACAGAAAGGCTTTTCTCAAAGTGCTACCCTGGAAAAGAAAAAATTCAGCTGCTCTGTGAACTGTTTAAGGAGCAGTGAGCTATCTTCAGCAAAACTGTCGAAATCAGAATCACAAAACTTTTCTATCACTTATAGTGAACAAGCTGGTCTCTCTCTCCTACAGATCCAGATGTGTACAAGCACATAACAACAGTTATAAGCTCTTTTTTTCAAACAAGTCCTCCCCCTTCTCCTCCTGCCCTCTCCACATGCACACTTTCAGGCTCTTTGCTCTTCTGCAGACAGATGCACTGACTCTGCCCTTGCACACACACAGATGTAAAATGTCATGCAAACCCAGGCCCACCGGGGCTGCTCAGTGCCCAGCCAGCTGCTGCCACAGAAGGAGGCTCAGAGAAGAAGCTGCCGCCAAACCACGGCTTCTCCTAGCTATCAATGTGCTGCTGACTCCTTGACAGTGGACTCATCCACTGCAGTCCCATGAGACCCCAACAGCTACACAGGGCTGGAGCAGGTCAGCACATGGCCAAAATGCCTTCAAAAGGTTGCAGCATCTACTCCTGGTGACTCACTAGGACTTCACCAAATGAACCAGATCCTAAGTGCCAAGCAACTCTGCCAACCATGTGCAAATGGAAGAAAAAAGGGATGGAGAAAGTTTTGTTGCTTTTTTTACAGTGATTCTGTAGTCCAAAAAAAAGGGCAGAACTTAAAAAGATAAAGCTAGCTGGATAGGAGCTGGAGTCCACAAGACACCATGTTTTTCTCACTGTAGAAAGATAGTTGTGAGAAAATCAGAGAAAGGAGTGACAAGTGGGTGGTGACAGTCTTCACTGCCTGATTAAGGATGTCCAAATAGTGGCACAGACAGGCATGAAGAAAGGAGAATGGAGTTGTGGAGAAAGGTAAGTTAAGAGCTGATGAATGATTCTGAAGGAACTTAGCAGCGTAAGAGAGTACCACCAGCACCCACCATGCTGTTGCGTATGTGTTGCTGGAGAGGAAAGTGGGGACCTAAGTCAGGAACCATGTCTCAGAAGTACATCTGTTTTGGTGTTCCCCTTGGCCATACACCAATTGTCTTACCCTGTTCTATGACATGCGAAGAGTAGCTGGGCCAGTGATTTGCAGAGCACTGTGGGGTCTACTTTTTTTCATCCTGGCCTTTCACTAATCCTCCTCACTAGTCACTGGGGGAGACAGAGGGAGAAGGTGAGATTTGAGGTCTGGTCAAGTTTTCTCTCCATAAGGAATGCTTCTGAAGCAGGAAGGTTGATTTCTTCTGTCCTTCAGTGAGATATTCACTGTCATTTATACTGACATGGTGCTGATGAAGACCACAGAGGCCCAAGGTGATGACCAGGGTGTTTCCCCACATTAGTCAGAGCTAAGCCTCAGATAGACTGTAGGCTTTGGTGAACCTGCAGTCCTTTGCCAAGGTACATTTGCCAGATTTTACATGCTAGAATCCAGGAAAAATAAATCTAGCGTAGCATGCTAGCACTTCCAGTAGTGCATGCTAGCTGCTTTACTCACTTTTCTAAGGGAGCAGTTGTTGCAAAAACACCAGAAAGTTGCAGGCTACATGGTAGGTTTTTGTTTTCCACATAAGATGCAGGATATGCTCATATTACATAGGATGTTCAAGTATTTCTAATAATAAATCAAAGATGTGCCCAGAAGTTAGTTAGTTTTTTGAGATGCTCACGTGTTGGGCAAGAGTCCTTTCAAAATATTTCCTCAGGCAACCCCTAACTTAGGACTGAAGAGTTTATCTTAGTTAATTCTCACTGTTTTAAAAGGGAAAAGACTGTGGGGGTCAGATCCTTAGCTGTTGTAAACTGGCACTGTTCCACCAACCTAAATAAACTTTTGAATTCATATATTGGCTAGACAGAGTCTGACCCTATTCTTCAAGTACTTAATCCCACATATTTTCACTGTATTGGCAAGGATCAGTTTGGCTTGAATGAAGAAATACAGCTCTATCTTATTGTCAAGTTGCTAGCACCAACACTTCAAGCACAATTGTGATCCTCTGTACGATCAGTGTTTGACATCTAAGTGTGTGTTAGAATGGATTTCTCAAGCCGATTGCTGAGACTGATGTAGTAATGTTATATTTTGTGTCTAAAGAAGCCAATCACAAATACCTGTTAAATAAACTGCTTCTGGGCAACAGCTAGAGTGATGACTTTTGCTCGGCACTAAGTGTCTTACCTATGTGTCTTATTTTCTGCACATTTTCAAATCCACTGATAAACTGGAAACTGTGTAAGATCTGTGGTGCTAAATGTGTTGCTTAGGCTGTGTTTCCTCTAGTTGCCAAGGAAAGGAAAAGTGGGATAAAGACCTGCTAGTAAAACAGTTTCCAGGATTGCCTATTTTTCTTGCTTGTAAAAAGGTTCACTTCAATTTAATATTAGTTACTAATGAATGGTTGGCCTTGATTTATGCTTCCCTGTGATATACTTTTGGCAATTGCCCAAACTGCTATTTTTTCTTAGTGCTTCATTAATTAGTGCAAGGATGCAAATTGGTAAAACCTTAGTTATCAAGAAGTCAGAAATGCTGGGTTTGGTCTATCTAGTTTATATATGTAAATCTGTATTCCTGAAATGCATCATCTTTTTGAAAGGCAGCCTTGCTAAGCCTATATTTACGAATGTTAATTATCATGGAGGCAAAGCTCGTGACTTTATAGCCTGATGTGAATTCGGTGCTTAAAACAGGAATTAAACCATTTAATTATTTTTGAGGCATATAAAACAACCTTCCGAAATTTACATCATTTACATGTTACATACAGAATGAATTTTCAGAAAACCAATATAGCAAAGTATGAATTACTGAGGTTTAAAGAAAGAAAAGAATTAAACACATGCTTTAAGAATTTTTTACCTCCATCAGCCTATGAGATCTTGACTTACATAATTCAAGTTAGAATTACCATGTGGCTAAAACTCTCTAGAAACGCATTCTTTCTTTTATCTGAAGGTTCCTCTTCCAAAAGAGTTAAATACTATTATATTCTGGAGATTGCCACAAACAACTTTCCTCTTTGCAAATAGCTGTTGCTGCTATTATTACCAACGCTAGCAAAGCACAGGAAAAAAATACTGTCTGTCTCGATGATCCCTACTCCCTGTCCAGCGGGAATGAAACCTAAACTGACATGGGATGATGCTGTCATTACGGACTGTGTTCTCAAAAAGAACAAAATGGTGTGCTCTTTGAGAGTTATGCAAGATGAAGAAATTGTAGACATTTTTTATACAGCCCAACGTGTGTATGTGCAGTCAGGGGGCTGGCTTGCTAAGGAGATGCCTGCTTAGGCTGGAAAGGAATGCTGAAATTAATGTTAAAAAAAAACAACAAACAACTGCACCACCAGCACAACAATAAAGGACACTGTCACATGATGATTTCCTCGGCAATGAGGACTGGGCACAAAAGAGTCTGTGTTTGTGGTTGCAGAAGTAGGGTATGTCTTATGAGGAGAGGCTGAGGGAACTGGGGCTGTTTAGCCTGGAGAAAAGGAGACCCAGGAGAGGGGTCTCTGGAACTACTTAAAAGGAGGTTGTAGCAAAGTGGGTGTTGGTCTCTTCTCCAAGTAACAAGCGATAGGACAAGAGGAAATGGGCTCAAGTTGTGCCATGGGATATTTTGGATGGATATTAAGAGAAATTTCTTCAGCAAAAGAGTTGTCAAGCATTGGAACAGGCTGCCCAGGGAAGCAGTGGAGTCACCATCCCTGAAAGTATTTAGAAGACGTGTAGATGTGGTGCTTAGGGACATGGCTTAGTGGTGGACTTGGCAGTGCTAGGTCAATGGTTGGATTCCATGATCTTAAGTTTCTTTTATAACCTAAATGATTCTATGATTCTATATACTCTTAGATGCCTCAACTCTTCACAGTTTTGTTTTTGTTTTCAGTTTTTATGCTAACTGTGGCACATATAGAATGATTTTAACATACAACATAAGAATTTTTATTTGTCTGAATTATAATACACCATATGTGAATGCATCTGTTCTTCACTGTGTTACATTTATTATTTGTACTATGGTGGGGCCTCAAGTTTCCACCTCAGATCAGGGTTCCAACTTGCTAGGCAATGCAGAAACACATAATGGGAAACACTCCTTGCTTTGAGAAAAACATACTCTAGATTGACAAAAACAACTCAGGGTAGGAAAGGAAAACAGAACCAGAATACTGTTCCATGGTAGTTTAACCTCATCTAAACTGAAGTTGCCATGGTCCCACACCTCCAACACAGACCTCCATTTGCCCGTTCAGTGGCTTAAACTGGCTCAGGGCTTGAGTAACTGCATCACAGCAAGAAGAGTAAGACTGACGCAAAATTAATCACCTTTTTTTGATAAAGTTAGTTTAGCAGAATTAGCTCCCTGAAGTGATTCACAGTGCAGCAACATGAGCACCAATGCTGGCATGAGGGAAGGGCCATGGAGGGACGGTGGAAGAGCAACAGCCCTGTTCTATGTCAGCATAAGCTGCCATGGAATCTCACACATGGGGAGGCTGCACTTGGCGCATCCCTACAAGCTCAGTGCTGAGGAGGAAGAAGCAGTGTGCAGCATCAGAGCTACATGCCACTACACTGCTCTCTGCACCATACCCTTGCTCTGGGGTGCTGCAAACCTCACCTGTCCTAATTGCCTGGTGACAGCAAAGCGCTCCATGAAGGATCCTTCAGACAGGACCAGGCTCTTGCCTACAACAACAAGTAGGATACCCATGACTGGAGAGATAAGACACAGAGCAAATGCTGTGACTTGTGCTAGCAAGCAGAGTTTGCTCAGGAACCATATTTATCCTTCTCCTTCTTCCCTATATATGCATGTGTGCATGCACACACACACACAGACACATACACACAAGCCCAGCATGGTGGTACAGAGGCATAGAATGGTCAGCAGTTCTGGATCTTCAGAGCAGAAACTCAAGCCTCCTGGGACTGGGTTCACTAGGCCATGGTCAAGAGATACTATTTATGAACCCTTTAATGTTAAGTGCTGTGTTACTACCAAATGGTGTGCATTACATACGTTCACGCCACAGAAAACAACGAGGATGATTTCCCTCCTCAAATCTGTGTGTGCTTTTTGCTCTTTTCAATTTGCACTCTTGTTTTTAAAAGTCCGCTGGGGCTTGCTCCATCTCAGCAGTTGGTTTCTTTCTTTGTCCTTCTACTGCAATCTGTTACCTCTTGTTATCTAGCATTATCCCTTTCTTTCATCCTTTATGTGGTCTTGCACGGTCGCTGCTGCCACTAGGAACAAGCTGCCTGCCTCCAAGGGCATATCTTTTTTATTTATTTTTTTCTTAATTTCTAATTTTAAAACACATGTTTTCCTGTATTTATGATGCAAAATTGTTCTGTCCTTCTCTGCTATGGGCCATGAAGAATGCTTGCTTTAATTTACCCTACATGCTGTGCTGTTACATTCTTCTTGTCTGTAATTTATGCCACATACTGTGCTCTCCCTTGTATTATACAACATAAAGTTGCCAGATGGGTGAGTGCAACGCATACTTTAAAATGAAGGCTTTAAGGCAACTGCTTAATCTGAAGCTGCAGAACAAGCCAACACCAAAAAAGAAAGAGCATTTGAAAATATACCCAAACAGGTCAGTAGTTATTATGTGGGGCTAACACTCTGAGGAACGCTTGCTAATTAGCATATCATGCTATCAACTTTTCCTTGAGATTTATTTTTTTCCTGCTTGCTTTTCATGGTTTATGGTGGCAAAAGATGAAGCCAACAACAGAGCATTAATGGGAAAAAATTATATTTGGTCCTAAACTAGGAGCTGTCACTTTTCAGAATGAATTGGTGCTCACCGATTGGAGATTTGCTTGGCTGTGGTTAGGGGGTCAGTTTGGCCAGGTTGTGGGGGAATCTGTAGACAATATTCAGCATAGGAGGGGTCTGTTTTTCATGATCTTTTCATTTCCTTTCCTAGCAAAGGCCATATTATATGTGCTTAGGGTTTATTTTATGCTGCAATGGCTAAAGTACTGAGGAGCTCTATGTAGCTCTCAGCACTTCTCTATGCATTGCATGCTTCCCAGGGCACATGTCATTGTAGCAGCAGCATAGCCCTCATCTTCCACCCCCCTGTGGGAGGTGGGAGGGCTACATACTGCTGCTGATCTGCAAAATTTGCTCTGCTGTTGCTGCCTTACACCATGCTATGCAAGACTTGGCTACAGCCCTAAAGTGTGTGCGATCAGGCTTGTGGCTAGAGAAAGCTGGAGTGGCCATAAAGGGGTCCTGCACTATCAGGACCAGCCCTATTACCCACCTTGGGATTACGGGTGTGCTTATGAAATACTTGATGGCAGACTCAAGGATATCCAGGGTGATATCTTGGCTCTGTAGAAGCTGACAGAAAAATTCTGCAAGTGTTTGCTGTGAAAGAAGACTTTCTCCCTGCTGATGTGTTCAGGAAGGTGAACAAAGAATCAAGGTGACTTGCCCAGCCAGTGCTCCAGTAGAAGAAAGACTGAGTGTCACCATGTATTTCAGGTGGGCTATTGGAAACCAGGCTGGGATTGCTAAACAGATGGTGTCACACTAAGCTTCAGCACCATCACTCTCTGCTATGAGCTTTTCCAAAGAAAAACGTGAGGATGGGGAGAAAAATATGTTAGAATGTGACAAAATCCCACTGCGTTATGGAAGGGCCAGTGGGAGGAAGGGACATGTGGAAAGAATCTATCTAGATAGCAAAATGAAGGGATAGCACATCTATGCAAGCTATCACTGGTAACAGAAGTAGTGAAAATGTACTAACAGTGGGCTTTTAATACACTGTTCACAATAAAAATGCAAGTTCTCATCATTATACTCTTCTGACAGCCTGCATGGCCTGACCTTGATGCTCTTGCAACTTGGGGTAGCTAGCTTGAGCTAAGATGGCCACGCTACTGCACGCTTCGGTAATGCAGCAGACAAGCTGCCAGATGGAGCAGGAACCAGAAACTGCCAAGATGAGCTGGATTCTCTAAACATAGACAAAAATACTGCTGTGAGCTCGCAGCTGAGAAGTGAAGATGTAGGGCCATGATTTGTCTTCTGCCTTATCTGTCCCCTTTGATACCAAGGCTGGAGATCATACATGCATTGTCTCACCCATAGCTAGGCTCTGTGTTTCAAATGGCCTGCTGTCCCACCTGGTGTAGCCTTAGTTGCTTGAACTATGAAATTGGCATCAGAAAGATGAGGAATGAAAAACAATCATGGTGCTCATGTTAAGAGAGCAAGTCTAGCAGAACAGGGTAAGGCTGGTGCTGTGAACACTTTCTGTGCTCTCCTACACTGAGTGACATACATGCAGTATCTTCTAAGGACAAAGGTGCTTACAGATATTTCAAGACCATTTCATTACCATTTACATTCAGATGTTTTAAGTCATAGACCAGAGCTTGGTAACACGGGTACTTGGCATTTCAGGTTCCCTTCTCACCTTTTTTAAGTTTCTTCACCACTCTGAATGGTGATGGATTATGCTTTCGTTGCAGAGTATTAAAAAAAGAAACCCCACAAAGCCCATGAAGATCTTGTCCCTGATATAATGAATTTCCTATTGACACTAATTTGGCAGTGTAATGGAACTGATAAATACATTTCACACTTAGTTTAACATGTCTTTAAACAATCAGGTTAAAGGAGAGTAAGTAAGAAGAACATCTAAAATAACTGCTTGTATTTTTCCTTTACTTTCTATAAGGCTTGACTATTTAATAATCAACCCATTTCTCCCATGCATTCTCATGTACTTGAGTAAGTTGGACACAATCCAGACATTGATTGACTGCTTTGCAGAACTTGCTAAGTTTCTTTTTCTTCTAGAGGAAAAAGAAACTCAGGAAAGAGAAACCTAGTGCAATACTGCCTGAAAATAAGTACTGCATCACGGGGCCTGAAAATAATAATATGTGCCTATTTGTCAGGGATACGTTTCCCCTTTCTGTATGACAGCCATGTGTCAGTGCATCCAATACAGTAGCTTCTTCTCTAAAGATATATATGTATGTGCATATGCATAAATTTAACTTCTATTCAAGGCTTAGTCTCCATCAGTGCCTAACTTGCGGTTGCAACTCAATCCTGTTATTTGGGAATCGGATGCCACTGGACTGATTTATTAGTGAACCTCCAATGGTAGTCCCACAGCACAGTGTTTCAAAAGTGAGAAATCAGAGCAGTGTTTGCAAAATTCCAAGTCTAAAAATTTAATTTTCTGAACATGTCTAAACACCTTTCTTTACTGCCTATCACAGTCAAAAATACTACATTGGGTCAGACACTCCTGAATTGGTATTGCTCAAGGGAGAGTATGCTGGAAGATCCCAGGCACTCAAGGAACAGAGAGGACAGAGCCTTCTTTTTTGGAGCTCTTGGCTCCCTTCACGAGGCCTGCTCTGACATCTCATGCAATGTTTTCCTTCTCTGTTGTAGTGGTCTGAGAACAATGTATCCCCTTCAAGCTTTCCATTCTTTTGGTTTGAGTGTTTGCAGTGTCATCAAGAAGGATTGAGGCTGATACGTTAATTTTCATACCACTAGGATGTAATTCTCAAGAGAGAATCTTGTCATATGGTGAGAGAAGGAAGGACACATACTGGCTTATTCAAGATGAAATACTTTTGTTTACATGACTAAGACTTAGTTACATACCTGGGATAGGGTTCTGTATTGGCCTTAAAATTGATGTGAAGGGAACATCCTTAGTTTTGGCAGGGGTGGAATTTCAGTGCATTTTTCAGGGATGAAACTCAGAAGAACAGAGAAGGTCAGTTTAACCTTGTGGTTGTGGTTATGAATGAGCAAGGAAGTTTAAATTACACTGGAGGACAGCTCCTTTAGTCACAGGAGCCTGTACTGCACTCTAGATCCTTTATAAATAAATACGAGAACTCTTGTGTTTTTGCAGCAATAAGCAAACTACTAAGACACAATGACTAGGTTGTTCTTATTCAGCTCTGCTGATGGTAAAATTCCTTATTGGTGTTCAAGATTACAGCTACGGAGCAGCCTGTAAACAGAACAATGCATTTTTCACTAGTGTAATACAGTAGTTCTTCAGCAGCCCTCTCTTCTGCTTCCTCATAATTTTAAATAAGCATCAAGCAAAAGAGAAAGTGCTAATTATGTTTGCGTTTAATCAGTCCAACATCTCATTTCAAATCTGATGGATTGATTCACACGTTTGGCTGAATTCAGCAAAAGAATTGGTTTCCTTCATAAGCAACTCATACATCATACTTATATAAGCACAGGATTGCTTGGACACTGATATCTGCAAGCTTTCTTGAGAACTTTTCTATATATTTCAGACATGTGAACACTGGTGGCTGAGATTCCTTGCTGCACTACTCCTGGTTCACCTGGGGATCAACTGCACTTCTGATTATTCCTCCTCCTTTCAAAACCCATCTCTTGTACCACAGTCAGCACTGCAGTTCTGTCTCATGAAATGCCTGCTTCCAGAAATCTCCAGACATGATTTTGACCTCCTCCTTGCCACTCATGTGCCTCGGCATTTTGCTGGCCAGTGCTGGTTGACTGTATGTGCTTGCTCAACAACACTGGGTCCATTTCAAACCTCACTGGGTTCCTCAATCAACTTCTTCTAAATTGTTCCAGGAGCACAGGCCTTTGACTGACTCACTGAAGCCCTATTAACTGAGTAATAGGACATTTCCCACTGCTTTACCTGGCACCTGCTTTCATTAAGTAATATTAAAGTTTTCATTAGTAATATAATCAGAAGTAAATAAAAGCCTGAAATCAGTAATGCTCCTACCAATTTATGTCAGCAGTTGTAAGAAAGATCTGAATCAGACCTTTAATCTTTATTAGCCAGGTGATTAAGTATAAAATGACTTTCTGGGAGTGAGAGGAGATGCCCAAGATACATTTACCAGAACTGAGGCAGAAAATGCATTCATGTTTCAAATGGCACCTTGTATTAGGTGGCATTTACAAAAACATGTAACTTTACAATGTTGAAATGATGGGGCAGCCTTTCAATAAATCATGTGCAAAAAGGGCCTTTTGTGAAGAGAAGCTGCACTTCAGGCATATTCTTATTACTACTTTAAGTCAACCAAAAGGGAAAACTCTCATTGCCAACTGTGACAGACTGCAGCACTGCACTAACAGGAAGG
Organism: Pezoporus wallicus; assembly: GCF_028554395.1. Taxonomy (NCBI): domain Eukaryota; kingdom Metazoa; phylum Chordata; class Aves; order Psittaciformes; family Psittacidae; genus Pezoporus; species Pezoporus wallicus. The sequence goes on along the minus strand of NW_026637351.1, from coordinate 1,559,848 downwards.
CTATTTTCGTTCTGAATTGGGAACTGGATTACTTACTCAAACAGTAGTTTTGAAAACTGCAAAACTACGTTCTTGTTCCCTTTGCAGCGTGTTCCTAACTATATCCTTTCCATTGCACAGTTTCAATATATACACACACAGAGCACCTTGGTTTCTGAAATTGCTTTTCCCTAGTTTCTGGCTGGCTTGAACAGCCATGACTTGTTTCCCATACACCTCTTTCAATAACATCCCAGCAGCTGACAGCAGGCAACTTGGACCAGGCTTCACTGCAGCTTTCAGAACAGCTGCTGGGAAAAGGACAATATTTCTGAGCTACAGATGGGTACGCTTGCCATGGATGTTACAGTTTAGGGTCATGCTACTGCCCTACAGATACCTGCAGTGATATGCATGGACTTTGGGTTTCATTCCTGGCTATACTGAAGTCACTCGAAGTTGTGCTACCAACTTCCTAATGAGTGTTGTGTCTTTAATTGACAGCACAGATATCCCTCCCTGGTGGAAAATGAAAGCATTTTCAGCTCTTTTCCATTCAGCTGCTGCTGAAGAAAATCCTTTTACTAAAGGAAATAAACAAAAAAATATTGCAATAAACATGTAAGATAACCAGTAGGAAAATAATTTAGATGATGCTTTGAAAGACAAATGCTAAGGGCGCTTTTGCCATCTGAGCTGCAGCCACCATAGAGGAAAGCATCCTAAGGTATCTTGGTGTGAGGGTAGGGAGACTGAGTCTTAAGCCACTCGGAAGGGCAGCCAGCCAGCTCTTCCCAACTGGCACAGACCTGTAGGTGCTTCCTCTGCATTAGGAGGACTCTCCCACAACAGGAGATACATGATCGCGCCCTTGAAGAGCAACAGAAAAAATTCCACTTACATTTCACAACATAGTCCAGTGAAGGCTACTGTCATGCAAATTTCAGTACCTCTACAACAATTGGTGCTGAACCTAGACAGCCTCGGTATCAGGGAAATTGTCCACTTGAGGGGTCCACAGATGCTGATTCAAAGCCCTCGTCAGGCTTCCACTGCCCTGCCTTGAGAACACAATCCTTGGGGGAAAGTTCTGCTGCACTTAAACTTGACTTGCACATTACTTGTTCAGACAAGCTACGAGTACATATGACTCACCATTTCCCTACTTTGTTTAGCCTGTTAAGCAGCCATCAGCATTTACATCACAACTGATCATAAAAGAGCAAAAATGATGTAGCTGTTCCAGCCTCACCCCTTGTGAGTTACTACAGGAAATTTGCAGTCCTCCCCAGAACTCTCCACTGTAATGTCCCCACTTGGAATATTCAATGGAGAAAATATACTCAGAGTTCTAAATTTCTCTATTTCTTGCCTGTGACTTATTCTCCATTCAGTGATATCCTTTGGCTTCCCAGTACTTACAGTTCTGGGAGAACAACAAACATGATAACCTGTTGTGATGGGCAGACTATCACAACCCAAAAAAAGAGTTTGTCAAACCTGAGCAACCTAGACGGAAGCCCCAGTGCATAGGCACAAAAGCTGTTTCTTGCTCCCTCAGGCTGACCCAAAAGCTCCAACTTCAGCATCCCTCTGTAGCCAGGTAGCATCATGATACAAAGATGGCATGGTGAAATGCCACATCAAATTAGCTTTAACTGCAGCAGTTTACCGAGGTCAGCTATGTAACCCTGTGTGCATTTCACCTTGTGTTTGCCCTCTCTGCTAGAACCATCCTGCACAGCAAACTGCAGCCACAGCACAACAAAGCCATGGTACAGCTGAGATACAAGAGCCTGCTGTAGCTTTGGCATGGTGCTAGAGCTGGCCCTACAGAATGCTTTGCCCTCCTTAGTGAGTACAGGGCTCTGTCCACTACTCCCCTCTTTTTCTGGAAAAAAAGTTTCACTGGCAAACACAACCTGAAATGGCAGGAGGCAGGGCATGAGGGACTCATTTTCAATTGGAGCCATGTGGAGCCCTGTATGCATTTCATACTATGCAGTACAAACGGTCTGGCTGCAGCCCTTCAACACTGCAGCAACCTTTGCAAAAAATCTTGTCTTCTTTCTTTGCCTCCCCACACTACTCAATAAATTTTTAAGTAAATTCATATAGTTTGAAGGGTTTTTTTTTGTTTCGTGTCTCAGAAGGAAAAAAGGCTTTACAATCCCATGGGCTCAGCATGTTTTTCTTTAAAAATTTCACTTGAGAAAAGATCTTATGTTCAGAGGACTACAGATGCTGGGCTTATAAGGCACGTACTATACAAGACTTGAGTGCCAGCTATCCTGGGCAGATGTCCCTGAGCTTCATCCTGTCACACAGTACATGTGCATCAGTGATAGCTGGATGGATAAATATGTGCACATCCACACACATGCAATTCAGCACTGCACTTGATTTTTCTGAAAGGACCAGTTTGTCAAGGAACCCAGGAGAAGCAGACAGAAAGTGCGAGTATCTTGCTATAAACAGCAGCTGGGGAGGGAAAGAGATATTCCAGTCATGAATGAGAAATCCCAGCAGCAACTTCACTTGTTGTCTTAAGACAATAAAAGTGCGTGCCTTAAGAGTATCCTTGTGTGGGGAAGGCCCAAGAGAAGGATTAGAGGGCACAGAAAGTGTCAGACCTGAAAGCAGAGAAATAGGTATCAGTAAAACTGGAGATCGCTGGAAAGCATTCGGTTTATTAATGATGCTAATTAAAGCCAGGTCTGAAGTAGGGTTTCAGGGGCTACAAGTTGCTGTTACATTATGGATTATATTGCAGTCCATGCCAGTGCTAAAACTGACTTAATAAACCTTGCTTGGTGGTTATGTATTTTTGGAGGCAGCTGTCTCAGTAGGCTCCTACAGTTTTAGGACTGCCCACCCCCACCTCCTTCCTGCCTTCCACCACAAGCACGAGCCAGGGTCCCTCACTCCTAGAATGGCAGGTTGGGTGGGTAGCCCCATAAATACTTACAACCATCCCTCTGGTGCAGTGGCAAAATGTTAGGGAGCTACTGAACAAAACAGAGGTGCAAATCATAGAACCAACTAGGTTGGAAAAGACCTTCAAGATAAGAGCCTGTCCTTGAATTTAGTGATTATGAGCTGTTGTGCTACTGTAATTGTTCCTAATTAAACAAAAACAGTTAATTAAATATGCAGAAAAGGCAATTCACTTCTTTTCCATGATCACTGGCTGTACTGAATTATCTTCTGGATAAAAAACACAACAAGAAAGAAAAAAAAAAAAAAGGTTGTGTGGGGGCAATGTTTCAGTATTCCATCACCTGTTTTTCCTTCTTTTTTTTCTCTCCTAACAGCAAAAATTCAGCATTTTCTTTTTCTTTAAATAATCATTCTTGCTGTTGGGACAACTCCCTTTTAAGGCCATTTTTTGCTCAGAGGGAATGTTGACTGCACTTATAAACACCCACTTCCTAGGGTTTATAATAGTAACAGCAACATAACCTGAACTATAGTTTCAGCAACATGCAGCAAACACGTTCAGACTAAGCCTGGCCTACCAGCTTTTTCAGAAATGCTTCGGAAGTGTTGGCAATGGCACTGTGGTTTTATTTGCTGTTCTCACAAAGTCACCTCTTTGAAAACCTCCTGTCTTTCTCCCGTGCTTCTTCCAGCTCTAAACTGCACAAGGAGAGTATTTGGATGGGGCAATAAACACTGAAGCAGGAAAATGCCACCTTCTTTATAACTTAGGAATTTTAGGTGGGTGCAAACTGTGATCATAAAATTCCCAAGAACTACAGTGAAAACCAGATCTCACCATATGCGTTGTTCTGCTCAAAATACTTACTTACTCCAGGGAAGGTTGCAAAAAAGCCTAATGACTTTTCAGCTGTTAGGCTGCTATCCTATTACTGTAATCTGGTTAATTAGCTTGGTACTTTGGCAGAAGACCTGGTGTAATGGGGTAAAAATAATTTCCACTTCAAAAGTATACGTTGCAGTTAAGCAAAAGTTCAAAAAGATTAGACATATAGACTGCAACCTCCAGAAGTACCAATGACTTCCAAATATACCCTGCACTTACAGGCCATCAGCACTGAGACAGGGAATGATACTGGTGTCAGACCTTCAGAGGCCTCATTAGTGACTGCAAATGCATCAACCTTTCCAGTCATGCAGGTTCAGAATTGCTACCTTGTATTTAAGCCATTGCCTCTGTGTTTGCTCTCAAGATTTTGTGCTATGCAGCCCCTTCACCTGGAGCGGGATGTGTTACTTCAGTGCAGTACCAGCTGAGCAGATCCCAAGGGCCCAGTGGTGAACTTGTTCACACGGTCATAAATTAGGAGCAACTCCACTGCTGGTGGTGATGCCGAAACACACAAGCCTGGACTCGGGTTCTTCATACCTATTGCATGGTTTCTGAGTGGATGGCTGGGAGGCTAAATGTAAAATGGTCCACCCCCACCCTCCTTGAAAAAAAATAGTTCAGCAAAACCCCAAAACAAACTCCCAACACATGGAAACACATAAAAAAATGTATAGGGTTGGGAGGAGGGGAATCCTTGCTGAAAGCAAAGCAATCTTGTGCCAAATGAGTTGTCATGGCTTTACTATAACATTCCCACAAAGACGAACAGAATTTTCTTTATTGTGAAATCTTCGTTGTGAGCCTTGCTGCTCCTGGGAAAAGTCATATGTCAGAATAGAACAGTGTTTCCAAATATGACTAGTCTGAGCAGATAAACAATGAATGTCAACACAGCATTCAAGGAAGTCTCTATCTGTGGTTAAATCCTTTTCTAAGGGAGTTTATATTCTTGTTCTGCTAGTACTATACATCATGAATACCTATGGAGGTGCTTGCTTTCGTACAACAAACCCGATATAACTCCATCAGCTGCATCTGGAAACATTGTGCAGCATTATCTGCCAAGTTCAGAACTCTGTATTACATTTTCTCAAGACTCCTTGCATAAACTGACGAAATTAGTATTATTGTTCATCTAGGGTTTTTAACTAACTAAAAACATGATAAACACGTAGGTTCAGTGTCTTGTACCTCCCAGATTGTGGCAGAGGGTCACTCTGGGGTAGGGAGTAGCAAAGTTCAGAGGACCACAAGGAAAAAGGAAAGAAAGATTCCAGTCCTGTGCCCTCTGTCCTTACAAACACAGAGACTAAGTTCACCCTGTCCTTCAACAGAGGTGAAAACATAGGAGGTCCTTGAGAACACCAGGGCAACAATCCTGCTCTTAAGGCTGCTGCACCCAATAGCTCTTTAATGCAACATGCCAAGCAGTCCTGGGGAGAAAGATTTCTACCTCAAGCCACCCTCTATTTCAGTCATGTATGTTTTGACCACTAAATCACAGTTATTTCTTTGCAGCAGAGCAACATTACTCTAGTGAAGGAATGCATCCCTTTGCTGCCAAACAATCTAAAACTTACATGTCAGAGCAATCTACAGGTCTGGTCTGTACTTCCTTGGGTTATATTCTAATTGATATAGGCTGTGGCAGTAAAGGCAAGAACTCTCTTTTCTGATCAGCATCCAAAGCCTTCCAAAACTCACATTCCTTTTTCCGCCTTATAACTTCTCTTAAATACAGACACCAAACTTTCAGTTCTCTGCAAGTTTTGTAAAAGTACCTTCTTTTCATTGGGGCTGAGAAGCCACTCAGCATTTCAGAGACTTCCATTCAAATTCGGTTTTCACTTGGGGAAGGGGGAAAAGGCTGGTCCTTAATTTCACTATGCCTCAGCTCCCCATCCACAAAACAGGGACATTACAGGGCAGGTGAACATCCCACATTCTGGACAGCAATTTTCATTCGTGGTTCTGCAACACAGCATTTGTTTGGATTTAAGAGAGCACATTATATCTCCCTGCCATTACAGAACTGAAGCGAGTTTGGCTATTGGAAGATGTTTGAGTCTTTTTCATAACACTATTAAACATAAGGAAACCCAGAAGCTTGACATTCTATTCCACCATGTAAATCCATATTTTTCTGAATTACCAGAAAGTTCACTTGAAGTGAAAACCCTCTATAGAAATTTGGCTTCCGAAATACCTTTTAACCAGTACCTCAAATGCATTTTCGTCGTTGTCCACCAACACCATTATCACTATGGTGGAGTAACGCTAACCTTTAAGAACAGAATAAGTTTCAGGGGACTCATAACAAGACCAATGAGGTACCCACAACATGATTAACATACTTTATCACTCTTGAAGCTTCAGAGACTTCCATGCTTCTGCCACATACAGTGACCATCACAGGACTTCAGTTATATCTCTCTTACTGCATCAGGTAAGCCACAGTAAGCTGTTAACCAAGTCTGATTATACTTATACTAGTTTAGTTCAACAATTTAACTTGCATTAGCCTGAAAACTGATAGTTCCATTTAGTGAGTGATTGAACTCTGCACAAACCGTGCAACTCGGCGTGCTAGCATAAGCTGTACCAATAGCTGAAAGCAGCTAAACATCTGTCAGCAACAAAGTCACATTCCTCATGAAGCTGTCAGACCCCAGGACTACGTGGCAGAAAGGATCAAGAACCTTCTGCAAAGCATGCAGACAGGCCAATCAAGAACACGTACAACTTTCACGTCTTTATCTAGCTGATCTATCTGTAAGTAAATAGAGGAAGACATTAGGAAGGGTTGTTGCAACTCCTAGTCCTACAGCTCATGAGTCAGTTCTGAGGTAACCATGACAAACTCTGCCACTGTGCTTTGCAGCAGTTGCTTAGGCTTACAGAAATAGGCAAAAGGCAGCGGCAGGTTTATTTACTTTTACATTCATTCATTTTTTTTTTCTTATTGGAAAGGCTACAGTTAAAAAGCTGAGGTATTCCTGACTGTGCTGCTGTGATTTTAAGGTCTTTATGTGGATGTTTTGCAAAGATTGCAATTATCCAGAGTTATCTCAGTGCTCCATGTAAGGCTACAGGACACACTCTTCTGTGTGTATATTGCCTAGGTGAACTACATGAAACAGACAAGATTCACTCAAGGAAAGGAATAGCAGCTCCTGGTCTCAGCACACAATACCTTGTTCAGCTGCCGGTAAGTACTTAGAACAGGCACAGCTCACCTGCCTAGACTATACTGCAGGCAGGGAAGAGGTACAGACAAAGAGAGGAAGAAAAATAACCAAAACACCTGCTATGGCATGTACATCTAGTGGTACAGTATACTGAATTTCTAGAGATGAGGGGCAAGGAAGCTATAGATACTTGTTCCTAGGAGATACATATAAATTTAAAAAAAAAAAAAAGAAAAAAGGAGAGTTTCCTATGCTTTTCATCAGTCCTTTCCCTTAAATCTTTCCAATGCTTCTCCCTCCCTAACATCTTCAGCATCCACTCAGTATTGGTTGGCCAGCTCTGGGGCACAGGAAAATTACCTAATGATTCAGCCCAGGTCCCTTCAGGACTCTGCATTTTAAATAAAACTAAGCTTTAAGGAGATATAATATCAATGTGTTCATTATGGTGATGTGTAAGTGTTCCCCCAGCAATTTACTTATCTTTCCAGAATTAATGTATAAGTGTTTCAGAAGATACTGTTTTCTTGTAGCTAAAAGAGAACTGGAGATTCACCATATTAATGGTTCTGCAAGTGTCTTTAGATGGGAGAATTAACACCTACAGCAAGCAACATGATTGACTTGAATCACAGCACCACTAACTTTCAGGAGCTTGACAGACACTAATTTTGGAAAGGTGTTTTGCATGGAAGACTGGCATTTAGAGCACATGGAAGATAGAGTATGTGCGGGTGTTTCTTAGCAACCTACAGAACAAAACTTTATAAAGAGATAGAAAAATTACTAACTTAAAGGATAAAGTTTGCTAATGTGTAGGAGCAGCAACTGTTCCTCAGAGCCTTAAAATTGAAACTCACTGTTGTATAGACAGCCACTACTGGCGTGCAACTTCCTTTAAGTGTGATCCTCTCCTAAAACAATCCAGCATCTTTTTCGAGCCTCTACTAGAAGCTGTAAGACACACAGCAAGAGAAAAATGTCGGTATTAAACTGGATCTCAAGGGTTTCTACAATTCTGATTATGTACTTTTATAAGCAGCTGGTTATCCATGGACAGGATAGGTTCAGAAGTTGTGGGGCTCTCCAATGCCAAGGACCACTTGGGCTCAACACCTCTTTGGTGGAGCTTTTGTTTATATACACCCACAGCCAAAGTTCAGCTGGCTTTTTTGGCTTGTGGTTTTTTTTTTGGGGGGGGGAGGGGGTTGGTGTTTTTTGTTTATTTTTACAATAAACTGGAGAACATTTCACAGTACAAACAATCCCACAACTGACAGGCACTACAAATGCTCTTGCACTGCATATAAGCACTTCTATGCTACACAACTTGTTTTATGACCCACGTGAAGGGGCCAGAGAGACATGACACAGAGGTGCCAGGGCCGTCCATCTTGCCTGAAAAACTACTTCAGAAGACCAGTTTCCACTGCTAACTCTGAGGGATATTTACAGAGTAAAAATACACAAACACACCAATGTCATTCAAGTCAGATGCCAAAGTACATTGCTAAGATAGTACTTCTGGCAAGGAGTCCCAGGTGTGTATATGCCCTTTAAAAATTGCTTGCTCATGCTGAGGGGAAGAAGAGGTGCCTGCTGGAAGGTTTCCAAAAGACTGCCCTGACCTTCCATAGGGAGCTCCTCAGGGAATTCCTGAGTGCTGAGCAGAGCTGAGAAGACAGCAAACCACCCAGTTAGCCTGAGAAAGCATGTGTGTACAAGACACAGAATCAGCTCAGTTATTCAGGAGAGAAGCAGAGATCCAAATTAGAGAAGGTTTCCATAGTTTAATTACAAGCTACCTGCCCAATGGATGGAGCTCTCCTGTTAGGAATGGCTGTTCACACTTCTGGGCAATAAAAGGAACCCATTCACTATTCTGTTCTATTTAAAGCATGGTTTTGTTTTTTGATCACACCACCCCTCAGTCCACCCTTTTAAATTTGTTATGGCTGTTTTAGAAATTTAATGACTCCAAGGTTTTTCCTGAAGAAACTTGCAGAATTAATTTGTCACTACCATGTACTGATATGGCAGCATGCGCTGTTAAGAGCGCCAAGGTCAGGCTTGATGCAGCCTTTCAGTTCTTTGAATCTTATTTCACATAGAAAAAAAACCAACATAGCCAAGAAAACACAGCTTAGAGGCCAGAGATATTCACCGCAGAATAAAGAAATAGTAGACAGGGAGGCTTGTCCTAGTAGTTGTCTACAGCCAGAACGTAAAAATACCATTCTTCCTGGTATTAAGATTTAAATAGACAGTCAAGTCAATTCTAAAAGTCACAGAACTAAAAGAAATATCAGTGTGGGAAGACAGCACACAAACTGAGACACAACAGAAAACATAGAATTACAAAACTGCTGTGATCTTCTCTGACCTACTGGTCCAAACAGATCCAACTGCCACTGTTGTCTTAGTTCCCATCATTTGCTTGATTTGCTTAGTGAGCTGTACAGGAAAGGGGGTGGGAGGGAGGGAATTAACTCTGAATGCCAAACTCCAAGCTCTGGCTTTTGGAGAACAGAGATAGCTGAGATTTTTACCAGTTGTGTTCTCACCATTTACCTGTCTTCAGATATGCTGCAATGAGAGGAACAGCTCTGGCCAGGCAAGACACTTTCCCTTCTGAGAAACAGCATGCAGCCTGGTGAGTCCTCAGCATTATAAAAATATGTCCAAGGTTGTTGGGAGTGAAAGCTCAAGGTAAATGGAAACCCTTAGAGTCCCATTAATAAGTTCAAACACGTGGAAAATGTTATGTCACAGGATCCTGTTTCCTCCATTGAGGCTGAAGGAGCCTGCTGTTAGCAGCCATTTAATCAGGAGTAGTAATGGTACCCTCAGCAGGGGATAGGAAGGGATAGGCATTTATGCCAGTTTCACTGAAATACATACAGAAGAGAAAGAACAAAGAATTAAAAAATAAATATCACTGTAGGAGGAGTAGCCGCTTTTACACATTTCCATTAGCTATGCTGGACATGGAAAACAAAACGAGAATCTCAGAATTAGGTAACAGAGGAGGGTAAGCTTTTTTTTGCCTTTTTTTTTTGCTTTTTTTAAGGTGTCTGTATACAAAGGCAAGTAGCATGACAGAAAAAAAAGAGGAACCAGAAGTACCTGCCCACAAAGGGGATTTTGACATTGCAAGTTTAACTGAAACACAGCAGGGAAGTGAAACTGAATAGGAGAGGGGCTTGATATTGCTTTTGAATTGCTTTATGGTGCTTGCAATATAAACAGTTGGGATAAACACACCTTACTCTGTCATGAATCCTTAAGAGCAAAGTTGAACAACTATAGACATAAGAGCAAAGCAATGCCACAAAAAATGCCAATATCTTAATACTATTGAAATGAGCCACAGAAACAGTGCAGAGTAATACAGTGCCACTTCTATGACTATTGTGCATACGCTGGTCAAGGCTCAGAAGGCTATATGGAAGAAAACATCAGCAACAGCACTGAGAAAGTGCCAGTTAATTTTAAGAAGACTCAGCTATATCCAAGTCTTTACCAAATTTTCATAGTCAGAGACCTAGATGCCAAGAAACTGGCACTGAGGAAAACAACATACAGAGCAAGGGATAAACGCTTGTTCAACCTTAAAAAGCAGCTTTCAAAGCTATACAGACAATGCAGTTATTCCAATTGGGAGTGATTATTTGCACCAACTATTGGCTGTAGGCAACTGTCTGCATATTTTTACTTAATACAGAAAATTGTAAGTGAATGCAAATTTCTTGAGCTCAGACTGATGCAAGTATTGAGGGGCTCTCTCCAGTAGGCACTGTAATGGACAGCTTTATACTCCCTAGGTCCTGGAAGACTTGGTGCAAACCTAGTTTGACAAGAGTAAACAGGAAGAGACACACAGTTCTCTGCACAAGAAGTTTTATTTGTTTTAACAAAAGCACAGTTTTTAAACAGCAGCATTCAATTAGGAACACTTATGCCTTCTGAAGTGTTGCCCTTGAAGAGTTCTGGATGCCTGCTGATCTAAAACCACTCATGTATAGCCCAGAATGACAGACAAGCTTAGTCAAATCACACACTGCTTCATTCTGAGAGGTTATCACTACTCTCCCAATTTCCATGGTGTAGTACAAATGGAACAGAGCTTGCCAATGAAGGGTTACCATACAGACATCACTGTACAAGCTTCCCCCTTTAACACTGTGATTGCAGTCCAGATCTGAAAGGACAACACTCCCCAGCTATTCCAGGCCTAATCTTCTCAAACTGAAGCTGCCTGCTTCATTGCTGTATGGCTGGATATGGTGCACAAATGAAGCCCACAAGTTTTAGTGCTGCTCAAGAAACAAGAGATCCAGCTGGTATCAGCACTCAAGCCATTACCTTACTCCTCCTGTTATTTCTAATCACTTCCTGTATATAAGCCATACTATGTGTAGCACATTAAAAAAAAATCATACCTACAAATAGCTCCTCACTACTTTCTTCTCCAAAAAGAATTTCCCTAACTGTACAGCACACACACGTAGCTCTCCATCTGAACTTAAAGAAGGCAAACTAATGGTTACACAGACAGCAGTCATTAACTGCTGCCTGACAGCTACTCACACTCAGGTGGCTGAACACTTCAATCCCTTGAACATTTTTTTTTTAACTAGTTTCAGACCTACCCTGGCTCTGAGCTCTAGTTGACATTGGCTGGATCACTGGGGAAGGCAGCAATTGGATGCCTACTGCATTGTCTTCTTCAGAGATGTAAGGGAGGTAACTTGACCAAAGGGAAAAAAAACCAACAAACAAACCGAAAAACCCAAAAAGTGCGTAGATAACCCTCCACTTCGTATTTCCAGGCAGCTGGAAACCCAGCAGACAATGTAGCTGTTGCTTAACAAACACAGAAATCTACATTGTATGCCAGGTTCATGCCCCAAACCTGGACAGTCTTCTCATACAACTGACAAGAGGGAAAAAAAAAAGAAAACGAGAACCACCCGTGCACATCACAGTACATTTGTGCACATCCCAGTGCATTTCCTCTCCTAATGAGAGGCAGTTACACAATAAGCCAAAGTGCCTGTTTCAACACCTATCCTTTTCAGGAGAGGTTAAAGATTCTTCATTGAAAAAGAGTGAAGTCCAGCTGTCTTCTTAGCTCGAGTCTGCAAATAGTCTCATCAATTTGGACTATAACAAGCCCCAGGATTAGGCTATAGAAAAGACTGTTGGTTTCCAACACAACATCCATCTGTATTTAATCCAGTTCTCACAGTGAAGTAGATCCAACAGATATCCCATCTTTTATTTGGGGCCACACCTCAGGCATTAACTTGTTAACTCTGTGAACTTGCTCTGCACCCAGGAGAGAAGACAAAAATCCAACAAAAAGTCTAGATAGAAGATAGGAGATGTCATCAGAGACCCAGTAGCCAGATGTAGCTGCTGATTGTAAAGACAGAATCTACACTGACTACTGAGCGATTGATGGGCAACTACATGTTCTGGGTTGACCGATCCACAGCATTAATCCGATATGACCTGCAAAAATAATTAGGAAAAAAGTAATCAGTATATGAAACAGTTATGTAAATAAGCCTTCTTAAAGAATTTTCTACAGTTGCTATTGCACTGTGGTTTCTTGTGGACAGTAAACAGAAAAGTCTGTTGCCAGAACAGTCACCTCAGGTATGCAGTCATTAGCTTTTATAGTTAAAAAGTACTTGCAGTGTTCTTGTATCTTTATTCTAAAATAACCTGTTCCATCCCCATGTATTAAAGACGTGTTCCCAAAAGCTCACAAATGTGAAGCAGAATAACAGCAGAACCAAGTTAAATTTCTCCTTAATCCTCAAACACTATTATGCAAGATATGAATTATTCAAAACCAGGCTGCTCTTACCCTGTCAGAAAGGACATTCAGTAAATAAAAGTAAAGGCACAGAGGTAATCCTGAAATGGAGAAATGCATCCCACATCACAATGTGAAAAAGTACAATTCCTACATAATCCAGCAGACAGAAGGAGGGGAGCTGCTTAGAGTTAACTTCTATTAGAAATCAGTGAAGCATTAAGTTTTTGCATAAAAATTCCCATTCATAGCAATTTGAAAACCCTTCACCTCTGCTGTCAAATGAAGGAATCCCCGTTCCTCTCCACCAGCTCAGAAACAGCTATAGCACAGCACAGCTGAGAAAAATCCCAGAGGACACTTGCCTAGGTTGGCCTTCTGATGGTGACTGAAATATACTCTAACAAACCCCTTGAAATTTTCAAGTAAGAATTAAGATTTACTGACTTATTTCTTACAACATAAAAGACAAACAGAAAAATAACCATCAAGTATAACTGCTCATTAAATATCTCAAGTATTTGTTTAGGTAAAAATTTTGTCTGGGAACTGACGAGACTTTCAGCTTTAGTGACAGAGTATTTTAACACTGTCATTGGCCTGGTAAGTGTTTCTTTTAAACACATAACCATAAAAATGCTCTTACCATTACGGTTAGTTATGTATTTTTAATAATTTTTAAAGCAGTTTTACCACTAATCTTTGACTCTTTGACTAGAGTACAGCAATAATATCCATGATTAAAAGACTGATCTATTGGAAAAGAAATAACTGGAACAGCTTTCTTTCATATATTTCTGGGAAAGAGTGGCTGCTGTTATGCTCCCAGTGTAGGAGATGCACAGCATTTATTAAGCATGAATCAACATTATTTAATTCACATACAGTACCTATGCTAACCTCAGGAGCTTGCACACCTGCCAGAAGCTTCCCAGGAATAAAGTATGTAATGCTGAAACATGGGAGCAGCAGACAAGCTGGGAAATGAATACTGGCATTTCTCTGCTGAAGAACTCACCTCAGTGATTTGCATAACTCATTTAATGCAGCCTGTCCAGTTCTCTCTTCTTCTGTAGGTAACAGTTTTACACTTCCCTGGCTTCAATCCTCGTCAAGACAAGCCAACATAACCCTTTACTATATTGCCACCATGCTCCAGACTAGGGCCAGCCATTCCCAGCTTCAGAGCAAACAACACTCCCAGCTTCACCCTCAGTTCCAGCCTAGAAGCATGCAGGAGGCAAGGGTCATCCTACCCTATCCCATACAGGGACAGAGCTTTGCCACCACTGACACTTCTGGCTTGTGGCTGCCCAGGGAAGCCAGAGGGAATATCTCCTCTTTGACCTTCAATCAAGCAGGCTTTTGGAGTAAGCTGGAGAAAGTACAGTCACTGTGTCTTCAAAGAGAGGCCAAGAGGTTCAGACATCAGATTTACAAGACTCTGTTACAAGTGTTACTTTTAAATTAGATTTTTTTTTTTTTAATTTAATGAAAGAGCTTCTAATCTATTATCAACTATTCAGTCATTGTGAGTTTTAGCCAGATCCCTTGCAATTAAGAGGAGCTAAGGGAAGAGCAGAGCCTTTAATGCAGACATCACCCTCTGTCTAGGGCAGGCCATGCTGAGGGGCAGCCACCAAGCAGCACTTCCTCACCACCCCCTGACTGCTGAAGCAGTGGGGTGTGCCTGTGTACCCCCTACAAGAGAAAGTCAAACCCCACAGAAAAAAAAAAGGAAGTTTTACTTCAAGTCCAGAGCTCTTGCAAAATAGGAAAGGGAGGTGGTTTGTGAACAGTAGAGTTCAGATCTGGGAGTACTTCACATGTATGTAAAATGAAGTCTCAAGCTGTACCATAACCCTGGGACATGAAGCCTGACATCCAGTTGAGCAGTGTCTGGGTTTGATATTTGTGCAGGGACGAGTCTTACTGCTTCATGAAAGCAAAAAATACCAAGTTATTGAGGAAAAAGAACCATCAGCTGTCATACGTAAAACCCATGGGTAAAGCTTTTGACACTGGTGAACTGTACTAATATGAAGGTTTATTGCCAAAAATATAGGAGGCAACTGCATACCTCACCAGATCTAGTAAAATTTAGGAAAGACTACTCTTCTGGATGTGTATTGTGCATCAAGGCAGGTGACAAGTACACTCATGAACTCTTAAGAGACTCATACCTTTACTTGCTGAACCAAGATACGTTTAATATGACTGAATGATCTTTAAGTAGATCAATCAAGGCAAGACAGGTCTCCAATGCATTCATGATTATGCATTGTCCAGTTTGAATAAAGTCAGTAACTCAAGTTTTTAATCAAAGGCCTAGCTGTTGAATTGACAGTAAAGAGAACAAACAGGTCCTCATCAACCAGTTTTGCTGTGGGATAGTCTCACATCATGGGTTAATAATATTTTAAGCATAGGGATGGCACTGGCAAGCATTAAAATTTGTAATGAAAAGAGGGAAAAGCTGTTCAGTATAAAGACCAAGGAAAGTGGGGAAGGAAAAGGAAGAAGCAAAATACCAGTTATTTGGGTTTGAAAAATAGTTCTTCCCATGAAGTTGAATTTGATAGTATTTTTTGTTCTGGACAGCACTGCCACAAGTGTCAAATGAACCAAACACAAATAAATAGTTGCCATTTTACTAGTTTGATTAGAATCCATATTGTGATTTTTGTAAGTGGGGCAGGTGATGTTTTCAATAAAAAAGTGACTACTTGAATGTTAGCTTCAATAACTTTCCAAACAGAAAGCCAGCCAGCATCTCTGCAAGTTCAGAGCTGACTGTTTCAGAGAGACTTAATAATGCAATCATAAGGGACAGCCAAAACACTTATATTTCAGTGCACTGACACTGTAACTGAAGAAATATTTCTCCATGCTTAATGCACAATACAATGGCATTTCAGTGTTTACCAAGCACGCCAAGAACTTCTAATTACCTAATATGAACTCAGGCAAAGAGCCACTATGTCTTAAGTTCTGAATTCAGTAAAACAGATGAGTGCATTGTTTCAACCAAGTAGGCATACACTTTATAAAAGGAAATGCACTTTATAAAGGAAATGCATAACTGTGGAGTTCAGCTGTTTCGCAATATGCACTACTTAATGAAATGGAAAAGTTAACCAAGGCAGTAACTTTTTTTTTTTAAACCCCACAGTAACGACAGAGAAGGTGAAACCAACATTAAATACAGGTGTTCAATTAAAACACATTCTTACACACATGAATTCCTCTGCAGTTACATAATTATGCCACAGCCAGGATATCTCTGCAGCAAAGCATGATTTCAGTGATCCCAGCTCCTGCATACCTCAGACCCTGTGACTGCAGTGGTCAAGCCCATTCAGACCAGCTGATGGTCACTTGACTCTGCACTATTTATACATTGCTCCATTAAATGAAGCTTCTGATTGGGCTGAACAGATTTACGAAAATCCTGCCCAAAACATTTTTTTAAATCACTTTGCCAGAGCACACTAGTATGAGCAAGTCTAGGGAGGTAAAAGAGTTGGCACAGCCTTCTAAAACAATTTCCTAAAGGCAAAACCACCTGCATTCTCAGAGGCCAACTAACTAGGTTGGTTTTAAACTTAATTCCTGATAAACACAAACACAGTTAACTCAAAAATAGGTCCTGGTTAAAGGTAACTTCACAAACAGTCTTTGATGGATTTGTTACAAATAGATAAGAAACTGGCTAAGTTGTAAAAACTCAAAAAGGATGCTGTAAATAATCAAAAATTGCAAGCCACCCCCCCCCCCCCCCAACTCTAAGTTACACAGGCATAAATACATTTGATATGGAGTTGAGCAAACTGTTCACTGAAATTGATGGAATAATGAATAACTGAGCCTACAGAATAACTGAGCCTATAGCTCTGAAGAGTGGCACAAAACTTCCATGGAAGGGTATTAGGCATGAGCTAATGTTCCTAAGCCAGAGGCTTCCGTATGCTAAGTAGTAATGAACTTCCTTTCTATGATATGCATTCAGTTGTCAGCTATTGTTAGTAAGTGCTTATACCCCAGTGGGTTGTAACTGTCCATTGGATGATAATCTGAGAAACTGAATTAATTTACTGACCAAATCTCAATTTTATGAGCAGAAAGGTAATGTAAAGAGAGTACACAGTGACAGTGAAGTTTCTGTTTAGGTCCATGGTGTTAAATAAACACTTTGCCAGAGGATTTCAGCTCAGTTCTTTACAAGACATATGGAAGGTAGCCTTCTGCTACCTGGCATTACAGAAACACAGCTAGATCTGTTTGTGTGGACACAAACCCAGTGTTTCTAAGCTTAAGGCAGGGTTACAGCAAGGAGATTACTAAACAGTAAGGAGGTGTGAAGTGAAAAAACCCACCCATACTCCCCTCCTTTCCCAGCCTGCATGCCCCTGGATTCCCCTTTAACCCACACCTATGCAGGACCCTGAGTCACACACTGTCGGCAGCCCCCATGTCCAACAGGTTTGCCAGACTTACCACACACATATTACAGGCATACATCAGAGTATAGTGCGTATATGGAAGACTCCCGCCCAGCCATTCAAGAGCCACGTAGTTGGTGCGCACAGCATATCAACACTGTTGCTGTAGAGATGCTAAGCAAGATTCACAAGTGCCAAATAATTTTATCAGATATTTAGCTATCTTATCTTTTTCTAAACAGCATCCATGCACCTTGAAACAGCACACCCACAGCATGCCAAATATTAACAATTTGACTAGCAATCCAACTGAAACATGAGTAGAAACTAAATGATTTAAGCACAAAATTCTGCAGATATGATTCATCTGAGATTAACACTAAACATTACTGAATTCTGATGCTGCCTGAAATTACTCAAACAAGCCTCTCAATACTCCTACAGCACATAACCTTTAATGGCTGGGCTATGAAAATCCTACTATGTCCTTATATGCCATTTAATTCAAGCTACCATGCAGCGTAAGCTTGCACAGATCTCAGTTTGCATGGAAAACAGGGACCCTAATCTTTGACAACTCCATCATTTATTCATGCTGGGTATCTATGTGCAGAGAATATCAGCAAATGAAAATATCAATGTGAAATGGCAACCTAGTGAATAAGTAAAAGCATGCCAGGAATGAGACAAGTCTGATCCAGAAGTCAGATAACAAGTTGAGTGGCAGCAATTCCTAAGACTAATTCCCAGCACTGACAGCGAGAACCTTCTGTATGCTCCTCAAGGACCTCCTTTAAAGATAATTACTCTTCCAAGTACAGTTAGTACTTACTTCAGAGGAGAAGCGCATTCATGTGTTACTTGAACTGTGCAATATAATGCACTTGATTATTCAATTATGTAGATGATGTTACAAAGTCACCTGATCCTGTATCACACCCTATGCAATAGAAGGGTGGTGAACATAAACTTGTTTACTGTTCTCTTCCCCACCCTCTGCTCCTAATCACCTTCCTGTGAAGTGAATTCAACTGGGGGAGGTAAACTAGCCCCCACCACACC
This sequence comes from Pezoporus wallicus, assembly GCF_028554395.1. Taxonomy (NCBI): domain Eukaryota; kingdom Metazoa; phylum Chordata; class Aves; order Psittaciformes; family Psittacidae; genus Pezoporus; species Pezoporus wallicus. The sequence goes on along the minus strand of NW_026637351.1, from coordinate 1,541,518 downwards.
CCACTTTCAACCAAAAGTAATATGTAGTTTACTACATTTATGCCATGAAATTATAGTGTTTCCAATCACCTTACTATTCTATGAGGAAAGTAAGTCTGCAACCCCAAGAAGTGGATAAATTAGGAAATGATACAATGACTATCTAGATACAAATTTTAAACCTATCAGTTGTAAGCCTGATTGTAGGATGAGAAACATGGACTACAGGCATGGTTTGGGCATTGTTTTGCCTCATGACTCAGAGGGACTGGCTTTCTCCCTCTGACACATGCAGTTGACAAGCCACCTTCCCTCCCCTAGTAAATGCTAGAACCATCCCACCAAGAGGGAGAACAAGTCCACCTACGATGTCAAACCAGTTATGCAGCAGCAAGCTTTACTCTGGAAACCCAAGGGGCAAGTTATTTTACCCACATACAAATTAAGAAAATGCAGAGTCTACAACTTCAACAAAAACATACATCTTAAGTAGTGCTCAGGTGGACATCTAAGAGGGGTTATTAGGGAGCATTAAAGCCCTTAGAAGCCTGGAAATCTGAACAGAAGACACAGATTACAGTACAGATGCAGTTAAGGTCTTCAGAAACTTTGAAATTAAACCAGAATCAGTATTCTAGGTAAGGGTTCTCTAATTTTTTTTTTATTTTTTTTTTTAAAGATAAAGCACCTTACAACAGCAAAAACTGAAGATCACAATTTAGGTGTTAAGCAATCTTTACAAGAAAAGTCTGAAAGCCTGGGATACATTTTATTTTGCCTGAAGATTATCACTTGACAAAAGCATGCTACTATGCCAGAGACCTAAATGCGTATGTTTATTCCACAGCTCAAATGCCTTTGCTTCTTTCAGACCAGCAGAAGAACAAGTACAATGTGCTAAGAAGCTTCACAAAATAAATATCTATTCAACAGAACCAGGGCTAGTATTTACTGAGAGTAAATGTGCATGAAATAATACACACCATCAGGTCACACAGGTTACAAACACCAATTCACACAGCTCTAAGCAAGCTATATTCTATATGCAACTTAAGAGAAAGCAAATATAGCTATGTGCAAGGGACAGCAGCATCAGTGCTGATACTGAATTTCTTATTCCAGATTTGTACTTCCAGGCATGCTGTGGAAAAAAAAAAAAAAAAAAATCACACAGCTCTAGCTTTACAGGTTAAAGCTCCTCTGCTGGTTAAAACATACAAACAATCAAGGGTGCATAGCGAAATGAGAAGATTGTGTCTTACTCAACCAATCACTTAAATGAAGACCCCCCTGCCCCTTCCCTATATATAAATATACAGATATGTACAAACACTTGCACTGGAATGATGAGGTAAACATGGACAAACAAGTGCACTAGCAGGAGAGATAGATGGCTGTCAGTACTACTTTACCTTCTTTAAGCATTTAAGCAGAAAGACCTATTTGGACCCAGGACTGTACTACATGGGCCATCAGCAGAGTTGTTTAATAAGCTATTAACATTTGAGTGACATATGCAAGTCAAAGCCAGACTGCCTACTGCCCTCTCGTGCCTGACATCATACAGGTAATAGGAAGTAGGCTGTATCCATCACTGCAAAAGCCCTCTGTAGGTACTCTTAATCAGTCAGCTTTTAAAAATGTCACAGTAAGGTAAAAAGGAACAGAAGTGTGGGGTGAATCTCAATGCAAGAGATGCTGGCAATACTACTACGGCTGCTGCTAAATTAAAGGCTACCTATAACACAAAGATAACTTTGGTGTGGTTTAGCAACCTAACACTAGAAGAGAGATAAATGGGATACTGAAGAAAATACATAAAGCTACAAAATCAACAAGTCAAAAAGTATGTGTGACCACAGAGTAGTATGATGATTTAACTTTTATTTTATTGCCTTCTCAAAAAGGGTAAACACAGATCCTGAAGACTGAACTTGTGGAAATAGCTGGTGCAAGTGATATAACTACCATGATACAGAACAGGGGAGACACCAGCTGGAGAAGTATCTTCTCCCACAGTAGATACAAACCTCAGGCTGTTGTAGCCACTCAGAATCCTGCAAAGATTATCTTCCAGTTTTTGCATAACATGAACTGGTTTTAGACCATCTACAGGAAAAAGACAAAAACTAGCTAAGGACTGTCACTGTCTAAAATCTAACTGGAAAGAACCAAAAGGTAGCTCTTTAAGTACCCAGTTCACTGTTGTGAGATACTTCAGGAATATTCAGAGATTCAAAAATATAACCACAACAGACAAATGGGAAGCAGTATCATTCTTTGCTAAGTCACCTTAGAACGAAGGCAGCAAATTCATTCAGGGCAGGCAGAGACTATGGTGGCAGGAATTTACAGTACTAAGAAAAGGATAAGGACTAGCATACCACTGGGTTTGAAAAAGGGCACGTGAAGGGAAATCCTGAATGGTACAAAATATCAATAGTATTTAATCTTGTACAAATTGCTAATAGGTTCAGGTTATTGATAGGGCAGTAGACTATACTAATCAAAGTAGTCTCAGTTTTGAACAGTATATTAAACAGTATTATCTACAGTATATTAGTATTATATACAATATATTATCAACAGTACACTAAACCAAGGCCTTGTTTAATCAGGCCTACTCCAACTCAATACCTTTCCACCCAAAAGGGCTTTTTCATTACTAAAAATACAGCATGAAGAAATGATAGCAGAGTATACTCTGAAGGCAGAGTTTTAAAGACCAAGCATCCAAGCAGGACAGACAGGATAATCAAACAAAATCCTTATTGTACACATAAATGCTATAAATACTTCAAAAGCACAAAACTCAAAGCCAACTCAGGAGTTAAGTATGAATTAGCAAGCAGACGATACAGACCAACCAGTTCACATGTGCGTTTGTGTCAGTATTGTGAGTGAAGATGGCACTTCTGAACAAAGATGGTTTAACAAGTGAGGTGGTCACCATCTCTCTACAGCTGCAAGACATACTGACATAAGTATGCCAACACACGTTGTTTGTTTAAAATAAATAAGTATCAGCAAAGTTACATCCATTGCAAAATAAACTACTTAGTCAGGTATGTGTCAGATCCAGTATTGCAATTAAATTTCATCTTTGAAGCAAAACCTCTAGAACAAGATTCTTATTACAGGTCATGATGACACACAGAAAGCTTAAACATGGCCATATTAAATTTACATCTCACACTGTGTACTTTCATTCATATCAGATTAAGAGAAGAAAAAGTCTTTGAAGTATAATTCCAATTTAAAATTCTAACTATTAACACATTTTTAAAATGCCAGGTAGATTTGCCCTGAGAAACCATTTGGTGAAGTCTAGGTACACCTGGTATTTTGCAATGCACAGCAGTAACACGGGAACCACTGTCAAGCAGCCAGTCTCATTAATCCTCACTCTCTTCTAAAGGTGTGGGGGAAAGCCCAAACAAAAACATGCACATTAATACTTCTGATAGCCAGCAAGGATGACAGGCACTCTTGACTTTCCATTCTATGTCTGCTAATGGCATGATCAGCTTCAGACAAAGTCTTACTTCTTTTTATCTCTCTACCTATAAGAGATTCACAATTACTGCTGTGGACATGTGAAGTAAGGCATAAAATTCCTTTTTTCGGTCAAAAACCATAAGGCAGGCTGAATACCTTACAGAGTCACTCACCTACAACCTCTGGAGTTATCGATAACAAAGCTTTTCTACTCTAATTGTTTTCTACCTCTACAGTACAGTTAGCATTATGTATAACACACAGGTTTCCAGATGAAAGACCTGGGAGTTTTATTTTCCAACACACACAGTATTTTGAACAGCATCAGCAGCATTTTCTTCTAAATTAAGTGTATGTTGCCATTTGGAGACTTGCTTCACTGTGCCACTGTAGTAGCCTCCTAAGGGCTCCCATGGCAAACATCTCCCTTTGTTGGCAGAATGCCTCATCCAGCATCACTGGGTAACCGATGGGGAAATCCAGTGCACTATACAAACACAAACATCAGCACAAGATAACAATTAGATGGCAGAGTTGCACATTTCAGTGAAGTAGAGGAAGTCTATTAAAACAGTCGTTTTGGAGAAAACGCCATTCAGAGCCTAGATCCTCGTGTATTCATAGCTTGCATAATCACAAGAATCATATGTACAAAAAAAAACCCAAAATACTGCATAAGTCAGGAAGAACTGTGGTAATGTTATTTAAAAATACGCCATTCTAAATAGGGAAAGATTCAGAGCACCAGGTAAGCATTTTGACTGAAAGTAACCAACCTGACATCTAAAAAAAATAATAAAAGAGACTCCCTTTTAATAATTGATACCTTCAAGAGAACTTACTCATCTAAAGCTATATATTAAATGTCGGAGGTACAGTACAAGTAAAGTGGTTTGTACCACATTTTGCCATAACAACTGGGAAACAACACTACAGGTTCTGGTGGGTTTAACTGCATTTGGTATTACTTAAATGTGCTGAACAATTAAACATGGAATAAAATTTGTCAGAAGCTGTTTCTAGCTACATGCGTAGCTGATGTACCGCCAGTGGAGTAGTGAATCAGTAGTACACAGATGTATCATTGGAAATTCTCCTGAAAAAATAAATGGGCAATTAATCTCCAGGACAAGAAGCACAAACTGTGAGGGAAGACAGACTGCAGCAAACAAGCATTCCCATCCAGCACTGTTCGATTTCTGTTAGTGGTAGCACAGAGGAGTTCAAAGTTCACTTTCACAGTTGATGTGGGTTTCCTTTAAGATGCCTGGAAAATGACTACGTTGACCACATCCACATTCTGAAATACTTTTTTTGAGAACTCCCTAACGAAGCTTCAGCCAAAGGAACAGGAACTGACTCATTTGTACAGTACCCATCCACGGCACAGTCACTCTCAGATGCGTGCCCGAGATGCACGTGGGCAGGGATAAAGCAATTGAGATTCTTATTTTGAGAAATTTAAGTTAGGGATTTTGTATTGACATGCCAACACTCTACATAAAGGTGTGCTCACAAAGAATTTTTATCACTACACGCTGCCAATGTCAGTGTCAGCTCTACTACTGCTGTTCTGAACACATTTATACACAGAACTGAAGACTGAGTTGTGCTCAAGACCATTAGTACTCCGCAGTGTATTTTACTATTAGCAACTCAAACTGGCCATGAAAAAGAGATACATGAGCTAGCACACTATTACAACCTGTACAAAGAGTTAAGAAAACCAACAAACAAAACCCCAACACCCAAGTGTATCATTTCAAATGAACTTGACTGTGTATACTGTGAATCACTCAATCCTAGTTATGTTCTACTGCAAGATAAGGGAAACTTGAAGGATTTAACAAATCATTCCAACATTTCCATTTGTCAATCTTCAGAGCATGACAAAACAGTATGCAGTGAGGGAGACTCTGTACAGGACTTGTATACTACCAACTATCACCTTGCGGCTGTTAGCTATGTATAGACATGCAGAAAACAAGCATCCCATTAAAAAGTCAACTTTCTACAAAATAGTACACTAAGGTAATAATGACACTAAGTCTTTGTTTAAACCCACTGAAACTGCACTGAATCATTTCCCTGAATAACATCATAATGAAGTGGGTGTGTTGTTTTAAAATCAAGGTGTCTGCTAAGCAAGATTTTAGCAATTTTTGATTATCACTATATCCCAAAAGCGTAAGACTTATCTCCTAAATTCTATAAAAATTGCACTTACAAGATGCCTAAGAAGCATCTCCGCACCAAACAAGGTAGGGAAGGTAAATATGGATTCCAGGAGGAAAACATCTTTGGTCTGACTACAGAACTACATTGCTCAGGATATCCATTAGAATCTTTGCTGTTTGTATCTAATTGGGCCTCTGAATGCAACCGTTTAAGAAAAAAGGTTAACCTGACATCCCTGGATAGTTCCCCCCAATGTTTTTGGCTCTCCAGACTGTCACAAAGAAGCAGCTTTATCTAAAACATAAAAGTGTTTTGTTTTGGTCCCGTCCCCCCCCAAAGGAATATTTGACTAAGCTTTCCTGCCCATATCTAGGCACTTTTTTATTGATGTGTTCTTATGTGGTATTGAATTGCATACTGCTCCTCCACCACAGAATTACAAGCTCTTAACCTGAGCCAAGAAGTCAGAAAGTTCCAGTAGGACAATTCAGCAGGCAGCAGAAGTATATTGAAAGTACTCAAGCCAATCTGGTTATAATATCTGAAGTTACACATTATCAAAGGGGCATTCTGGCCACAATGGGCACCTCTTTGAGTAGAGACTCTCAGTGAAGATACAGCACTCAGCTTGTCAGTACAGCTTTTTTTTTAATCCCCCTCCATAACAGATCAGATAAACTAGCAGGTATTCTGTGCTTAATAGGAGAGCAAGACAGGCCATGCTACTTCATGGTTAAGAGGCAATTATAGATTTCTTATTCAAATATAATGCCACCTTCTGTACTCATTTTTTAGCATATGATACATGTATCTTTCTCACAGGAACTTTTGCTATGTAACAGTTCTACAAAAATATATTATTTCCAAGAAAGAGACATCCAGGTAGGATAAGTCATAAGAGGATTCTTTTGTGGCGTAAGAAACAAGTGGTACATTTCAGTTTATTACATAAAGGTACCTCCTACAGTAGCCTCACTGCTATTACTAATGTAGCTATTTGAAGACATTGTCTTTCACATTCAGAAGTGAACCATTCCTTCCCATTGTTCTGCTTACTGAAAACGGCTGAACAAAACCAGCAAGGCAGTTGGCAACCTCGAGCATCATCCTGACATCAATGTACTTTCACAAAGATTGCATACGGATTTAGAATCCTAGATGTTCATTCTTCTTACAGCCATAAACCAGTTCTGAGAAAGCACTTTGTTTTTCTGAACATGAAGTGAGATTTTTGCCTTCTCCAGCTTCTGTATTACAGAAGGTAAGCAACACCTGTTTAATATTCCTCAGTTAACAGTTTCTAAACAGTTCCAGAGATGCAACCGATTGCCCAGCTAAAGTGGTGCCACTATTAAGAGTCAAGCTCAAACTGCACTAGTTTGACCAAGGATAGCATTTTTATGTTCTGTCTGTGTAGACAGAAAGCGTGGGTATCATCAGTCATTTCAACCTCTCAGCCATCCAAGCATCACAGAGTTGGCCTTCTGAGCTGACAACAGTAGTGGAGACAGGACAAGTAGTGGCATTCAAGTAGACGACTCCCTTAAAAGACACATAAATGACAGACAACTTCCACCAAAAGTCTGCCTACACCAGGCAGCAGAGTGGAAACAAAGCTGTCACTTGACTTCCAGTTCCTCACCCCAGCCACGAGTCACATCCTCTTGTCTACTTGCAGTAACAGTTACTCCCAAGCGTTAATGATGCTGCAGAGCAGTATGGTGTAGCTGGCATCTAATAACCAAAGGTCAAAAACCTTTTAAGGATGCTCAGAAACTAGAAGAAAAATTTCCTTAAGCAAGGATCAGGGCAGCTCCCCTATAAAGCAGTTTAATACTGTCACAGGTCATACTGTAGTTTTTCCTCCTCCAAGGGCATCACCATTCCTAACACCCCACTCTCCTTGCATTCTACTCAGGCACTCCCTATCACAACTGCAAGTACTATTATGCAACTTATGTAGCACAACATTTCCTATAGTTTCCGGAAGAAAGGATAAACACTGGATTTCATCCTCATTCCACAGCTGCTTTTGGGGAGGGAGGCCTCCCATACACTCCTTCCTCCCCTAAGGAATTTCAGAGGAGGAGCAGAGCTCTCCCAGCCAGGGCTCCAGCCCAGCTGCAGCAGTCCCCCCTGCAATGTGCCTACTTCAGCTGCCCCCCGCCAAACTCCACCAAGCCACATCAGGCATTTTGCCTGCACATCACTTCTTGCAATGAAATAGCTGCCCATTTAGGGAGCTGGCACCCTGAAGGCTGGCTTTGCTGCCGTTAGAGGCAAGTTGGAAGTGCCAATTATTGACAATAAACTTCTCATTCACCAGGGACTACATCAAGGGTAGACTTCATTTTTGAGGCTCATTAGTAACCACAGTCCAAATTGATTACTAGCACACATACTCAAAGCACAACCAGTATCCAGCAGAACACTATTACTCATTTACTTTCTGAGAAGTCAGTGCTTTATCAAGCACAAGAAATACCCTCAAGCTTTTGAGGAGACATATTCAACTAATTCAGAAAGAATTGCACACCAATAAGTGATTAGTGTTACTCATCATTAATGGCTACATTGATAGTACTTATATATTATGCTTCATTAATTAATTCAAAAGCTTAACTTTGGGCAAAGATTTGAAGAGTTAAATATTTGTTACTGCTACATGAGGATCTCCCCCATGCAAAGGTTATCATCTTACTAACTAGTTAACTTGGTTAGAACTTGTCCAACTTGCAACATTTGCCTGAAAGTTTAATCTTCCCATGTGTTAACTAGTTTAAGGGAATAACTCAAAAGACCAAATTTTCAATTATTTTAAGATCTTCAGATGCCTCCTGAAACAATCAGGACACTCAAGTATCATATCTCATAATATTCCTGAATTTTTCATCCTTTTTTACTAATTTGCTATCACACAAACTTTCCTTTTCTGCTTGCAGGTGGATACTGGCAAGTATCTCCTGGTTTTAACACAAAATCAGGAATGTTCATATAGTCACATGATCATCTCCCCTTCAAAGCATTCAAACACCTTTCTGAAAGGTGCACCTCCAAATGCTGAACCTTCCTTATCACAGTATCATACCTTTTAACCGAGCCTGAAATTTACTACAAAAGTATAACTTGGTTCTTTTAAATATTTTCAGTGTTATTTAGGATTTTGTTTAATGTCTGTTCCCCCCCCCCCCAGTACAAATTAAGAAGACAAAACAGGCCCCTCAAAACCCCAACTACTTCAAGTATTTTTAGTGAACATATAGACAGCAATTTCTAATAGAAACCATTTCATGTTTCTTGCCCAACCACACACTTGCTAGGCAAGGGCAGCAAAAGATTAGTAAAATACAAATATTTAATTATTCACAAGTCATCCAGACCTGTGGCGTTTCCCTTAAGGTGTGAACAGCTGGCTGCACAATTCAGGCCAGATGTTGCTCTTAAAATCAGCACTGATTTATAAACATGCAGTTTCACCATGACCAAGACAGCTATAAAATTGCACAGCACTATGCACCTATTAATAGTAGATATTTCTGACGGTGAAGAAAAGTGAAACATCTGGTTCAAGATGATTATGAAACAGATAAATCTCATCACACAATAACTAAAGAGCATAACTTCTCAACAGCAGAGGCCAGTATGTAAGAAGGAACCCAAATGTCTGCAGAAAGATACTCACACATGCATTAGACAGTTATTGTAAAGATGGAATTTAGAATGACAATTAAAAGGCCAACAACTTTTTTTAGCTGTTGACCTTAATTTTTATAATAACATTATTAAAGTTATTAGAGAATAACCAAAATCTGCAGATTCACTGGGAGAGCTGCATCACCGTTGAGTACTAAAAGCAAGCATGTACTATTGTAATGCAAATAAGCATTTACATATCCAGAACAGTTTTGGGGTTTTTTTTTTCTCCCTCATCTACAGAGATCTTCAGAGACAACTAGAAATTATCAGCATGGATGCATGCATTAGTAAGAGTTTGGCCTGGCTCAGGACAAAGCCAAATGTTTTAAGTTACATGTGTAGGACACTACATGGCTTCTGAATGTGATCGGCAAGATAGCAGCAAAACCTGCAACAAAACTACTCTGGCCTAGAAAATTTTATTTCTTGAGTGAACATTAGAACAGATCAACCATTTTGTGCTCCAACAGAGAAATAAAACACATTTTAGGAGTAGCACAGAATCTGAACAGAGGTATACAAAAAGTAGGCAAGTATTTCCATTTAGAAACATACTGCCTGCTCAGTGCTTCTAGACAACAATTCTGTCAGATCATCAGTTTCCCTGGTTCAATACCCCACCTTATAATAGACAGTATGAGCTGTGCCACTATGCTGGTGGTTGTTTTTTTTCTGGTTTTGTTTTGTTTGTTTTTTTAAGACCAAAAAAACTACAGCTTCTTTCCTAAACTTAAATGATTGCTATCCAGCTGCTGTATACTATAGTAAAAGATGAAAATTCTCACCTTCAAAAAGAAAGACTCGCTAGAAACAGTAATTTCTAGAGATTACAGGCAGTGCTGTCCTGTGAACCACAGCCAGTCCCACCTTTCCCAATCTCTATTTAGGCCACAAAATGATCTTATTCTTTGCAGGGGATGTAACAGTGCACAAGCATATCAGCTTGAGGAAAAAAAGCCCCACAAAACCAAAACCACCACCAACAAAAGGCAAACACACACAGAAAAACAACAACAAAAAAACCCACCCAAATAAACAAAACCAAAACACCTGCACATAAAAAGAGATTTAAACTTTTCTTCTTGGGCAAATAGTTGCAGTTCAAATTTACCCCTAGGAGTAGCCAGGTTAGGCAGCATCTTTGTCTGGCAGCCCGCAGAAGGCAAGCTTCTCTGAAGGGAATTGTACAAAATGCCCAAATCATTCATCTTTAAGAAGAGGTCAGAAATACAGCCATCAAGATTTGCTTAAAAACTGTTAACCTAACCCTTTGGGCAGGATGATGGTCCATAGAACCTCTTATGTAACATATAGTTCTTTTTACACCCTCCATTTGTAGGTCATCACTTCATCATCAACTTCAAAGCCATCCAGCAACTCTGCAAGGTGTCTTGAGTCAATTCATTTTTAAACTTTGCTTCATCTATCTGAGCCATAAAACCAGATTTTCTGTCCTGTGACTGTTGAATTTCTAAGATACTGGTATTTTACCAGTAAATCATTTACTTAAATCTTTACTGCTCATCAGCTTTTATGAGCAATACCAGATATTCACAGAAATGAGCTGCTGATGATGTTCTGGCATTATGAACTGAACCCACTACAATTTCATTTATCATGTGTGTAGGAGACAGGAGTATTTAGCTATACACTCCACCTCAGTCTGCCCATCCAGCAGCTTAGTTTTAACCTTTTACTCTTTTTAGTGTTGAGGAATTTCAGCAAGATATTTAAAGTAATATTAACAGCCTATCACAAGCCTGTCCACGAACTACATCTCTTACATACGTATTTTGAAAGGTGTTTCCTCTTTCTCACAAATCCCAAGGACCCATGTAACATCAGTTCAATTTTTCAGCTCTTGTCGTGGTAATTTGTAAGAATAATCACATGTAACAACCTGATCACCCTTCAAGAAAACTATTTCAGTCTATATTACACTGCATTTCTAACCGGTAAAGGTGCAGAAGAACTATCTGCAGTTATCATAGTTACAGATGGGTGAACAAAATGTTCCCGCATTTATATAGAATGGCTTTCACATAAAGAAGCCGGTTTTCAAACCTCAGCACAGTTAGAACATAAAAGGGAAAAAATAACTTTACTGCTTAAATCTGCAGTCAGGATAAATAAGAAGCAACTCCTTCCCTTTACTATATAATAAATGTAATATATCATCAGAGATTGGAAAGAAGCATCCTTTCCTGTTAAAAGCTTCCCCTAAGTTAAGGCTATCTAGAAGTTTAGCAGCTAACCCCAAAAAACAATTCCCTAGCAGAGGAAAGAGTAATGCTCTAAGAGGTGGTAAACCACAGCACTACCAAACGCAATCCCCCACTGCCACACTTTTTGGCAGGAGGTGAGGAGGGTGGTGGTGTATAATCTATTCAGACACTGAACTGACCTATGTAATCTAACTAGTTCAAGATGCTATAAAGTGGAGGGGGGGCATACTTCATGCTCTGGAAGTTTCCATAGGTCACTGAACCTATTACAATGATTTTTTATCTTCCATCACTCAAAACCCCGTTTGGTTGGAAAAAATCTATCTGTATCCAGGAGGTGGGTGTGTGCGTATATGTCACACGGGAGCAAAGCATGACATGCACCAGCACATTGGCTAAGAATAATAAAATTAGTAAGGAATCCAGAATTTGCTGTCATCCAACAATTACAGGTAACACTATTCAGCACTGTTGTATCACAGAGGCAAGCATCTTCATACATACATATTGCCTTGCCATCCCATCAATCATCCATCCACTGCTGAAGTGCTGCTAAACAACTGAATAAACCAGGGCTAGAAGTGAACCAGCCACATTGCCCTTTCAGTATCTAATATGCCAGCTGACACAGCCTACAGCTGCTACTGCAAAAAAAAGCTAGTTTTATGCATTGTTCATGCCTACCCTTCTCTACATCAGTAAAGCACCACCACTTGCAGTAATTAATGAAAATTATCATCATTATGATACATAGAAAAATTTACTTGTGGCAATTTTAATTTCAGATTTCCCTCCCTACCAGCATTTTGTAATTCCAAGTGTTTTCTTTCTGTAAGAAAATTTTTCATTACATATGCTCACAAAAAAGACAGCAAAAACATACTAACAGAATGAGCATAAAATGTGGTTTTGCATGAGATCATATACTACAAAACGTAAGGGTTTTTTCGTAATGAATAAACTGGAACAGTCAACAATATGACACAAACCAAAATACAAGTAACAGACATGATCTAAACAGGATTATACTGGAACATGTTTGTTTAATTCCCAAAAATTCAGTTTATGCTTAAATCAGTCAGCCTTCACCTCCTACAAGTATTCCAGAACAGGTGAGTGAAACCCAGTGGGAGGTGGCTGATCACTTCATTAACAGACAACAAATCAACTACAATTACATTTTTCAAGCTTTGACTATTTAAGCAGAATAGTATGTGCTTTTCATTTTGGGGGAAAGCAGGGGGAAGGGAACAGGGGGACCTCTGGCAAGAATGCTAACCTTATGAATTCTTCCTCTGGAATTTTAATTGGTAAATCTATAAGTAAAAACGTACCCAGCTGCAGGGAGCTGCTCCCCAGCCCCACCGCAATCACAGAACCTCAGAGCTGACTGCTCAAGCCTGAAAACAGAGCCTTTTCCTTAGGTGGTGTCCAGCCACACCTGAACTAAGAAGGGCACTCTGACAGCAGAAGTTGGGTTATGCTCTTCCTGACTTGCAAAGGCATAGTGCCTCTAGAAGACATGCTTATCTCAAAATCTGTTCTTTTTATTGCTTCTCTTATTAGACATTTCCTACTCATTTTTGCAATAAATTTAGCTACACAAGAACCTTGAGCTCTATTTTTATATACAGCATTGTTCAAAGAGCTTCCGAACATTGTATTAGGAAAGAGAGAAAGGCCTTTGAACAATTGAGACAAGCTTCAGGAGAAATCTAACCTCAACTCCAGCAAGTTTCTTTTTTCCTTTTTGGAAAAATCTTCACGCGGGCAATCATGAGAAATGAAAGCAAGGGATTTAAAAATAAGAAAACGAGTGTTTCATGCATCAGAACCAATAGAGAAGAGCATACTCTTGATGACACCTTTTAAGCTACTGCCAAGGCTCTTTCTAAACACATCTTTTAGAAGTTACAGCTCAGAAAGCAATAATAAAGCTCACAACATAGCAGATCTGGAACATAAGTTACAGTTTTCACATAATATATCCACTCTTTATTGATGAGCACACAAGGTTTATAATATATTACAGGCACATCTCTTCCTCATCTGACTTGGCAGGCAGTTTTCACAGTAACAGTTAATGTACCAAGGCCAGGTTGGACGAGGCTTTGAACAACCTGGTCTAGTGGAAAGTGCCCCTGCCCGTGGCATGGGAGTTAGAACTAAATGATCTTTAAGGTCCCTTCCAACCCAAAGCATTCTATGCTATTTAAACATAACTGAAAGAACCGTTTTTATATGCACTCACATGGTAGCTTGGTTTCTTTAGTGTTTCTGGGATCACACTATACTCAAGAGCCTAGTAAAAACCAAAATCCTGAATATTGAGATTGACACATGTATCACTATATTTCTACCTTGAATAATGCCTCTGAACTATATTACTTTTTTTTTTCTAAATACTTAAGAAGATATTAAGTAACAGGCACGTGAGAAGCTGTATCTAGTTTTAACCTGCAGAAAGCAAGCGATTCTGCCTAGCTCGTGATTTAAACTCACTCCAGCTTCCACATCCGAAAAACACCAGCTAAGCAACCGGTGAGGAGCTGCCGCTCCAGCACTCCTCTCCCGGGGGAAGCAGCACCAGCCTCTCCCTGCTCACAGGAAACGTTTCGCTCCTCACAGTCTGCACCTGAGCACCGAGACCCGCGCTCCCACCTTCCCGGGACAGGAGCTCAACCGCGACAAGGAAGTCGTGGCCACACGTGTCGCGGTGACTTTTATCCGGACGGGGACCCGAGAAATGCCAGGGAAATTTCCCCCTCCACGAAAAGGGGGGAAAGGCGTAAGCCACGGAATCCCCGATACCCTCCCTCCCCTATAAATGCGCTCGCCTCGCAGCCCGCGATTAACCGGGAGCGCACGGCCATAGCACAGACCCGATCCCACCTCCCCTTGGAGCGGGCCGAGTCGCTCCTCACTCACCGGTGCCGGGCGGAGCGGCGCTTCCTGATGATAGGAGTTTCCTGCGAGCCCCGCCGAGAACCCCAGCCAAGGAGCGGCCGTGCTACCGAGGCGGCGGGTAGGGTAGGGTAGAGCAGGGCAGGGGGCGGCATAGTCGGGCTCCCGTAGAGCCCCGGAACCCGCCTCCACTCCAGTCGACGGCGGCGGCAAAAAAAAAGAAGGGAACCAACAGTACAAGAACAGAGCAACACTGCGCGCCCGCCACAGCCGCACGCCGCTCTTATAGAGACCCGCCAATTAAGGGCGGCCAATCGCCGGTCTGCAGCCACGTGACGGGGCAGTTCCAATTACCGCGGAGAATTTTCTGAATTAGCGGGGTTACACAAAGGACACTCATTGAGGGGGAAGGAAAAAAGGGCAGCGAGCGGGAACGCCCAGCCGGAGCCTGCTGGTGATTTAAAGCAGGAAACTCCCTCGCCTCACACAGACACGGCTGCATTCAGCACCGGCCAGCATCTCCGCGGGAGGAATGTCTGGCGCACATCGCGCTAATCTGCGCTCGCCCCCAAGGTTGCGTTTGCGCGGCTATGGCCTCGCTCGCTTACCCCCGCGGAGGGTGTGTGTGGCACAGCGAGAAGCAGCGCCTCGCCACTGAAATGAACCCCCGTTTCTTAAATACATACAAGTAGTTGTTCAAGCAGAAGCTGGAAGTGGCTTGCAAAGCAAAGGCTGGTGGTGAGAGGTGTGCCGGCACCGCTCTAAAAAACTTCTGCGTGCAGTGGATCACGCAAGTCAAGGAGAAGGGGAATTACTGAAAGGCCCTGAACAATCTTCAATTACCAGCTCTCTGTGCGAGGAAAGACTCCTGAAAGAAAAATGTGCCTATGCAAACTAACACTGAACGTCTGTATCTTGAGGAGTTGCTGCAAGAAGAAGTTAAAGAGTATATAAGAAACAAACCCTCACTTAAAAGCAATATTGAAAGCCTCACCTTTCCACAAACCCTCCAGGAACACAAGCCAACACCTCCAAGTACCTTCAAGCGCCTGCCTGAGACATGCCACCGAGCCACCCTTCATCTCCATTTTCCTACCCTAAAGAAACACACAAGGCCACGAACACCCCAAAGGCGCAGCAAACGCCATCTGAGGCACAACCGGAACAACGGCAAGGCTGCCTGCCACCGACAAGCCTTGCCAATCCCAATTTATGGGCAGGAAACATATGCCAGGACAAACCAGTCGAGATGACTCAAATTGCCTCTCCCCCACCCTCCTGTTCCACAGAACAACAGCCCTCTTTAGCAACGGGGAGTAGGACCTCTCGGAGCAATGACTCAAAGCTGCTCTCAGGGGTAGGGGGAAAAAAAAAAACCAACAGAACAGAAAACACCCAATCTCCTCCTCCCCCCTTTTCATATTACATTAATCAAACACACAACAACTGTCTTGAGATACTAAATGAAATAAAGACAAAGAAATCTAGTTTTACCGCAAGATAAGTTTACTGAGGTCAAACCCAAGGGAAAACTAATCTAACCACATTTTCAAATTGTTTGGAATATTCCACAGCCCAATGAAACCATAAAATGACAAAAACATCCTATCCTAGAATAGCATGGGGATAACAAAAAATGTTATGTTTAATTAAAGGCAGATGACCTAATAAAAAATTCACACTCACACTGTGTACATATATAGCTCAGTATTGGCTTTTCATCTATCACAATTTTTCTTAAAGAAAATGATCGTAGGTCTTAACCTTTAGGTGGTGTTTGTTATCTTTGATTAAAGATATCAGAATATTTCAAAAATTTAGTCTTTATGCTGTCATGAGCAATCTTGAGGGGCAGTGAATAAATCTCTCTCAAAATGGCCATGGGTTTTCTGTTACCATAAAAAATGGGAGATGAGCTGCCCACTCTTCCTGGAAGTTTAATGGTAGATAACAACTGAAGAAGAGACTGGGACAACAGCTGTAGCGGAAGAAATCAGGGACTGGAAAGCAAACCAGCCAACACTCCTCTGTTGATTTTTTGAACCTGAGTGTATTTCCATCTTGAAAAAAGCTGCAGCTTCCCCTCAGCTCTTGCAACTGGGAAGTTGCTCCAGAAGTAGCTTCTGATGGTTTAGACCTTTTTTTTTCAAAATTTCCATCTTAAACTTATTCAGGGCCAGCTGTTGGCACAACATCAAATGATCAGCATTGTCCTCCCTTTGCTAAAACGGCAGTTTTCCTTTTCCTGTGCTATACCACAAATGCCCCCGTTCTTCCATCCTGCAGCTTGTTGGTAGATAGCAATCATATCTGCCTTTGACTCTGATGAGATATTTAAGCCCAATGATTTTATCATGCTTCATCTCTGAGTTCTTCCTAAAGCATTTATCATGAGGTTCCTCATGAAAATAATTTAGATTAAAATAATCAAATTATTTTACTCTTCTTCTTGAGTGCAAACCATGACTCAGATGAGCCAAACACAAAATATTCCGAAATATTCTATGTATAGCATTTGTGTGAATTTGGGTGGCTGAAGCCAGCCATATAACTTAAGTACTCCATAATGGAAAAACTGATTAACCATTGTAAATACCTCAGAAGTACATTTTATGGTAAATCCTCATAATATCCCTGTGAAATGGTAGACTTGGGTCTCCTTTAGTAAATGAGAAAAGACAGGCCAGGAATACTTAAAACATCTTGACTAACATCACAGAAGTTTCCATCACAAACGAAGTTGCACCTAAGGAGCTCTTGGCTCCTCATCCCACACCACATCTCCTGGAGCAGGTTGTGCTTCTGATTCCAGCCTAATGCCGAGCTGGATGATCTGCAGTCGCCTTCTACGTGGCTAAAACATAACATTCGAAAACGACAGCAGCTGGTGCCTCATGGGGGAAGATGTGCTTTCACTGTGGACCTCATTGCTAAGAAAGACTTTTTTGGTTGTGTATTTTATGGTGATTAGTATCTTAGCTTTTATTAGGGGGATCAGAGTCAGAAGCTGAGACTTTTGTTCTACTGCAGAAAAGGAACACAGAAAGGTGCACCACTGAATTGCTGGCAGCGATGTTCTAATTTCAGAACTTGGCTACGCAAACACGACTGAAGTTCAGCTGGATTCTGTCTGTTGTGCTTTCTGGGAGAAGGGTACTTCATTTTAACACAGAAACTCAATTAGAGCAGGAAGGGAGAGAACAAGGAATGTTGAAAGGGACGGAACTGTTCTCTCCATCCTACTCCATGCACCCTCACAGACAAAAGCACCCACCTATTCTCCTGTTTCTCTCTGTCGACTGTTTCCTCAGGAGACTTGTTTTAGTTCATTGTTCCAGCAGAGCCTGTTTCCTGCGACATTTAGCAACTCTCCTCTCCCAGCAGGGAAGTTTAACTATTTTTCCCTTTTGACTTTCTCACCTTTCTGTCTTGGTCCAAATGCAATGGGTAAATTGCCTGATTCACTGGTATCGGTCACAGGGGCTATTCAGTTGATGCCACAGGCAAGAGGGCCTGATCCAGTTGAGGTTTCAGCACACCACAGTGCTGCCAAAGGCCACTCTTGTTCCCTAGGGAGTTAGACAGCCCAAGTTAGACAGTTCCCATCTTCCCATCTTGCACAAAGCAATGATGCAGGAGAGGGAGACAGAAAGTCCACAAAGACACCACACAGACAGACCACTGTTTCCCACTGGCCAAGTTTATTCATGACAGTACTTTGTGACCAGGACTCAAAATATGGGAGTCAACTCAGGACTGGGGAAAAAAGCAGATGCTCATCCTTCACACTTCCCTGAGGAAGGGAGTGAGTTCCACAGTAAACTGTCACCACCCTTAATGCTAACTGCACTGAAGGCCCACCTCTGCCAGAGGGGAAGAGCCCAGCCCACAGGGAAGCACCCAGCATCACTGGGATGTCAGAACTAGATACAGTGTCACAGACCAAGGATGTGCATATATCCATAGTTTCCTTGTAGTACCTGTACAAGCAGAGGATCTTAGGGAGAGAAGGAAGAAATTAATTTCCTCTTTTCTCCCCTATAGATCCTATTCCTTTCCTTGGGATAACTCATTCCTTTACTGAAAAAGTAAAGCTTGTAAATACACAGCTTATGAAACATGCATCGTTTAACTAAAAAGTTAGTAAGTTAATCTTTTTTGGGTAAACAAGTGATCTAGGCTCTGAGACATCCCTTCTTTTTTCAAACCCCCTTTGATATCTGCTCCTTTTTTAGAACAAGTGGAAGGGCTGCATTAGCACGATTGGCTGAAAATACACCTTCCCACCAATTTAGACAAGTTGTGGTACCTACTGTGACTGATTCATAGTATCAGTGTGCATGAAAACCTCCGTGCTCAGTGTTACACACATAAATACATGTTAACTTTCATAGGTACTGAACTACTTCTGATGTCCACGGAGATAGTTGGAATGCATCATCTCTACATACCAGATCTCCATAAATATCTCTTTTTTCATGCATAAAACATCTCCTTTAAACATTTCTAGTGACTGATCACAGAACTTGAGCTGTGTTCAACTTTCAGCTCTTAGGAGCCATGGATCTTCACATACAATGGTGAGTAGAACGGTAAGATTCATACTTCCAGCACTTAGGAAAGACAAAAGATTGTCACCACCCATACAAAAAGGTATCTGACACAAGTTGTAGGAAACAGGATACACTGCTATACATTTGTATAGAGAAAGCAGCACAACTTTTCTTTTTTTCTTGGGGAATTTGTTAAGGTCTAAAAATGAGATCATTATGACTAATTCAGAAAAGACAAAAAGTAATATTAAGATAAGCTCTTCTGGTACTTCATTTCAACCAGAATCCCCTCCCCTACCCCCCCCCCCCCCCCCGCCATGCAGTTTCCATAAATTTTTCTCCTTTTTTTAAGACAGGCTCACAAATACAAGTATTTAAGCAATTTTAGCATTGCTCACTGTAGCTTTGCTCATCTGCTAAAAGCAAGCACATCTCAAGACTTTAGCAGTACTGTTGTCTGCTAAAGTAACATGAAAAACAAGAGTACTGTTGCTGCCTCCATAATACTTGTGAAAAGGAAGTCTTATTAGACTCGTATCAACCTAAGTAATACAGCAGCTCAAAGAAGGATTTCGTTTGCTCTGTTTTTAAAGAGCTACTCAACTTCTTCAGACCAGTGACATAAATATACAGTGGGTGAGGGTGGGGGTGGTTTGGGTGGGAGAAGGGGAGAATGGAGGAGGACAGAGTTTTATGCCAAGAGCTGAATCATAACCATGTGAGTAATTTTTCTTTTTTTTCTTTTTTTTTTTTCTTAAGGATATGAATCAAATTAAATTTGTTTTGCTGTGGGTGAAGGAAGAGAGAATATAATAGCATGAATCAGAGCTATCATCAAATATGTGGCACAGACAAAAAATTAATTACAATTACTGCCTTCTTATAAAAAGTTTCTGCCGTGAGATGCAGCAATTTTGTTAATCAATATAATCCATTAAAAAACACCCCAGGAAATAAAACCTTTCAATTACTTTCCTCTTCCTTTCGATTTTTTCCTATTGTAACAGCAAAAGATTAGCATCTTTAAACAAAATTTTGCTTTGTCTGTTAGATGCCCTTTTGCTCCAGTGGCAAAAGAGCTGCTCCTAATAATGAGAAGTAGATATTAGACCACATGTAATCTAGTCAGTCAGGGCTAGATTAAGGATGAAGGTCCATGGGGTACATGGTTTACCACTTTAGCACAGGTGCTTTATTAGGCATTCTAATTAAAACCAACTTAATTTAACAAAAAATGCAAACAGAAAATCACTCAATATTGTTTTGTCTTCTCTGTAAAAGTGACATGAAGTCACGGAAAAATGGGTATTAGACACTGGATTTTTTTGCACTTTAGAATAGCCATTTAAGTATGCCATACTGGGAAAACCATAAGGGACTCAGAACATAAAACATCTTTAGAAAGAGTTCAACATAGATACCTGGAAACAAACCCATGCATTAGTAATTATTGGCTAAATAAATAACCAAGGAAATAAGTATTTTTGTAATACGTAAGCAACCACTGATTATGGTAATTAAAAAGGTAGTGAGTCTTTGCCTCCAAGTTTCTAAGTATGGAGAAAATGGTATTTAATTCATTGCCTGAAAAACACAATAAAGCTACAGAAAGACATCATTTGGAATCAATTCTTCCCCCTAAACAACTCCAGATCTTTCCCATAGTAATTCTCTTGCACGTGCCCAGCAAAAACCTTTGTAGAAAGGGCTGGTATACAGCATGTTCAGGAATTCAGCTGAACCACAAGCCTTAAAAATGTGATTCCCAGACAGACAGAAAACTTATGCGGAGACCTCTGCAGCTGCTGTGACTTTCCAATGGCGTATATGGGGGAAGGAACAAAACAGAAGATCTCTTGGGTAACCTGAGCCAAGCCCCAAGAGGAATAACGTGTGCGTGCATGTGTTTTACAATCCCCATTCAAACTGGCCTGCGAACAGGAAGCCAACACCCCCTCTGGAGTGAGGTCTTACCCTCACCCTGCTCTTGCACTGGCCGAAGGTCACAGGCTCCAGCAAAAACAGCGGCTGAGGCTCCTGCTTGCTGCCAGCTGATGCCACACCACTGGCGTCCATGGTGGCACGCAAGCCAGCTTCGCTCCTGCTCATGTCTCCGAGTGGTCTTCAAGAACAGTCAATCTATCACTTAAATCCCAAAACTAAATAGTCACTTTAGAGATCTGGTGGAGAGATGATCTGCCCACAGGTATTCAGAAAGTTTCATAACCATCAGCACGTGAGAGTTCCTTCAACTCTTCTGCTGGAAGGCCCCCTTTGACCATCTCAAACATCAAGTTTGATGGCTAGACAACTGCCTTGCTACCTTGTGGAAGCTGTCCCTACCTTTTTCCAGTATCACTCAGTACCCAGTTTCATCCAAGCCTCTGTCAGTTGCCAGGTAGTAGGAAAGCCCAGAAGACTTATCAGTGCCTGGCAAGAAGCATATTCAAACATGTCTCATGCGGATTTTTGCAGCCTTAAAAACGTCCCACAGTCTTACATCACACACAGGACATACACGGAGAGGGAACAAAATAGCTCAGAAGACTGCTTTGCAATATATCACCCAGGACTGAAGAATTATTAGACTACAGCATCCACTGGAATCACTCTGTAAACCATAGCAACTGAAACTCTCCAACAAACCTTCAAAATTCTTTAAAACACAGTAATAGAAATTCTCCTGCAAAGAGATCAATGCCACTCTGTAGCCACCACCATTTTAAGACTGCTTACTGGTGTGGTGGTATAAGCATACAAGACAGAGTTTTTTTTTATATTCACAATCTCAAGGAAGGTGAATATTCCCTCACTTTCCTCAAGACAGAAATCAGTGATGCTCCCTAATTACAGCTTTTACTTACAATGAAGAATAAGCTTCACTGTAAGCAAGTTGCCAGAGGTCAGCCAGAGAAGATGCTGAATAGCTTTTACTGAAGAATAAATCAGCATCTTTATCTGTGGTCATCTTTATTTATGACACCACAAGATAGATTACCAGATAGATTAGGTGGTGGTTTATAGTTTTGGGGTTTGGTTGTGTTTTTTTACATTTCTGGTTCAATTATTTCTCAACTACTGTTCATAAACCAATCTTCTCAAATGTTCCTCCTTCTTATTTTGACATACAAAGTCAGAGCTTAGTGGGACTGCTAAATGTCCTCCATATGATATATGCCACTTGGTAAAGTTAATCCCCAGTTTTCCATACCAAGTAGCTGACATTTCTGGTAGGTGTTAGATATCTTCAGAGAAAAAAAAAGAATGCTTCTCTTTGGAAAAAAATCACTCTTTATCAATATAGCACAGAACACTAACATTCCCAGCCACTAAGCAGAAAGCTCTCATACGCCAGTCCCAATACTGATGTTTTGAATAACATTATATATAATTTTGTATATTTTAGCTATGAGGCTTTAAATTAGTTGCTAGAAAGTATCTTTGCTACTTGCTCTTCTCAGCTGTCTCGGTGTCAAATTCCAAAGGAAGCCTGTTATGTAGCCACTTTGGCTACAAAACCAGATTCAGAGTAGAAAGTAATTTTTATCCAAGTACAGAAAAAAAGATACACTTAGCAAAATCATTGAAGATTTATCTAAATACCACAGATTTTGGTAGGAAAACTCCTGTAAACTCAAAGGCTTTACATTAGTACATACATTACTAATACTTATTTACTTCAATGGCTTAAGAGATATTTCTGAAAGCAGCTACTGAAAACTGAAATTCTGTTTTGCTTTAAAAAAAAAAATAAAATCACACATCCTGTACATTTCTAGAATTGCTAAAATAGTCCAAGAAAAACTGATGGGTAATTCTATTTGAAAATGCCAACATTTGCAAATACAATTTGAAGCACTGGATGGGAATATGATAAAAAATGAAGCACAAATATTTCTCCATAATTATATATTTTGTTTCTCCAATCCTATGAAAGAAAACTATAGGAAGGTTCGGGGGACGTGGATGACTGTGAGGAAATTCCTCTTGTAGTCAAGAACGTAATACACCACTAAACTCATAGTAACATATACAGATT
Source organism: Pezoporus wallicus (assembly GCF_028554395.1). Classification (NCBI taxonomy): domain Eukaryota; kingdom Metazoa; phylum Chordata; class Aves; order Psittaciformes; family Psittacidae; genus Pezoporus; species Pezoporus wallicus. The sequence continues at coordinate 1,518,446 of NW_026637351.1, read as the reverse complement.
ATTCCCTCAGAACTCACAGGCATAGTACAGCCTTGGGTACATGCTATTGCTTCCCCCTCTACTGCAATTTCCCTGCCCTGTTAAGTTTAAAGGCAGTCCAGGACTATGTTTTTTGGTGAGTTCATAATGGATGTACATGTGAAGTTAGCCTGATTCCTGGAACCTGTTATTTGAAACTTGTTTTAAGACATAGAATCGTAGACCGGTTAGGGTTTAAAGGGACCTCACCTTAAAGATCATCTAGTTCTAATCCCCCTGCCGCAGGCAGGTACGTCTTCCATCTAGACCAGGTTGCTCAAAGCCCCATCCAGCCTGGCCTCAAACACTTCCAGGGATGAGGCAACCACAGCTTCTCTGGGCAACCTGTTCCTTGTATCTAAGCTAAATCTATCTTCTTGCAGTTTAAAGCCACTACCCCTTGTCCTATCACTACTTGCTCTTATGAGAAGTCCCTCTCCAGTTTTCTTGTAGCCTCCCTTTAGGTACTGGAAGACTGCTCTAAGGTCTCCCCAGAGCCTTCTCTTCTCCAGGCTGAACAAGCCCAGCTCTCTCAGCCTGTCTTCACAGCAGAGGTGCTGCAGCCCTCAGCATCTTTGTGGACCTCCTCTGGACTCGCTCCAGCAGGTCCATTTCCTTCTCACGCTGGGGGCACCAGAGCTGAATGCAGTACTGTAGATGGGTCTTATGTTCCAGGAGAAATCTTAACATGGAAGAGATGCAATTTTGATCTTGCACCTGATACACACCAAAGGAGGCATTTAATTTGCATGGCTCAGTGAAGCCACCGGAGGCTAATTCATATGCATACAATGGCTTCTGCTACCCAGAATTACATCCAGAGGAGGGTCATGATATCAGTAAACACCAAATTAATGTCATACCTCCTAACTTACTAGGCAAGTATTACAAGAGCTAGACCGTAAGCTTCTAAGGGCTGAGATGCTCTTGTCTGTCTCTCCTGTAGAGCATTAATCATGCTGTGGGTGCTTACGGCTAATAAGATGCATGTAAATCTATTCTGATGTGGTTTTTTGCCACTTCAGACTAGAGAGGAGTCACACACACAGGCGTACTCTTACCTCTCTACCTAATGATACACTAATGTGCCTAATTGAAAAAACAAGTCCTGATAGGAACAGAAAGACTTTGTTTTTGTTTATGCCACCCAGAGTCTGTGGCTATACAATGCAAATAGTTGGCAAAAGCTAAACCGCAAGTATGCAGCAGCACTGTGAGTAATAAAGATAATGTTTGTATTTTGTTTATGAAGAGCCCTAACCAACACACTAAAGCAAGCATACTGAAACCAAACAATACTCAGACCTTTAGAAAAGCTTCAGAGGATCCTAATCATATAATTTAATCACTTTGTTCTTTAACAATCTAAACATCAATTAAAATTTACAAGCATTAATTCTATATTAGTTCTTTAAGCTGAAAAAATGGGATGCAGCCAGGTGCCCTTTTCTATCCCAACTATTAAAGTTCAAACAAACCAAGTTCTATTGCTTAGGGAAAAATAAAAAACGCCCTACAAACTTTGCTTGCCCCAAAGGTTGAGAAATGCTCTATTGCTTGGCCAACATGGGATTCCTCCATATCTGGAGTCACGTGAAATGTATAGGTATGGTATCTCATAGTTACTTCACTGGGATGAACAATCTCCATGTGACTTTGACAACATATCGGTACTTTTGTGTGGAGTACACAGATAAGAAATGTACTCTAAACTTCTCAAAAAAAAAAAAAAATCCAAATATTTTCTCATTTAAAAAAAAAAAAAGAAAAAAAAAGGAAAGGGAGAGATGCTGAGGTAAGACTTTTTCCTAAAAGATTAATTTCCAATTGGCTCAACATGGGATGCTAAATCAAAACGTCATTATTGACAAGCATGTTGTTTTTATTTAGGACAATTTAAATTAACTTTATTTTTAGGTCTACATTGTGTTCTCACTTGCCAAAGGCTGGTGAGAAAGAGCTTCCCGTCACATAAAAAATAACAGCAGATTTCCTGTCCTCCTCTTCATCCATCCTTTGACTTAGTGCAGCAAGTAATTCTGGAGCCCCTTTGAGAACATGGACGTATTCAAGTCTTGGGGACCAGTGCTCTCACTCTGTTCATGGGGCTCAGCTGACGGGGAATTCAGAAGGGGATCCCTTTCCTGCATGCAGGATTTGCAGGGTTAGGAGGCAGGGTTATAGCTCCTCCAAAGTAATTCATCAGTTCCCCCTCATCCAACAGTATACTCTGGACTGCAAGCAGATTGCACTAAAGAGTAATGGCAGGGTGGCAGAATTATTCACTATGACCAGTGAACTAACAACAGTTACATCCTGCTGCATTTTCACTACCTTGTTAATAAGCTCCCAGCAACTCCGTCAAGGCTGAATTCCTTGACTATAAACAGTAAGAGACATTTTGAGAGTGCCCTAACTGGAAGACAGATGGAAAGTCAAAGATCCAACTGGTTTCTCTGCACAGGGCGCACCAGAGGCAGTCTGGACAGCTGCACGTCACAGGCTGTCCCCAAAAAATGTTGACCAAAACCGTCAACAGGTAACTTGCAAGACAGTGAAGTACAGCCTGGTCCATAATACCACTCTATCCAACACCTACGTGTCCCTTAAGTATTCAAAAGAGCCAGCATAATCACACCTACAAGGAGCTGCCCAGCAAAACACTGGGAGCCTGGCTTGGAGAACTCCTCACCTAGAAGAGAGATGTACAGCCTTAATCCAAGCCACAGCCAGCCTCCTCCAGCACAAAGCTGAGATGCTTAGTTTCTCAGTCCATGGTTCTCAGCTTCCACAAACAGCCTAGTCTCCTCTGCAGATGCTGCCAACTAAGAATCAAAACCAGGGTTCCCAGCAATCAGGAACTTAACCAGGGACTCTTTCCTGCCTGAACTGCCAGCTCTGGGTGCATCTCCTCACATATACCTTGACCGCTATGACACATGACTACAGTTGAAAATCTGCTCTGGTAGAACCCCTTCCCTAGCAAAAATGACCACAAAATGACATTTTCAAGAGCTACTCTGCACAAATGCAGAAAAGCCCTACAGAAATATTCAGTTCCAAACAAACACACTCGCATAATACTGAAACTTCTGCTCTAAGACAGCTAAGGAAAATCTAAGCTTGTCCTAAGGAAAATCCAAGCTTGTCCTAAGGAAAATCCAAGCTTGTCCTAAGGAAAATCTGCTGGAGATCTGGCTAGGAAGGGCTTGGAGAAAGAGCAGAGATTGACCTATCCTCATGCTATCCACTCTGCAATCACCACTGTTTGAGAGGTTGGGTTGGCTGGGTCTTTGCTTGCTTCCTATTTTTTTCAGGGACAACCTTGGCAAATATGGCCCTGGAAAACAACATCCCATGTCCGATTATCACCCCTAACACACAGGGACAATTGTGAAACACATGGAAATCCTGTCAACCTGTAGCACAGGATATGTGTGCCATGTAGGAGAGAGCATGGACAGCAAAACAGCAATTAAACCAAAGAAAGCTCCAGGACTAACAGGTTTGCAAGGATGACTCCTTGCTTCCATATCCCTAAACATTTTCTTTCTCTTACATACTCACCCCATTTTTAAAGGGGGTCATGCCACAACCATGACTGCAATTAAATTGACAAATCTGAATCATTCCTTAAGCAGCTGGGAACTCTGCACAATCTTTGAAGCATTTGTCTGGCCACTAGTCCCAAAAGCACCACCCTGGTAACTTCTCATCAAAACTCTTTAAGCTCCCTGTTTGCTCAACGGCCTAAAGATCTCATTCACAGACTTCCACTGGCAAAACGTGTGCAAACAGTTACTAAACCCTTCAAAAGCAGCCAGAGAGCAACCAGTGTATTTCCTTTGCTTCATGTTAGGGACATCATCAGTCCTATTACTGAATGCTCCCTGCCCCCAATGCCCAAATCACCCTCTTTCACAAGGGAAATCTTTCAGCTAAATCCCTCCCAAAGCCAACTCCAGGCACTATTGAACATGTGCCGTCAACACTTCGTGCTCACCCACACTGGTGCCTGGCTACTGATTCAAAACCTACACATAAAGAAAGGTTGTGCACTTAGGCAGACCAAGAGCTCTGCTTCCACCTTTCTGTCCCACATCATCCCTCTTGTGACACAGATGTAGCAAAGTTTGGCAAGGGATTATATATCCTATGCCCAGGGATCTTAATTTTCTGCACGCTCCAACTATCCCACATTTAAGTCCAGGACAGATAACCAGTTACACACGTCCACAAATAAGCATCCTCAGAAGCGGGTTAGATTAAAAATACACTATAACAAACTTATTTTAAAATAAGTCTGCTCAGTCAAGTCTGAAAGACAAGTGGTGCTGGTACATTAAAGGATTCCTCCTCACACTATAGCTTAAAAATACCTGCTGTATTGCTATTTTGCAATATTGTGTCCAGAGCCAGTGCAGATCACTCTTACGTCTTAAACATGGACTGCACAACACTGTTCTCAGAATCCTACTTAATTTCTTCATATTTTTTACTCTTGTTCAAAGTATGAGCGATTAGGTTATTTTCTCATCTTAATAAATGATGTAAAACCTCCAGACATATGGTAGCATTTGTGTACTTCCAGGCAAGCAGTGACAACTTTCAAATGTTACTTCCCCTCCTCCTCCACTATATGAAACAAATATACTGGAACCCATTTAAATCTTAGTGGCAAACACATTTAAGATAGACTAATTTCAGTTAAACTTTCCAAATGTCAGATGTATGTGTTAAATAATTATATTAAAAAATAAAGAGCAGATGAATTCTCATTCTCATTACTGGTTAATAAAGTGCCTATATTATTCCAATAAGGGCTAAACAACTTTATGAGACAATGTTTGTGCTTAAATTAGCAAGGAATAAACAAATGTCAGCTCATACTTACAGGCACATACAACAAGTATAATTCATACTAACTCAACAGCTACAAGATTACAGGATTGTCACTGCCTCATTCAGTTTTGCACATATAAATCCACAACTGCCTCACTTTTCTTCTTGAAAAATGGCTGAAGACTAAGGGTAATATTTTTCATAAGCAGAAAGCCACCAAATCTCAAAATGAAGGTATGGTATCACACATATTGAGGTACTTAACTGGGAGGGGAAGCCACCTCTCAAGACTTTGCCTGTTGCTTTCCTTGGGAAAACAAAGCTGCGTTACCCCAGCAGCTTTTTGCATTTACCAGATTCTTTCCTATTTTTGAGAAATGCATGTGTTCTCCTCAAAAGTACATAGCAGAGCGGTACTGGAATGGTTTATACTGTCATCCATTATTACTCAAGGCTGGTGACAATGTGCATTAACATTTGTGAAGTTGGAATCTATTCATCCTGTCCACCCAGTAGCTGACTAACTGGACATTATTACTTGAAGAATAAGCCTAATAAAAAGGGAAAACAAACCAACCCGAGTATTGTAACCCACTCTCTGCCTGCATTTTCTCAAAGCCAAGCAGTAATAATACCGAATAAATTGACAAGTATTTCATCCGTAACAGCTTCTATGCTTTTTACAGAACAAAAAGAACAAAGAGTAGGCAATTATTATTATTATGCACTTTCATAACTGAAAGAACTTTAAACCGGCAAGCGCTTTCTACTAGTCTGAGGCAAATTCTTGTTACTCCTTCAAATTAAAAAAATGCTGTGTGCTTCAGGAGGAAACAAGCACCAGAAACAACGAGCTGCTCACCCACCACTCTTGAACCAAATGCTCGCAGAAATACTGAGCACAAGACATGTCCAGAGCTGCAGCAAGGCAGAAAAAACTGAAAAGGGAGAGAAACACATCTTTCTCCACCTTGGCCGAGACAAAAGAGAACGATTCTTACCCTGAGGCGTTACCTACAAGGCTCTGCTTCCAGAAAGCACTCTTACTACATTTCCATTAAGTTAATGGGAAATAGGAAGCCCCTGGCCGAAGAAACGCTCCGCTGCTGCGCGGGAGCTGCGGGGCGGCGCGTGAGTGCGGGGAGCCTTTAGATTTTGCCCGAAACTATTCCTATACATACAGCGAGGCGGCTTGAGATGCGGAGCCCCACAGCGGCAGCGTGACGAGCGGCGCGCCCCGGGCGCGGGGGCTGCGCCTTTAAAAGGCGTCGGAGGAGAAGCGGATACAACGCCGCGATCGCCGACCGCCGCCGTGCCCGAGCCCCCGCCCCGCGCGGGGGAGAGCGCGGCTGCCCCCGGCCGCCGCCCGGCCCCGGCGCCGCGCTTCCCGGCCGCTGCCCCCGACATCCTGCCACCCACAGGCCGCCCCTCCTCTCCTCTCCCCTCCCCTCCCCTCCCTGCCCGGCCCTGCCGCCACCCTCCTGTCCCGGGGCTAACGCCGAAGTGCCCTTCCCATGGGTTAGGAGCGCGGCGGGCGGGGACTGCCGTAAAATCTCTCACGGAACAGACCGAACCTATATGAACCCTAAAGCACACAAGAGCCACCGCCCCCAGCCACTGAGTTCCCGTGTTAACGTGCAGGGCTGAGTTCTTTTTCCAACCTTTTTCTTTTTCTTTTTTTTTTTTTTTTGAGAGGATGAAAGGGGATGTCCCCTTTCCCCGACCTATGTTAAGGAAACATTTACATGGCTTTAAATTTAAGGACTTAGATTAGATATTATGAAGAAATTCTCTACTGTGAGGGTGGTGAGGCACTGGCACAGGTTGCCCAGAGAAACTGTGGCTGCTCCATCCCTGGGAGTGTTTAAGGCCAGGTTGGATAGGGACTTGAGCAACTGGTCTAGGGAAAGTTCTCTCTGCCTATGGCAGGTGAGTTTGAAACTAGACGCTCTTAACGTCCTTTCCAACCCTAATTAGGCTGTGATTTCATGATCTTTAAGGTTCCTTCCGACCCAAATCATTCTGTGACTCTGTGATACTTCAGCATCATCAGAAACTGATGAGGAGTTCTGCAAAAAGCTTTTGTCTCCAGTGAAGGAGAAGATTCAGCTTTAGCATGTAAAGTATGCTCATATCATACAGCAGTATGTGCAACCACTACCCATTGGGGCAAATGTTCAAGCTTTAACTCTATGGCTTATTTTTCTTCAAAGGAAAAGGAATTCAGTGAAGAGATGAACAGGTTGGACTACAGGGACGTCTATTTCATCACATCTTCAGAGTTTTCACGATAGTAGTCAATAAAGAATTTATTCCATAGCAGACCTTTAAGTTTAGTGAACCACTGACATGAATTTCTTCAAAATTCTCTGGAAAAATACACAATCCCATAATTTTTTCATGGAGGGGTCAATAAGAGATCCCATGTAGCCATTGCTCAGAACCAACTGTGCAATTTCAGCATGTGTGGGTTAAAATACAGTTTAAACTGGAATTGCCTATTTGCAAGATTTATTGCAACATTTGAGTTCTGGCCTCTCCTCATGAACAAACTTCCCATAGGTTTAGAGACAACAAGACTGGATACCCTACTTTGAACAGTAGCAGTTCCCACCCAGCAGCTCCTAAGTGGTGGGCAGTCTTATTTGGAAAAGAACAATGAACTTGTATTGCAGATGAAATGTAGAGTTTAGAGGATTAAAACCTTTCTATCACGCAGTGCACACTTGGATATTTAATAATTACATAAATGAGAAAACATTTTGAAAAGTAGGTCTTTAGCTTCTATTACTATGACAGAAGAGAAGGTGTGCAACAAAATCAGGCCTCCATTGAGAAACTCCACAGTCCAGGCTGTATTAACTTCTCACAATATGTTGATTCTGTTGCTATGAATTCTGATTGAATAATAAACTAAATGTGAGCTTCAGAACATACAGTAATAGTAAAGAGCTTGGAATACAGCCTTTAGGAGAGCACGTCTAATGTGGATTTTCTGATTCCCCTTGTTAAGATTTAAAGGGTGGCAAGGCACTGGCACAGGTTGCCCAGAGAAGATGCGGCTCCCCATCCCTGGCAGTGTTCAAGGCCAGGCTGGATGAGGCTTTGAGCAACCTGGTATAGCAGAAGGTGTCCCTGCCCATGGCAGGGGTTTGGAGCTACGTGATCTTTAAGGTCCCTTCCAAACCAAGCCATTCATGATTATATAGTTGCCAGCCTCAGCTACAGGTCACCATTCTGGGGCTTACCCATACTCTCTTTGTACAAATGACGTATCATAACACTGTTTTCAAAAAAGCGCATGCACAAATAAATTTGTCAGGTGATTCACTGTAAGTATGACCAGAGTGAACAGAAAACAGCAAAACACCCTTTCAAGATCCAGTTTGCTTGATTCAAATTGCAGCATTTTTAATTTTTGTTCAGTCTTATCTTGCTTTCTGTGAGCAAGAACTGAACCCTATTTTGCTGAAGAATTTTGCACATCATTAGCATCACTTACTAACTCTTTTCATACTCCCTCATCTTTAGTCATTTTATAATATGGGACATTTACGATGCTTGTTATGGCACCTTCTGTGTTCAGGCTCAGAAAAATCCTTCTCATCAGCTTCCACAGAGCACAGTCTGCTATTGCTGGTCAAAGCAGTACATGTGGTGGTGGTGGGGAGGGAATGGCAAGCTGCCAGAGACAAATCCCATGCAAGCAGTTCCATACATCTAGCTCTTGCATTTTATAGATTATCCACTTTATTCTTAGGATGCTCCAAAAGTACAGGGGCGTTTTAATGTCAAATACAGTTTCTTGCTTATCCCTTCCCCATGGTGGGCTGACTGGATATTCAGTCCACGTAACTGAGGTTTAGAGCACATGCTGTAGTGACAGATTTCAACTGAGATTTGTGTGTTGTGGCAGGACTTTAGCTTCTGAATAATCATTCACCAGAAAGAGTAATAAAGTGTCAGAGCTCATGACTATTTTAGAAGCTTATTATTTCTACCAATGTTGTAAGAGTTTTTTGTTGTTTTTTTTTTCTCAACTGCTAAGAGGGAAAGCAAAATTGATTTGGGAAATAGTTCCTGTATACTGATGTTAAACACTAACATGAAATACTTGATTTAGGAAGTGTTAGGTATGTCTAACATTTTGTTATAGTCCAACAGATTCTGAGAAGTTTACAAACAGCCTTTCCTATTTATCCAGCCATATTAAAAATTATCCTGCTGGTATGCTTTTGCATCAAGACTAAATTTGGTTTGCTAATAGTAATGTCACATTTCAGTAACTAGAGACTCTAAAAGAGTCTTCTTTCATCATTTTGGAATAACACCAGTTTTCATCAAGGTGGATTTTTTTTTTTAGTATATATTGGCACACAATTAACCACTGCTTGCAGCAGATCATAGAATCATAGAATGGTCTGGGGTTGGAAGGGACCTTAAAGATCATCTAGTTCCAAGGGCAGGGACGGCTTCTGCTAGATGAGGTTGCTCAAAGCCCCATCCAACCTGGCTTTGAACACTGCCAGGAATGGGGCATCCACAACTTCTCTGGGCAACTTGTTCTAGCACCTCATCACCCTCACAGGAAACATTTTTCCCCTTATATATGTAATCTAAATCTACCCTTATTCAGTTTAAAGTCATTCCCCCTTGTCCTGGCACTACATGCCCTTGTAAAAAGTCCCCTCCAGATTTCTTGCAGGCCCCCTTTAGGTACTGGAAGGCTGCTGTATATGATATCACGTAATCTGCTCCACCACAGAAAACACGCATAAAATCCGGAGAAAAAGCGAGAAACTAGAGGAATGTTGAACTTGCTGGAGCTGTAAAGCCACCAGCCCGGGGAAGCTGTGGGCTACAAGGTGCGGGTTGGGGGGAGGCGGATCCCAGCGGCTGCGGAGCGGCGCGGTGCAGTACGGGTGTGCCTCCGCCGGGCGGCGAGCCCCGGCTCCGCTGCAAGCCCCGGGGTACGGCGAGCGCTGCGGGAGCCTGAGGGCCATTAGGGAAAGCCAATAATTGCACGGCTGGGTTTGCAGTAATAACAGCGACTTAAATCAGTAAGCCTCCGGACTATTCTGAAGTTAAAACAGCGCAATAAACTATCAAATAAGGCGTCTAAGCGGATCTTAAAGACACAAGAAGGATTTTGCCTGGCAATAGTAAAATTTCACGAGGTTATTTGAGTTTTAGTATGCAACCGAAGCCTTAAGAGATTCACGTGAATGCTACCAAAAAGGTCTAAGCTCCTTAGTTCCTCAGAAGTGGAAAATGAGATTCCAGATTTCCGATGCCTGCGCTCATAGCTAGGAAAGAGGGGAAAGAAGAGGTTTGGGTTGAAACAACTAAAACACTGTCTGACTGAAAGAAAAGTGGGATATAACACTTAAGTAACAACTGGTTTGTTATTAAATTAAGACCTTAAACACAACTATAGGGGTCTTACTAAAACCAGTAACAGTGTGGTCTGCCCTTTATCTAGCAATAAAAAACAAACAAACAAAATATGTGATCTTCAGTCTACAAAGTTAATAAAAATAAACTGTGAGAAAATGTATAGTAATACACTTCAGTATAATAAATATTTCATCAAAATAATGTGATTCAGCTATTCCTTCTTGAGATTTTTCTTGACATTCTTAAACTGGTATTATTTATGAACGCAAGCGTCCCTGTATTTAAAGGTGTTAAGAGCTCATGTTCTTGCAAGTTTACTCAGTACAGCTGCTGAAGTCTTAATTCTTCTTCCACTACTCTAAGGAAAATTAAATACTGCAGATGTTATCCTTCATAATGCCATATACACAGAATCAGTTCTCATTTGCAGGCAAGTTATTTAGTTATTTATTTTTTCCTACTTAGCTTCAAGGCAATCATGATCATTAGGCAATGCCAGGGTTAAATAAACATGACCTAAAGTGATCACAAGTCAGAAGTTATTTGAAAGAGATATTCTCACTTCAATAAGTGGAAATCTAGGAACTGCACTTGAAATATTTCAAACAAACCCCTCTCTTCAGATGCAAAGTTATTAAAAACACAAATAAAAAGGCAGAAATATACCTGAAATTAAAATATTTCCTATCTTTGAGACGTATCTGAAATAGATGGGATACCTTGCCAGGAGTTTAAAGATGCTAGTGCTCACAATCAATAAATTAAAGAACCCCCACAGATTAAAATAAAAGACAACAGCCAAAAAAAAAAAAAAATCACAAAAACGAGGAGAAGAAATCAGTACTCTCTAAAATAGTTTTATATTTACCCATTCCAGTTTTATATGTCTGATCCTCTCTCATGCCACTGCAGCACCCATATGTAAGAATATGAACTACCCTGTTCATGCACGTGCACTGACAGCATTTCTGCAGTGTGCAGCCTAGACAAGCCCACCTGCCAGGAATTCCCCTAAGGACAACTGCATGAAACGTAAGAAGATTTGCATCCATTCATAAAAGATCACTTTGCTGAAGACGAAGTCAATGTGGGACAGCTTACAGGAACTTGGGGGACTTTCAGACTCGATAGCAAATTTCTCCAGGGCCCCAAGCCTGTGCAATTCCCAATTCTCATTGAGAAGGGGAAGACTGAAGAGCAAGTGCCTTGCTGGCCCTCATGGCAAGTAGAACAGTCTCTTCAGAACAATCTCTGCTAACCAGTTATTACTGCCTGACACTGTTTCACTTCACTAATCTTTCCTCGCATTGTGAAATCTCTCCTCCTCCCATCCCATAAAAAGGGAAAAATGTCTTGAAATCCTTTAGTAGAGAATTATTGCTAAAGAGCGTTTGAAATCTAAGAATGCTCTCTGCGCCATGATCTAGTACAAAAGCTAATTTCACAGCTCTTATCCCTTGCTGTAAATACACTGTTACCACTCTCAACCGCTTTGATACTTCCCATGCTTCTTGTAATTATCCTCCCAGTCTGTCACTGGAAGCTGGGTGTTTCCTCAGGCTTGTGTGTGATGATAGGTCCGCTGAAGTCAACAGAAGTCCACCACCTACCCCACTACCCTATTCCAGGGTCTCCTTCCCCCAGATTAAACCTCAGTACATCTGAGCATCTATGCATCAGCTGTTGTTATAAGACAATACTAACATCCCACAGCCAATTTGCCATGGGTAGAGATGATTTAACAATGAAAAGAGAAATGTAACAAAATTAAAAGTAATTGGAAAGTCATGCATCTTTATCCCTGTTGTGTACAGCACAAGCATCTTATGAAACACTGCAAATACTGATTGGAAAAGTATGTCTCAAATAGTATTTATTTAAATACTGCAGAATAGTAGGCAGGAATAAGATTACCAGTAAAATCTGGAAATTTGTATGACAGCTTTTCAAAACACAGCCTTCTTCAACCTTAAACCACAAGGAGGTTTTCAGAGCTACAGGTGGGAGCTGGGAACATTTGTCTGTCCTTTTCATCTTAAAAACTCTTGAGCACATCTTTTAATATGGGTCATTCAGAATTTCAGAGAGTATATGATATATTTTAGTAAAGAGAAGCAGAAGGTAAGGAAGAACGCATTACCTAGTTTTGTTTAAATAGAAGGGAGTGTAGCACAATAGCTAGGCATACAACCAGCTGAAAAGCACTCTTATCTGTCTCATGCACTAGGTATTTTTATTTTGCAATTTCTTACTTATAGTAAGTGTGCTTATTAGTGGGTTTCTGCTTTGTTTTCTTTCTAAGACATTATATAAAAGGAATTAGGGAGTCAGAGCCCTCCAAAGCACCCTAAGCACGTGAGAAAACTCTTTCACCAGGTTCTTAGGTACAGACAATGAAAGGAAAGATGCATAAAACCGACAGCGCTCGAACAATCCTCCTCCTCAGTCATCTGTAGCCTCTGCTACCTATGTTTGTGGTTGTGGTCAGCAGAGTTGTAACTGCTTCAGTTTCTGAACATCTCTGGGTTTTTTCTAAGACGTATTTAACTACCAACGCATACAAAGGCAGTTACCCAAGGCTGAATGGATTTTTCATCCTGAACTCTTGTACTGGTCCTTTAACTTTTTATGACTCATAGCTTAAGTATTTGGGAATTCCCCTCTAAATATGAGTTTGACACACTTGCCTTATGGAAAGTTATTTTATTCAGAAAGTAACAAAATGCAACATTCATGCAATACCCCCGACTATATTTAGCAGCACACAATTGGTCTTTTTTTTTTTTCCCAATAAAGTGTCTAATTAAAGACAGATTTAAAAAAAAAGAGTAAAAAAAATGCAAGAACAAGACTGAACAGCAGCAGTAGATGCATTAGAGACAATCACAGGGCTACACACCCAAGCAAGTCAGGCTTTTTTTTTTAAAACTATTCAAACAATGCTAGAGCTGTTTACCTCCCCCCTTGCACCCCCCAGCTTCATGTAAGAATATGCAGCTTCTCTCTTACCTGCGTGCTGAAGTCCCTTCTTGGTGGACTGACTAGTCATCAGCGATCACCTGACTGAAGCCTGGAAAGAAATTAAAATAAAATCAGCTGACCACCCTTGCTCACTGGCTTCCAGCTTAAATACTCCTCTCCACAGCACTTTGTCATGTGAGGCAGGACAGAACCAGCTGTCATTGCTTCAGAAAAAGGGAAATGGGCCCCTCCGTTTCCACCTCCTTCCTTCCTCCTCTCTCACTCTTTCCTATCTGTCCCTGCCTCCAACCTCCTCGCTTTCTCATTCTTCCACTTTGCTCATTCACTGCCCGCCCGCCTGGCCAGGGTCTCCCAGGGGAAGCCGCATTCCACAACGTACAAGCATTTCCCCTGCATCTCGAGGTTTCTCAACAAGCTGCCTACACACTTCTACTGGGGGGGGGGGGAAATCAGAAAGAAACAGAGAAAAGGCACCACATTCCACAGCCCTCAGTCAGCCCTGGCAGACTACGAGACATTTTCAGTCACACAGCACAAAATGCATTAGTCAGAGCTGAAAGACCACACACTTTGTACCACTACCATGCTAACAGAGAATGGGCTGAGCAGAGCTACAGGAAAAAGGAAAGGAGGGGTTCCTATCGGTGCTTCCATTTTACATGGGGTAGCCACCTAAATATATGAAAACTTCACAGGAAAAGGCCCAAAGTTACCATTCCCGGCAGAAACAATGTGGATGTGGGCAGTAGAGAAAGCTCCCCGCTCACAGAACGCGACCTTTTCCAAAAGGACTCCCCCTCCAGCGGAATGTGTTATTCCAAAGACTGCAAGACATTATCTAAATCAGAACTTCTATCTCCCCAATGGTTTGTTCGTAGGAAATACAAGCCTAGAAAAAGTGAAAGTAATACTGCATGATTCAGATTCCCTGAAACCACATACACTTTCAATTCAAACTTTTCTCTTCTTCAGTGTTCCTTATAGTTCTGCAACTATACCCATCTATGGAGTTTTCTTTTCTCTACTTACGCAGTTTCAACCCTCCATGTATGTGGAGAATCTGATCAGCAAGAAATAAGAAGAGAGTTCAGCGTAAAAACCCCTCCGTCGTAATGCAGATGACCTAATCTCTCATCTATCTGCTCACTGCTTCCGTCCCCCACGCGCACTTATCTATTGCTCGAAGGCATTTTAGAAGGACGCACATGGTTCAGGAGAAAACACCCCTTTTAACTCCCATCAGAGCGAGTGAATGCACTGTACTGGAACACATGCTTCTGTCCACTGACACCAGTACCACAGAGCCTGTCCCTGAATTTCCCACTCTGCGCAGGGACTGTCCCTAATGCATCCTGCAAAACTCAGGGGCTTAAGTCAGTGTCAGAAAAGGTAGGGAGGTGGGGAGAGAAGAGGGGGAGAACCCTTAACTGTCTGCATTGGAATTTCTTTTTAGGAAAGTCCACGCTTTAATGAAAGACTGATACTAGATACCACAAAGAAACTTTTATTTCTGTACGCACATGACTCAGATGTATTTTCTGTGTGGGTTATGTGGTTATGTTATGTTTCATCTCAAAAAACTGTCTCAAAGAGACCTTTAAACGTAAGTTTTAAGAAAAACTTGATGTGTTTATGTACAATGAGTGTTTTTAAATTGCTTTTTATTGCACAATGTTATATAGAGACACTGATGTCTGTTCTCAATACAGATATGATCTGCATCTAATGCTAAATTATAATCATCTGTAAAAAATGTTTATTCTAAATTATTTCCCTAAATAGTTCCCAGCAAAGAAACAAACTGAATCCTTTAGCAAAACAGACCCTCTTAGTTATAATACTATTTTTCTTCCCTTATTTTCGTGATCATGAAAATATATTTACTATGTTATTGACTTGGACTCATTAGTTTATAAAACAAATGGTAGCTGCTGCTGTGCAGCATTTCAGCAGAGGAAGGCTATCCAGAACTGCCTGAGAGAGTGAACACTGTCGCCATTATAACAAAAGCATTAAAATGAATAATTCATGAGCAGAGGAAGTACCCTACCATTAAAAGGCACCGACTATTTCATGAATTGTCCAAAAGCTACTCGTTTTACTGCCCAGTTCCTTTAACTACTTAGTTATTCCTCATTTTTCTAAAATGGCATAGAGTAGTAATTAGCAGATACACAGGGACCAGTTTTAGGAGATTTTCCTGAGAAGTAAGAAATAAAAGCTGAAAAGCAAGCCAGAGAGAGGAGGGAGGGGGAAAAGAAAAGAAAAAAAAAAAAAAAGTGTTTATGTTTGATGATGGATATATTAAGGAAACGGGACTTCAAGAGGCTTTTCCAAACTCCGCTTTCGAATCTTGAAAAGGAAGAACATAGCAATCTGTCCTTTGCCTTTATCTGGCACCTTCCTTTTCAGGATCCCAAAGCATCGTCACAACACCTAGGAATTAAAAGGCCTCACTACTGAGTACCTGCAGAACTTTTCTCCTGTTTATAGAACCTAATGCTTCAAGAAGACTAAATTATTTTCTCCAGGTCATACAGGAAGGCTTGGAGACAGAAGCAAGAACAGAACTTCATCCCCTGGTTACCAGTCCTGTGCCCAACAAAAGGACTAACTACCTTGTTTTACACTAACAAGCATCGCAAGGTTCAACAGTCTGGCACGTTTTAACCTAATACAATGAACTGTGGTGCACCAGTATTTTCTGCTGGGATAGGGAAACAATGTGATCCATTAATCTAACTTTACACCAGAATTATTTACAAACTTAGGTTTTGAATAACATTTTTCAAGGAATTTGGCTTGGAATAGCAAAGTACATCTGTTCACATTTCACTGCTGCAGGAAAAGCACATTCTGTGCCTGGAAAAACATTTATTTATAATATACATTTTATTTATTATACACATTTTCAAACTCTTCAAGACATTAAAAACTGGTACACTAACATTGATAAACTTCTCAGATTTCATTTGAGCCAACATCTAGTTCTTGAAACAATTAAATTCAAGAAATTTTATCTTTAAAGTAATTTTGTCAAAGGGACAGCATTCTATAATGCTGAGCAAAAGACATCCTAATTATCTTTACACACATGGGTCACTTTTAGGAGTCCTGCTCTCTTGGGCTATTGGGATGAACTGAAATGCAGTTCTTACTCCAAGGCTCCCACTGCTACAAGTTCACTGCTTATGTGGTAGAAAGCCTATTAATACTGAGATACATGACCCCAAAGTAGACCAGTATGCACAGAATGATAACATTAGGTGTAATTTTGCAAGACCAGACAATGTCACTGATCAAATTACTGATGCTCCTGGGCTTTTTATTTTTAAACCAGTCAACTTGTTTGCAGAGCCTTGGTAGCCACTTTTCTGATTGTGACTTTAAAACCTTCAGTTCTCAAAAGAATTTACCAATAGTATCTACTTGAGAAAGATGCCTTCCTGATCTGGTATTGGATGGATGACTTTCTGCCAGAAATTTGCCATTCAGCCAACTCAGAGCTTATCCCACAGCAAGTCCTTACAAGAATGAGGAAATGCTCTTAAGCAACTAGAACAATCTGTACAGTTAAACGTATTTTTAGTTTGTAGTCCCCGAGGAGCTGTGGGGAGAATTGAACTACAAAACAAATATAGAAAACAAACCTCACACTTGGCTGTTAGATATAATTAACATAGCACAGTTCACAGCAAGCAGGTTTACTGATAGACTGTTTCAGCACAAATGACCATTAATGGTTTGGTAACTTGTAGCAGGAAGAAAGAGGAGGAAATGCCACAAAATACTTAGGAAAACTTTTCCAAATATGACACGAGAGTTCACTTTTTAAAAATCGCACCCAAAAAAGCAGTTAAAGAAGAAATGTTAGAAACACTTCAAGTTTATGATCTTCAAAATATCTATCCTGAATCAACATTACAGGAAGAAATTCTCCATTGATGTAAACTATCGTGAGTACGTTCACCAAACTGGCAACCTTTTCCAGATTAGCAAGTCACTAGCTAAACACAAGTGTTCTTGAAAACAAGTAGCATCAAATAATTTAGTTCAGGAAAAACAATGTCAGAAGAGAAAGTTTACCACTAGTTCTATCTCCTTCTAGATAGGTAAAAAAAATAAAAAATAAAATAAATAAAATTTCCAAGTGCAAGGAAATTAATCAGCATTTTCCTACTCAGACAAGCAAGGAAAGCTGGATGGGAAAAGAAAGGAGTAGCATTGTACCAAGTGATACTTTAGTACACTAATAACTATCAGATTGGTACACTGTTCAGGATACATGACTGTCTCAAAACTATATTATGGCCCTAAGCAGGAATGAATAGACTTATTTATAATTACATATCAAAGTAATGGTAAGGTAGCAATTAAGTGCAAAAGAAAAAGTTAAATAAATCAGAGGGAAAAGAAGTGTCCAAATGTCCAAGAATAATCCATCTGATCGCAGTATGCCAGAAGTCTGGTCAAACAATGTGCACGAATTTGTATCTAAGGGCTTAGACATGTTTAGAGAGTTTCGATATTTGGTTTGCCTGCATAGCTATTTTCTAAGAGGCTATAAAATGAGTAGACTTATGTTGCACAGAGCAGTGGTGTTCAGCCATACTAGCTGTTTACTTGTATCAGCAAGCATTAGTCACGTAGACACTGCTATGCAGCACAAATACAGGAATTGTTCACAATCCTTTCAGTACTACGGAGGAACAGTAGAACTATTAACTACGGCTTTTAAAAGAAATAATTTTTATACATCAATATAAATTGTTATGAATTAATAATACCTTTTAGAAGATATTTTTATGGCTAAATAAACAGAGCAGAAGCAACAGTAGTGAAGGGCAGTAGAACGGTAATTTTCACCTTCTCTGTTGTTAAGAAATACAGTAGAGATGGCATCTCACCACGACAAGATCACGGAATGTCTGAAATTGGACGAGACCCCTGAAGGTCATCTGGTCCCATCTCCCTGCTCATGCATGACCACCTAGAGCACACTGCCCAGGATTTGGTCCAGGCAGCTTTTGAATAACTGCAAGGATGGAGACTCCACCATCTCTCTGGGCAACCTGTGCCAGTGCTCGCAGTGAAAAAGTGACTACTGATGTTCAGATGGAGCTTCCTGTATTTCAGTTTGTGCAGAATACCTCTGGTCCTTGACACCCCTGAAAAGAACCTGGTTCTGTTCTCTTAGCAACACCCCTTCAGGTGTTTGAACACTGACGAATTCACCCTGAGCCTTCTCTTCTCCAGGCTGAAGTCCCAGCTCTCAGCCTTTGCTCACAGGAGATTCTCCAGTCCCTTCATCATCTTTGTGGTCTTTCACTTGATTCTCTCCAGTATGCCTCTGGACAAACATACATGTCTCTTTTGTACTGGGGAGCCAAGAACTGGTCACCATTGTTTCTTACTTTCAACTACAGGCTGGACTTTGTGAAAGAGTTTTTACTTACTTTCCTCCTTGACAAGGAATCCTTCAAGCTCATTACTCTCTCCTTGTTCGTCTCAAGTACTAGAGTTATCCCCTTCAATAGAAGAGGTAAGATTTTAGTGACAGTTTATTTCCGCTACCTTGACGTTTTCAGCCTCTTCCACAGTCTTCCAGCATTTTGGGAGAGTGAACTTAGAGAAATAAATATGTAAGACATTTACATAAGTACAAGTGGAAAACTTGTTCAGATATTTGTTTGTAGGATGTTTTTGTGCTCTCAAACAGAACAGAAGCAGCAAGAGCACTCTTTGAGTTTGACTGATGAACTAGTAGCATCCCATTGCAGTCTCTGAAGTGTCAAACTGTCATCGGAAGCTGGGGAGTGTAGAAAATGTTTTCTTTTGGGTCTCATTATCAGACAATCAACTATCAAATGGGATAGTTTGTTACAAAACAAACAACTTCACCAATACAAAACCAGTGGCAACAAATTCTTTCAGATTTTACAGGTGTGATTTATTCCTTCAGTCCAGGTCTCTGGTGCCATGTCTCTCCTGACCTCCTGCAGCCAGTTCTCCAAACTCCAAAGGGCTCAAGATTTGTATACCCTGTGTAAAGGCCTGGGACACTTTATGGCACCTTCAAGATCACTAGACAATGATGTGTAGGCAACTGAAACCCACCCTATGCACCCAAATTACAGTGTGACTCTTTTTATATACATAGTTAAGTAAGTGTGATGAGACGTGTGTAAAGTGACACTCAGTCTTCTGTGCTCTTAACAACAAAACAGGTCTGAGAAGACAGAAGTCGAGAGAGACAGGGAAGAAGAATCAGCATCAGCTGATTTGAGCTTTGTGCTCCCATTTGCAACCAACTTCCTCCTCTCCTCCTTAATTGCAGTAATCCTTCCCTTCTTAAAAAACAACAAAATCTCTTTATTCACACAAATGTGTATGTTGTCTGTCCCAAAGCAAGAGCGATTAATGTTCAGTGATAAACTAGAAACCACTTGTAATTCAAAAAGGAACAGAGGGAAATCTAGCCCATTTTACCACCACATAAAAAGTGAAACAAACTAGGAGACCTACTGTCTTTTCCCATATCACAAAGTTCACTGAGAACACTTCAGATACTGGCAGCACAAGCAAATCAGCCAAAACATAACAGGATCTTGCACCTGTGCCTCATATCACCAAGGAAATTTCATAGACTCTGTCACATAAAAATAATAATATTGCCAGAGCTTGAATTTTCCTCAGATCTTTTCCAGTATCTTCCATATTTTCAATTCCTGTTTTATACTTTGAAATATTTACAGACTCAAGATCTTTTTAGTTAAAAAAAAAAAAAAAAAAGAGGACAGGTATTTTCAAGTATTTTTTCTTTATTATCAATACACTTTTTAAAATAATGAAAAGCATCTCCAGACAAACATGTCTAAAGAAAAGATGAACTTAACCACTTGGCTCAGAGAGGTGCAGAGATACTGTAGCTTTGTACTGACTCCTCAGGGACTAGCAGCAGTGCAAGTATATTGGCATGTACTCCGCTTCCTCAGAAAGGCCAATCAAGGGACACAGTACCAATGATTACTCTCATTTCTTTTGCAGTGTTATCATGGCATACTGTAGTTTCAGGCTTTTGGTGTTATGATCTTCTGTCTGATATACAATAGTAATTTTGTGATTGTGCCATGAATGGATATCCTTAAAGCCTCCTTTTGGGGGTTAATGGCTACTATGTGACATGTTTGGGAATAATCTCATTCTCACTCTGCTATAGGTAAGCACACAAACAGGAGGACAAAAATAACTCTCTCATACCTGGGCTGCTCCTACACAAGTGAATATTTATTGCATGTATACAAAACCAGGAAGAATATTTCTCTTATATTTGTAGGAACATCTGCTCAGTTATTTTTCAGCACAGTAGTATCTTGTTATGAAATCTCAAGCAATGATTATACTCAAAATGAACAGTCCTACAGAATTTCCAAGTAGAAGAGCAGGTGTATTTCAGGGATGCCCTATTGATTGTTCTTATTTAGTGTTATCTCACCAGGATTATTGAGGACATCAAAAACTTAACAGCATAAACACAGACTGATAACCAGTAATCAATCACCCTATCTCTGAACTTCTTAGCCCAAGTTGTCTTACAGCTATAATTAACAAGCAGTGATGTTCTCACAAGAACTACACTTGCTTTTACTGGTGCTGTATCAAAAAGTTAAAACATGTTACATAATATCCAGAAAGTTGTCTTTAAAAAAAAGAAATACAGTTGAAGTTCTCTGGTCTTTGAGAAAGTGACATTAATTTTTTCCCTCTAAAAAGTTTCAACAGCTTAGTTCAAAAACTTATCCTCTACAAATGTGATGCATTAATTAAAATTCAAATAGTTGTTCACAGTTTTCATGGCTAGAAGCCTAACCTTTTCAATAGTATGTCACGAGTTAAATCAAGTCCTGTTTAATTTGAGAATTATCGGAAAACAAAAGAAAGGACGGTACCTTGGCAAACTGAAAGAATGCCAGCTTTCAAGCAAAGGTGTATAGGAAGAAAAGACAAGTCCTACAGAATATATTTGCTTATGCTAGTCTTTAAATATAATGTCCATTGCACCTAAACAATAGGATTGAAACCCATGATTTTTAGAGAGATTACCTCAATTACTTTCTAAATCTTTCAGGCTGTTAGCCAGATGGAGGTACACATGGACTTGCCAGGTGACCAGCTTTCATGGAATTATAGAATAGTTAGGGTTGGAAAGGACCTTAAGACCATCTAAATCCAACTCTCCTGCCATGGGCAGGGATACCTCACCCTAGACCATGTTGCCCAAGGCTCTGTCCAGCCTGGACTTGAACACTGCCAGAGATGGAGCATTTGCCACTTCTTTGGGCAACCTGTTCCAGTCCCTCACCAGCCTCACAGTAAAGAATTTCCTTCTTATATTTAACTTGAACTTCTCCTGTTTAAGTTTAAACCCATTCCCCCTTGCCCTGTTGCTACAGTCCCTGATGAAGAATCCCTTTCCACCATTCTTGTAGGCCTCCTTCAGATATTGGAAGGCTGCTATGAGGTTTGTTAGGTAAACTTTATTGCTGAATTAGTATTCCCAGTTATTTAAAGTTTTTATGGTAAAGAGGTACTTTTACAGGTCTGTAAAATGCTCATAGTTCTAAAAGTGCATGATGCACAAAAAGCTATCTTGAACAGACTGAAGCTGAGCACTCAAAAGGCAGATGGAGCCAGACTAAAGGACTCCTGTGCAACTTTAAGTCCATCTTCCTTTACATGTGCACACATGAAAACAGTCTTTAGTTACTGTTCAAAACCTAGGGTTTTTTTTTGTTTCGGTGGGGGTGGGTGGGAGTTTGTTTAGGGGAATTTTTGTTTTGGTTTGGGTATTTTTTTTCCTTTTACAGGTCCATCCCATTTAGTACACAAAATCATTATTTTATTTTTCAATGAGCAAAATGGTATTTCAATTTACTCTGCCATTCACACAGCCATGGACTTTCCTGCTGTAACCTATTTAACTCCAGCTTTGAGATACAGCAAATTTCTTCACGGGCTTATCACCACCGTATGCATACTGTGAAAGTGACTTCCATAATATTTCTAAGCATGATCTGCCTATGAAAAAAGGATCAAAAATTATCTTCATTTCACACCTGAGAAACTGATGTGTAAAGAGAGTAAGGCTTGGATGACTGTAGTCATCCAACTTAATCTATAGCAAAGAAAATGAGAAAAGGTGCCAGGTGACCTTAACAGGCTGAGCTGTAAACTGAAATGGTTCAGCAGCTGCTTCAAAGCCACCTCAGCCATCCCCACAGCAATGGCTCTTGGCTAGGGGCAGTAATCACTCATTAAAATTGTCTTCAGCCAGGAATAAGAGGCCTTCAAAATGCAGCTATCACTGACCTTACCAACGGAACAGACTGCTCAGCACTGCCAACATCAAGAACAGTCAGATGTTCTGAAAACAGCATAAATGAGTAGAAAACCATCTTTTCAGCATTGGTAAGGGACTGGTCAGAGGATGTCTCACAGACCTCTGATACAGAGGCAGGAATAGAGTCCCTGGGCAGCTCTCAGATGTCCTTCCCTTAAGTCACTCTTTCTTTGCGAACTTCTCTCATTCACAACACATTCAGACGTGTTGTCACATCTGAAACAGATGGGTTGTAGAACAGAGTCTATAGCTGTCAGATTTGATGCATCCCTATGCAAATCCACCTGAAGTAGTGAGTAGAAGAAGGAAATCCTGTGGAATAAACATTATGTGAATATGTAACTAGATCCTCTATCATGGCTACATAATCAGAATTGAAGTGAGCTAAGACAGCATTGCCAAAATTAATTCTGACTTTGGATAATTTAGTGCCTATCTTACTGTTTTACTACCTTACTATTCAATGTATTTTTCAGTATATTTTTAAATATATTTCAGTGTATTTTAAAATATATTCAGTATATTTTTAAAGCCCCAGGAAAAATGTAGAGAAAACACTTGTAAGAAAGTGGCCTGACCACAGCATGGAATAGCAGCGTGGAACAGTTGGGTCTACACTACAGCCTCTATTGTTTGTACTCATGGAGGGAGTAACTGCATCAGTAAGATGCTTTCTTCCATGTAAGCCATCATTTTGACAGTGAATCAGCTATGAAAGACATCTAGGAAGTGATGGTCGGGGTATGCTCAGAAATCTTTGTCTCTTCCTAGCAGAGATCAGTGTACTTGTATGCAACTCTTGACCCATTTCCTCAGCCTTGATGTCTTCTGCTTTTACAACCTTTGTTTCTTCCTTATGAGAGCTGTTCTTCATATACTCTTAAGCTTCCAAGCACTGGCCCTCATCACTATCATGCTCTCCCACTGTCCCCAGTTCTCATTTTGCCACAGTCTCTAGTCCATCAGGTTTCCAAATCCTAGTTCTCAACTCCCTCTTGGGACTTCTTGCTTAAATCCCTGTTTTCCTGCCCAACTGGCTACTCATCTCCCCAGTTAATCTCATTTCCCCTGCTTTTTCCCCATCTTGGGTCTTTGTCCTGGACTTCTCTCCTCGGGGCCTTTGTCTTAGTGTTTTTACATTGAGTTTTTACACTTTAGTCCAGCCCCAGTGTACTCAGTCCTCATCAGGACCATTCTTTCCCTCCTTTGTACTTCACAGTCCATCTTATGTGTCCACTGCATAGAAGTCAGGATTTTTCTGGCAAAGGTGCAATATTACCTTAACGAGATTCTTTGATCCCAGTTGTAATAGCCAAAGTCTGCACCGCTAGGTAGAGCAGGTTATTCCCCTATTTAGGTTTACTTGTCAAGAGCAAAGTAAAAGGATGTTGTCTCACCTCCAAGTTTCAAATCTGTATCTCATAGTATAGGCAAAACAGCACAAAACTATGGAGAACAGTCACAATTAGCTGAACATATTTCAGCCCACAAATTAAATCCTCCCTCTTCTTACCTTCAACAAAATGTGCCCAAGGCAGAGATGTGACATGAACAGTTTCTGTGGTGTGGTGGAGTTGTGCTATAAAGGAGAGCTGGCTCCTGTGAGCAGAGATCTGTCTATGCTTCTTTCCATCGTTTACCCCCCAGCACAATCAGTTCTACCCCATGCCTTCAGCATGGACAAGGAATAAAGATGGCACATCAGTCAGGCTCAGGTGTAAAACTTCAGTACAGTTATGCAGCTCAGGAGTTTTGTCTTGTACATCTGGTTCTTTCATTCAGACTCAAATGAACTCCAGCAATGGGTCTCAAAATGCAGTCAAACAATGCAACATTCAGAGGCATGGCTATTGGAGAGTGACGGACAAACAGTACACTAGCCATGGGAAGAAAAAAAAAAGCCATTTCTTGGAGTTTCCCTTTTCCTGGTCCTAGAGCACAGACCTGACCTGTCCCTCCAACCAGACTGCTTGCTCCCCAGCTCCACCTTTCCCTGCAGAGCATTTCTAAACACTGGTTGGGCAGGGTGAGCTGGCAGGGGAGAGGAGAGGATCCTCCTAAACATCAAAATGGAAACTCAGCTGTACAGTGGTCTTCTACTTACTGATCTGCAGGACCAAACCAGCAGAGGTGATTACAACTAAACCCTTAGGGATGTTTGTAAGTGAAACAGGATGTTTCCTGAATTAATTTTATAGTTCAGATTTACTGCACCACTTAGAGCAGGCTTTTATTATTACATTCTTATTGTATTCTATAATAATTTTTGTATCACATATATTTTTGCAAAATGCACCCAAATTGCAGTTTTTAATGTATTGAAAAGCTGACTTGAAAGTTTATGTTAATTATTTGGGTCTAATTACAGTTTTATTCTTTTTAAAAGCACTCAATCCAACTGACAAAAAAAAAAATCAAAATCGTTTTAAAAAACAAAGGGATGGAGCCAAAATATGCAAGATATTCTGCTAGCATTCCACTTACAAAAACAATAAAAGCTAAGTATATTTTTCTAACAAAGCTTTCACAAATTATTCCCACTTTAATTAAATCCCTCTTTGCTCGAAACTAACAAAATGTCCATTAAGAGCACAAGACAGTTATTATCTTTCAGTCTTTCTGCTTTTTATATATTACCTAAGTTTCAGTGACTCTTGCTGTGTTATCCACCTCTCTTTTAAAGAACATACTCTGTAACCATAGCAATACTTTCCCACCCTGGTATTATTTCCCGCTGGCTTATTCTAGGCTTTTGCACATAGCAACCACAGCAATCCTTGGTCCAAACTGTCAACTTCTTCTTGGCAAATCTTAGCAAAATTAGCGTATCTGTAAACTTCCAAGTATGTGGCTTTACATTTTCAAAAGATTAATATGTATGTTCTGAACAAATTGCATATTTCTAATCATAACACTATTTTGTATGATACATTAATACCATAAATACTAGATGGTGAAATTCTAGATGCTATCTTCTAGTTTCATCATTTTCTACAGAGCAATACACCAATTTCTCCTTAGATAAAAAGCAGTGAGCAGCTTTGTAACATCTCACATTTTTTCACTGAGCTCACAACAAAACATTAGGTTCACACTTAAAACCTACCCCATTTTTAACTGGAGTCATGTAGAGGAACACCATCTATACCATTTACACTCAACCAGTTGGACTTCAGGTTCACAAAGGCAGCACTGATTCAGCAAGGACTGAGACATATGCTTTAATTTTGTCATCTAAGCACTCACATAGCCCACCAAAGTCACAGTATGCACCAAAGCATTTAATGACTATGCTACAGAGGGCTGATTTTAGTCATGTGCATAACTTTTTAATGGCACACATGTAAGCTAGCTTGACTTACAGGTGAAGTTATTTGCAGAAGGATATGCATTAGAAACACAGCAACTCCAAGTTAAATGGCCCCAGATTCCTTATATTAGTTCACCACTCTTCATCATGTAATGCCACTAAGTTTCTCAAGTCTAAGCTGATTATCAATGCCTTTACTGATCACTGCTTTACTGTAGAATTTATAACTGATTTTTTTTTTTTTTTAAATTAAAAAGCAGATGACAGAACAAGGTCTTTAAAGAAGCTTATAACTAACTGAGGTTGATTTTGTTGAACACCTTTTTAATAGGATTTTAACTTGAATTAGTTTTCATAAAGTGAATAGTAAGGATACACACAGTGAATAGTGGTGAAGCAGCACAAAGTGCATTTGGGGGCAACGGTGATTTAATAGCAGTGTTTACTGTACATCCTCTCTCCACACATTCTCATCTCACTGCAGTCAATAAGACTTTTGCCATTGACTTCTCTGTCAAATTTGCATCACTGTTCTTTATTTGTCCATATGAATCAAACCCAGCAATATTCCCTTAGTATGTTCTCTGTAGGAGTTCTGGAACAGGAATTAGATACATAGAACAACTAAAATTACAAATCATCTAGTGAGAGAGGCATTACCATTGAAGAAAAAAACATTCTGCCTCAGTCACAATGATAAAAACGTGGGGAAGTTGGATTGCTGTTTTATATATATATATGTGTACTCACACACCCCCCTATATATGTGTGCGTGTGTGTATAAAATATATACATGCACATAAAACATGTGGGATATGTATCAAACAAATATTGAAATGGTCCAATACATTTGTGAGAGCTTGAGAAGAGAAACAAGAGAAGAGAAGAGAAAAAGAAGACAAAGAGAGAAGACAAAGAGAGAAACAAGAGAAGACAATAAAAGGAGAGGGGAGGGGAGGGGAGGGGAGGAGAGGGGAGAGGAGAGGAGAGGAGAGGGGAGAGAACAGAATATAGAGGAAAGGGGAGGCGAGGGGAGAGGAGAGGAGAGGAGAGAGAGGAGAGGAGAGGAGAGGAGAGGAGAGGAGAGGAGAGGAGAGGAGAGGAGACTCACTAGACCATTATTGGCTACCTAGCTTTTTTAAGTCTGCTACAAAAGAAAACAGTAGTGAAAAAAAAATATTCTAGAATTTTTATTCCAGAAAGGAGAAGGAAGATTACAGATGACTTTTCTGTGCTGACTGTTTTAAGTGTTGGTGGTTTAAAGCATCTTCTCATTTATGGACATAATCACATTTGTGTACATATGCAATTCCTCCACAACTCTGAGCCAGTTGGGGCTGCACACTAGGAGAATATACCCCAACCAGATGGGCCAATATAGGATGACATTCCTGCTGAAAAAAAAACAAAAAAAACCCACCAAACAAAAAAGCCAAAACAAAAAAACAAACATAAAAAACAATACAAAAAAACCCAAACAACTAAAACCCAAAACTTTACATCATTGTTGCCTGCTTGTTTTTAATAAAAGGAATTAGGTCTTTATGCACATAGAAGATAAAATAAGAGTCTAGATTTTTGAAACAGAAAAGAAATAAAGTGATATAATTACTTTTACAATAACATCTAAAAAGAGACAAAAGGAAGTTATACTTTGTTATTTTGGTACTTTTCCTAGCAGAGACATTTATTTATAAGTAGTTGTAATAAAATTTATTTAGGCTTTCTTTTTAAAGAAAAAGGTGAGAATATGAAATTAATATTTCCTGTGATTTAACTAGGATTACTAAAAGATTAACAGAAATACAGAAAAGAAATGGCAATTTTGACCCCACGGAGCCTCAAAATCAAGGTTGTTATACTAAAGCAAAGTGCCCTATCACTGTACAGTAAATTACTATTTTGTACTTTATCAGCTGTTATGCTAAATTTGTGAGAGGATTTCCAGACGGAATTCTTCAGCTGAGGATCACAAATTATAAGTGAAAAAGGAAATAACTTCATTTTCTGTTTCCATAAATGAAGGAGGTAATAGATTTATTAAATTCTGATTAAAATTATATTTTTTAACATGTTGATCAAATGCACCATGAAAACCAAACATTACTGGATTTGTTTTGTTTTATGAGAATACAGTGGGAAACCCATTCACTCCTATCAAAGATTTTCTGAATGTCCTGACCTCACTGGTCTATTAACAAAAGTGCAATTACATTTTATTCTAAAATAATCAAAATATTCTTCCTTGCTATAATAGCTATTATATTGTCAATGTACACATTTTGGTTCAGTTTTTTTATATCCTAAAGACACTATTCGCTTAGAAGTCACCATCCTCATTTAGAAAAGCATGGCATTTTGATGATTCTTCATTTGATTTACACAGAGACTTCAAGGAGATAGAGCCACTGAGATTAATTTTCAATTTTAAAATTGTAACTCAGTCCACAAGGGTAATGAAAATACACTTTTAAAATAAATTAATTTCTGTACACTTACGAAGGATTTCAAGATTTTAAAATAATAACACTTGGCCAAGGTGCTCTTTCCCCAGCCACAAGACATAACTTTGAAAACTTTTGCAGGAATCTAAAAATATAATTATAAAAATAAAATAATTAAAAAACTTTAATACTTGAAAGTCATGTGAAAATAAGGTATCTTTTAATTTTGTTTCTGTTTACAGAAGTTTAAGTTGGCATGAGTTAGCAAGACTTCAAAACTTTTAATATTTTAGGCACCATCTTCTTCTGTCTCTTCTATAGGTAGGTCTTAATTACACTCTTTATTCCTTGCATGAAGTTTCCCTCTCTTGTTCTTCCTTCCTGTGTTTTAGAGACCTTAAAAATTTATCCTTTCTTTCAAGAGGGTAACTGTGCACAGGTCTATCTTTTGGAAGTCATGAAAGTCTTATTTTTAATATTAATATTTTTGCCTTTCTTTTTTTTTTTTTTAACAACTAGAAAATAGTGTCTTAGTTTTAATTGTAAAAGGCCCCATTACAGTTACCTTTCAGACAATTTAAATGCTTCCCCATAAACTAAGAATGAGAAATGGTTGGTGGAAATTAAGGAGGATTTTTTTTCCTTTCCAGTTTTCTGAAGTCTCTGAAGCTTCTTTCCAAAAATCTGCTTTAACTGGATCTTGTACAGGCACAGCAAATTACCCAAGAAGCATTGGAAAAATTAAACTGCTGAAAGAATCAAAACAGGAATGAGCTCTGTGACAGATAGCAGGTATTTGGGGAAATTAGAGAGTATTCTTTGCTTGTAAATCGATTACTTAGAAAATTTCTTTTGTAGCCCATTCTTACTGAAAACGTGAAACAAAACCACAAATAAACCAGCTTTGAAACTTGCAACCCCAAATCTAAGCAGAACGAAGACACAGCCTTGTTTGGAACATACACATTAACCATTGTGGATGCAGTGTTCCTATTAGAATGCATTATCACACAGTATCCAAGTTTATCAATCCTGGCCTCAATTCAAATATGCAGTTAGATGCCTTACTAAGTGCTTCGCTAAATTGAGCCTTTAATGCTATTTAAAACTAACTTAATATAGAAAAGAGGTATAGATTAACTGACACATCTATTGCATTTTTTGCTTCAATCAGTTCTATTTAAGTGATTTAAGTGCACCACTCTCTGGGGAATATAAAAAAGGGGGAGCAGCAGGGGAAGAGGGGGGAATCCCAGTAAGTTGTGTTTGACCTGAAATTGCAAATTCAAGCACAAGACCATTTCAGACCTCAGACTGTCTGATTCTTCTAGTCTCACGTAATACATTCACTAGTTAACTCTTACTCCCTATTACTCCTTACTAGTGGTTGTGCCTTTTATTGAACTTCTCACAGCAAATTGTCTAAAACTGGCTTTGAATGACTGTGTGGCTCCTGGAGTTGATTTGGAAATCTAGAAAACAAGACATGCACCAGCATTTGAGCAGTTGGCCACAAAAATGATAGTTTTATGCAGGAACTCTTGTGGTATAGGCAGCACTGCCAAAATTCAGCTCACTCTCATACCATCTGATGTCTTAACCATGAGACCCTCCTCTGTCTTTGTCCAGTGCCTTGTCATTCACACTTTCCCACTCTTGTGACAAGAAGAAATTTAGAGATGAGATGTTCCTAAATTACAGTACATGCACCATTAGTGGGATGCTGGCTACTTTAAAATGATAAATGAAGGCTGCCTGCACAGCCTAGCACCTCCTTTGAAGTACATGGGAAGCTTGTATGAAGCCAGGAACTGCTGCCACACTGCCGGCTCACTGCAAGGCTACAAAGAATGCGAACCCCCTACCTAGGGATTTTCTAAGAGAGGGCACTGAATGTATGTTATGTCCCAGAGGCTGTTGCCATGACTGCTGTTGCCCAGAAGAGGGGAGTTGAAGATAGAGGCAGCTGGCAGGAACCCCTGGGAAGAGAAAGTTGCCTAGGGCAGCCAAGTGTCTGCTACAGCATTGTGCAAACAAACCATCTCAGGAATATCTGCGATCTTCTCACTCGCTACTTATCCCTGATTCATCCCATAAACACCATTGTTTCATCACAGGTGTGTTTCTTCTGGGAAAAAAAACCCACCAACAAACCAAAAAACAAAACCCACCCCAATACTTACCATTTATTAGAAGATTTTGCACAAACATATACATCCAAGGAAGCAGAATTTAAGTAACACATGCAACCTTGATTTCAGCCAACCCTTGAGTTCTGGTGGCCTGCCTCTTCCCCCTTAATGTGTCTTTTGAAGTGCATTGTATATATGCAAAGTTTCTTCAACTTTAGAAGGAAAAAAAAAATAATCATAGATCAAACCAGGAAGTCAGATTCCATTTTTTGTGGCAACCTATTCACAAGTGCACACCTGAGAGAAAGAGTAAGAATATTAACACTCAGCTCTGTTACTTGAATCAATCAAGAAACCGGCGCATAGGCATCATCTTTTACAGTACCCTAGACCTAGGCAAGAAAAAGGAACCCATGAATCTTGTGTTCCAGGCAGGGTACTGGAAAGCAACAGCATCCAACAGCTAATGACTCCCCTGCCATCTTGTCGTCTTTACCACTCTGCCTCAACATTTCCCTTTCTTGTGTTGACAGCAAGTCCAGCCCTATTTCTTTCTTGCCTGTTTTGCTGTTTATACTTGACACATGAATCAGAATGGTGACCAAATGTCACTTACCCATCCTCCTCTGCTGCATGGTCCTTAGGAGCCTGCCAGGGTGTTGGACAAATATGAGAGGGTCTACTTTATCCATTCATCCATCCTTCAATTGAAATCAATGGGACTCACTGGTGCATTTAAGTTTAGATGTTCTAATACATAGCAGTATGCAAAATACTCTCACATACCCAGTCTTTCTTCAAGCTTATGTTTTCTATATTTAAAGAGGCTTAGCTCCCTTTATTTTTACCCTATTTTCTGCCCCTGTCTGCCAAACTGAAGACACATCCACAACCAAGTAAGTTAACATTCCCCAACATACAGTTTGGGTTGAGACAGAACAAAAGAAATAACTTCTTCCAAGTGGTACACAGTGCAGTCCTAGAGACAGAGCAATTAGGCCTACAACTGACAAAAGAAAGTGACTTCGCATCCCAGCTGAAGAGAGCAAATGGAACAAGATGTAATGCAAGAATGACACAGCTGGAAACAAAACAAAGACATGCCATTTTTCATAATAATGCAGATGTTAAGATATTCAAAATATTTTTAGCATGTACTGGGGAACACAAAAAAGAAAAGCCCTATTGGGAATAGCAGTCCAGATCTACATTGTTCCCCTGTTTTTCATGAAGTATACAATAGTGTGATTCTTTCCCTTTCTATGAATTTAAACACTTAGCTCTGACACAAATTTGTAATTTTTCCAGAAAAATATAAGCATGTTCACTATTTTTAAATATATTCTATAGAATTTTACCTGAAGCAACCTGTTCAGCTCTCGACAGTGGTTTATGCTTTCAGATGCCTTAATAGTTTGAAGATGGATCTCCTCTCAGTAATTCTGAATTCTAGTATTTTGCACACTTAAGTCTCAAAAACTCAAAGTAACATAACTCAAAGTTTGCATCGTTTATTTTTAGGTCAATTTAACACTGCAGGAGTTGATCATGTGTATTCACTTCATTGTTTGTTAACATCTTTTTCCACTGCCCTCTCCTCCAGAAACTGAGTTTATCTACAGCTGGGAAATCTTCACATCCTTCAGTTGCTGAGAAAGTTAACTGCTCCTTCTCTGTTACATTTGACCAGGCCTTCTGCATACACACTCATATACTATACACTAAAAGACAATGACCAGTTATACCATGACAGTAGTTCTGCAGCCCCAAGCCATACCAGATTGTAAGAACTTGTGCCTTGTTTACTGTCACTCTGGGCCATCCCTCCTGAACATGCCTTGCATGATGGACCCCTGCTGTGCATTTGCCTTTGTCCCTTCCCAGCTCCCAATGACAAGATCAGTTTCATGCTTTGCAACTCTGTTCCCTTTTCCCAAAGGGCAAAACCAAAGCACAAATGCAGCATGGCAGGGGGATGTGAACTCCCCTACCCATCAAAAAATGGTCTGCTAGGGTAAGCAACTTGATATCCCAGGGGGACAAATAAGGGAGTCCCAGTATTTCCACTATAAGTTGATTCTCCAGTTTTCAACACTTCCTCAAAAACTAGAGTCTATGGCCACCTAACAAACTGGACTAGCTGAGGAGCCCAGACAATGCTCCTAGCCTCTCCAAACTCCACTCCACACTCAAGAGTTGTGACAGCATGGCACTGTCAAATACCACAATGTTATGCTTCCTGCCCCAGCCCTGCACACATCTTGTGAGACCCCAACAGCATCACCCTTTATTTGCCTATGGGGGCTCTGTACATCATAGCAGTGCAAATTCACAAGAGCAAAACACAGCCTGTGCAAATCCTGGATGCTCCCTTCAAAGCATCAGACTTCCCAAACATACATTATATACACAGTCTGTATCCTTATCGACCCTCTGAGATGGGAAGACAACTGCCAGAAAATGGGCAATTATTCATTAGGTAATTCACACTGCTCGTAAGCAAGCTTCAGTTATCCCCAGCAACAACTCACACACAGGTAAGAAACGGACCCACACAAACTGTATTATGCTGGTGGTGACAACCCATACACAGGCATAGTGTTTTCCTGAGGAGCAATACACAGAGTGACAACAGAGGGGCTGCAGGGAAAACAGCAGCAGCAGCAACAGGTATCAGCTATCTCTGAATCCATGGTCTACACTGAAGAAGCCTCTGGGAGAAAGGGTTACATGAAGAATCCTGTCAAGCCACATATAGACTTCAGCAGCTGAGCAGCCCTAGTCTGGTTTATATTGGATAGGGATACCAAATACATTTTTGTATGAAAAAGGTCTTCAGGCTGAAGCTCTACAGCCCTTTTTTCTGGGAGCATTACTTGCTACAGGCAACCACCACGCACCAGGAATACTTGGTGGCTTCCAAAGCCAATCATTATTGCAACATGTAAGAGGCTGAAAAAAAGTTTTAAGTGTAGTGTCCCAGCATCTAAAGGGGCCCTACAAGTAACCTGGAGAGGGATTTTTGCAAGAGCATGTAGTGATATGACAAGGGGGAATGGCTTTAAACTGAAAAAGGGTAGATTTAGGGTAGATATATAAGGGAAAAAATCTTTACTGTGAGGGTGGTGGGACACTGTAACAGGCTGCCCAGAGAAGCTGTAGATGTCCCATCCCTGGCCGTGTTCAAGGCCAGGCTGGAAGAAGCTTTGAGCAACCTGTTCTAGTGGGAGGTGTCCTTGCCCATGGCAGGGGGGTTGGAACTGGATGAGCTTTAAGGTCCCTTCCAATCCAAACCATACTATGATTCTATGACTTCTAAGCAGCAATGAGCAGGCTTTGAAAGGCTCCAGAAAGTTGTTCTATAAATATAGAGCATAACCTTGATTTAGTACAAGGTGCCAGACACTATGGAGTTACTTCATAAGACAGCATCCCAAAATGTAGCTGATGTATCAGATATGAACAGAAGGCATGAAATGTCAGAGGCATTTTAACTCTCCCCCTCCCACAGTCAGGAATCTGACAACTGCAAGCTATCAGGCAAAATGGGGCCTGAGTGCCAAGCACTGCAGCTCTCATCCCTTCAGAGTCTCCAGATAAACCAGCTTTTGCAGTCAACCAGCCAGGTTAGTACCTGCACCGTTTAACAAAGGCACCCCAGATACATGACTGCAGGTGGTCAAGGTCACAGAAGAAAGCAACAGTAGCCTGTATGGGTGTCCTCTAGCATAAGGAGAAAAAAAAAAATAAATTCTAACTTAACAGAAAAATGGAACTGGATTGTGAAGGGGCAAGCTGGGAATAGAACAGGGGAGTTCCCAAGAGCTCCCAGAGTTTGTAGAAAAGAAAAAAGTAAAATTTTTCTAGTTTTTTCCTACATAAGAGGAAAGTACAGTTTGACAAGTGCAAAGTGTAATGTTAAATGACATGTAGATGACTCATTTTTAAATTATTACAAAATGCAAGGAGTTAGAGAAGTCACAGTTTAGGACAGTTCTTACTCTTAAGGCTCACACAGTAGAATTGAGTCTAGAAGCATGCTAGACGACTCAAATATGTAAGCAGACTTATCTCCAACCAGGCCTGGTACTTCCCCAAATTCTCAGCTGCATACACATAGAACACAAGGCAAACTGTAATGCAAATGCAAGGTCATACTCCTAAGAACAGAGAAAGCTGGTGCACATCTGAAACCTGGGACCATAACCTGGATGGCAGCTACTTTCATGGAGGTGTTATATCACTGACAAAATCACTTAACATGCACCTTGCAGGCAGTGTTATGGCAAAAAAGGTTTAGGGCAATCCCTGGACACCTAACAGAAACAAGCTTGCCTTTTTCTGTGTATGGTGAGATCAATATTAGAATACATAGACACTAGAACTATATGTAGAAGGTGCTAAAAAACAGTGCCCAAGTAATTTAAGGGATAAAAACCAAATTGTTTTCAAGTGAGACTTAGGGATTTAAGTCTGTATAAATTATCAGTGAGGACGATTTATTTGAACAGAGTACCAGGCTAAGTGATGGATTCTCCATCATCCCCTTAAGTCTTTGCAAGATACTGAACACAGCAGAATCATTGCTGTGCACATTGCAGTGTCCTTTGATATGCAGGAGGTTTTAAAAGATAGCATGAGGATATTTCTGGCCTTGAAAAAAAGATTCTGAAGGCTGTGCTAAAACTGAAGACTGAAATCTAAAGAAAAAAAATAACATTTTAAACAAATAATGTATTTCCTATTCAAAGAAAACAACTTCTAAAGACCAAGCATTAAGAGTGGCAAAGCACAAGGATTTCCAAATGCCAGGTTATCATGACAGATAGTAATTTAATTTCTATGAAATATTTTGTGCTCATTCTGTAATTGGGGAAAATTCATGTGAATGTCAGTCTCACCTCCTACCAATTATGACCAAAATGTTGCCTTTTACTTCCCATCAGTGACACATGAGTACTGGCACTTTTATTTCAAAATTTGTATGCAAGGACAAAGTGAACATATTAGTAAAAGGTTGTGGTTAGTTAGGTAAACTCCCCATGGTAAATTTAGTTATTTCCTGATCTCACAGCTTAGTAAGACAGGAAAGTCTTCTGTCAGTCTCTACCTTCTTCTCAACATACGGCAACTCATTTCAAACTAAGAAGCAATACAAAAAGCTCCCCTTTTGCAATAAGGTAATTAATCACTGTCTGTTAACATCCTTTCCTACTTTTGTGTCACTTTTTAAAGGAATTCCCCATGCTCTTCTTCCAAACATAGATACTAGGTGTAGTGTTAAGCATCAAATAAACGATATAATTTTATGCCTCACAGGGTAATGATTCTCTGCAAATCTTCGCATACTTCTTCCACCCTCAATCCCCTCCCAGTATGTGTAGAAAAAATAACATAGAAAAGGAAAACATAAAAAAGAAAATTAAAATACATGTAGAAATGTGGGGGCAGGGGGGTGGGGGGAGAGGAATCAGTAAAAGATTAGCAAGGTCAAGAACTGCAAACGTAAAACCCATTCACATTAAAATTTGTTAATGCAATTAAGTTAACCATACAGGTTTCTACATGAATTACATGAGATATAAATAACAGAAACATTACAGCTAAATTCCAAACTTACATTTGTAAAATACACAAGTATATACATTTGAGGTAAACTTCCTAAATGAGATTAGGTAGACTAATAAGCCAATATGATGAGGAAGAGAAAATAAATGAATTAAGAGAACGAAAAAGAGCACACAGCCAAGGCTTCATGTATCTGGTGTCTCCCTTATTCTACAAAAAGCTATTTTAGAGCAGAGACACCATTTTCTTCTAGAAGTGCCAAAATATATGCAGTGTGAAGTATCCTGTATATCCTTAAGAGCAAACAATAATTATTGATTTAATAATAGGCTGGAAGCAGACATCAAGCAGACTCTTAGGAGTAAGGCTTCCAAGGTCTCAAAGGTAGCTTTGTCTCCATAGAAGTCTCAACTTTTTCCAGAACCAGAACAAAGATGGAGACATACCACAAGAACAAAATTTCCCAAGTTAAAATTAATTTATTAGGGACAAGTTTGTAATAGCACCACATAATATTTTAGCCACATACCAGCTTCAAAAGTCTGTTTAATTCAGGTAAGACAGAAATAGTTTTCTACATGGCAAAGCAGGACAGATTTCAGAACTATAATGAAAATTGATGACTATATTAAGCCAATGACACCAGCCACCAAGTATTTGCAGCCCCATTACATGAGAGGCACCCTGAGAAAATACCAGCTAAACTCTTTGGGTTCTCTGATTTGGAGCAGCCACTGAGAACAGAAACAACTCAAGCACTGCAACACTTGTATGGTGTATTTTGTATCAAGTGTACACAGTTTAAGCCAACATAAACAGGACCTGCAACCTAACAAGGCTGCATAATTCTCAATCATTCATCTTAGTTCTCCTCTCCTGATATATCCAGCCACCATAGGCAGGGAGATGCAGCTCTTCACCAGCTGCCATTAAATCCAGCCTTGCTGCAACTACAAGAATCAGAAAGGAGCTTCTGCCCTTTACTTAAAGCATTGCAAGAGCAGCAGAAGGGATGCTGCAGCTGGCACCATCTGCAAAAGCTGTGGCTTTCTCTGGAGGGAAATTCAGAAAAGAAAAAAAAGCCTAACTTGGAAATTCAGAATTGCCCTAGAAACCCCAATCATTTTCCATTAGCCAGGGAGGAAACACAGTCAGTATTCCCACAAGACTAAAGACAGCCTTTGTGAATGCCCCACCAAAGTCATCAAAGCTAATGCCCTTCAACTAATACTCCCGCAGAAAATAATGCTGCCTAGAAGAGGGGGAAAAAAAGTCCTGCCTGACAAAGTGGAAGCATAAAAAGAATTTATGAGAGGGGGAGGAAAAGGATGCTAATAATG
Source organism: Pezoporus wallicus (assembly GCF_028554395.1). NCBI lineage: Eukaryota > Metazoa > Chordata > Aves > Psittaciformes > Psittacidae > Pezoporus > Pezoporus wallicus. The sequence continues at coordinate 1,481,013 of NW_026637351.1, read as the reverse complement.
AACATTTCAGTAAACAGGCTTGAGAGAGATTAACATGCAGTGTAAATAAAAAAAATCACAGTAAAGTGACTGCCTTGGAAGAGAAAAACATGCTGTTTTCAAAGTGTCATGTAGGCCAAATGTCTTTATTAACAGAGCTGGTGGAAAACTTGGGTGACTAAATGGTAACCATGTAACTAGCTTGTAAAAAAAGAGAAACTTCTTCATAAAGGTCTTACAGTAATACAGGCTGGAAGGGGAAAAGGTAAAAGAACATCTGAGGCAACTGGAGCAGGTAACAAAAACATCTATAAACTTTAACAACAAGACAACAGCATTTCTTTCATCACGCAACCAAGAAAAGATGCAACTGCTACTTAAGGAAAATCCTGTGCTATTTCAGAAATGTTTGGTCTAAGAGACAAACTTTTTATCAGTTCTGATGAACTTCTGTTTAAAATACCATAAGGGGGTTGAAGATCCATAGCATTTTCTGAATAAAATATTTCCTGGTTCAAATGTAGGCAATTAGATGGACGTATCTTGACAGAGCATGACCACTGAGAAATAATAGGAAATACCCCTCAGTGAGCAAGTACTAGTCAAAATTCTGATGAAAACCAGGAATCCTGTGTAGCAAGATCCATTCGACAAAATGATTGTTAGAAGGACCTTTTCAATAGTATCTGTTTTGCTATTCAGCCATTATATCTTTTGCCTGGGCTATCTCTTTCATTTTTTTTTGTTGTTTTTTTTTTTTTTTTGGTTTGGTTTGGTTTTTTTGTTGTTGTTTTTTGTTTTTTTTTTGGGGGGGAAGTGTTTTTTTGTTGGGTTGTTTTGGTTTTTTTTTTTTGGGGGTGGGGAGAGTGGTTCATTTTCTAGACATTTTGATATATTTTTGTCACAACCTCTGACTGCATTAAATGTAACATCATGGACATGAAATTTAGGCGCACTTTCCTCTTTCCCTCTGAACAACTTGACCACTACTGCTTAGCTTCAAAATTCTTCCCTGAGTGCCACTGCTCACTAAGTTACTTAATGCCTGTGATTTTGGTAACACGTACATGGTTTTCTTTCTAAAACTTCATTTTTACATCATACCATTCCCCAAAAGCCTCACAGCTAAGTTGGACTTAATTCTAACCACCTAAGATTTTTCCAGCTTCACAGATTTATGTAATCCATAGGTTTCATCAGCTTTTCACTATGTTCCAAGACATTAATTAACGAGAAGTAAAACAAAAGGAAGTTTCTGTGGGACAAAGCTTTATTCTAACTCGAATCATTAAAATGAAATCAGAGTCAAACTAATTGTTAAACCAGTCACAGTTTATGAACAGCTCAGCAAAGTACTTAAGCAAGTAGTCCATCTGGCTTCAAATTCTTATGAGCTTTCTAAGTTTTGCTGAATCAAAGGACCTATAGCAGACTTCTTGGAATGACTGCTATCTTCTGAATGACGACTATCTTCAAAATTCATTATGAGCACTACTACTACTCCCTGCGATGCTCCAGATCCACAAATGCAAAGCAATTCTTTTTTAGGTTGAAATTTTCCAGGTCTGTCTATGCAAAAAAAAACCCACAAAAGTTTCAAATTTAAGAAAAAAAAAAAAAAGTTGCATCATAGAATGGTTTGGATTGGAAGGGACCTTAAAGATCATCTCGTTCCAATCCCCCTGCCATGGGCAGGGACACCTTCCACTAGATCAGGTTGTTCAAAGCCTCATCCAAGTGTTTCTTTTTAGTGAAAGACTATGAAAGAAAAGATCCACAAAATCATTTAGGTCATAAAAGTCCTTTAATATCAGAGTCCAAACATTAACCCAGCGCTGCCAAGTCCACCACTAAACCATGTCCCCCAAGCAATACTACACATCTTTTAAATACCTCTCGGGCCGGTGACTCAACCACTTCCTGGGGTAGCCTGTTCCAATGTTTGACAACCCTTTTGGTGAAAAAATATTTCTTAATATCCAATCTAAACCTCCCCTGGCACAACTTTAGGCTATTTCTTCTTATCCTATCACTTGTTACTTGGGAAAAAAGACAAGCACTCACCGTGTTACAACCTCCTTTCAGTAGTTGTAGAGAGCAGTAAGATCTCCCCTGAGCCTTCTTTTCTCCACGCTAAACTACCCCAGTTCCCACTTCCAACAAGACTTGTTCTCTAGGCCCTTCATCAGCTTTGTTACCCTTCTCTGGACATGCTCCAGCTCCTCAGTGTCGTTCTTCTTGTGAGTGGCCTAAAACTGAGCACAGTATTAGAGATGCAGCCTTACCACTGCCAAATATGGAGGGCCAATCACTTCTCTGGTCCTGCTGGCTAAACTCCTTCTGATGCAAGCCAGGATGCTTTTGGCTTTCTTTGACACCTGGACACACTGCCAGTTCATATTCAGCAATTCAGTAATTCTTGTGCAGGACAATATCAGAGCTCAGACTTGGAAGTTACTATTTTAAATAGAAGGTTCTCTCAATGCTAGAGCTATGTATTTAATCCAAAAAAGCTGGTTCTGATTTACCAATTTTAAGAGCGCTGGGATGGAGGGAACACACACAGCAAACATCATAGAACTCTTTACAGAAATCACCAAAACTTCAAGCCCTGCAAAGTCTTATTTACATACTTATCTCCATCCATCTTAGTCATAATATGCCCCTTTACTTCATATGAAAAGCCCATGGCTCTATGCTGGAATGGGCTGACTTTTTCATTTGGAGTCTAAATATCCAAAAAGTGACATGTGGTGGAGTTATGAAATACATCACTGGTTTTACCAGATCCTCTCCCTTTAACTGCCCAGTATGAAAAAAAAATAAAAAGAAAGAAAAAAAAATTTTCACAAAATTACACCTAACCAGTCATTTTTCCTTTTGTAGCATTCACCTATAGACCAAATTCAAGTAGAAAGAAAGGTTGCAGTTCTGGTTTTAGCCTTGCCATTCTCAGTTGCCATCTAACAATTCATAATCTCCAGTGATGAAGTAAAATGAAAAGTGACTGCTGCAATGGAGCTGTCAACAACAAGGATTTACACATGATCATTTGGACAATGTTCAGCAGGTCTCACATTTTAGCTGAACATAGCAGAGAGATGTGAATTACTGGCAGTCTTTGGGAGTTAAAAGTTAAGAAGCATAAGGATGATGGAAAAGGATGAGGAAACATATTGCCCCAAAACATCTACTGTCTCTGTACGTGGCAGCTCCCTGAAATTCCAGCCTGCCGACACTGTTCCAAAAGCTAGATGAAATAAAAGGCTCCAATGGAAGCCATGCACTACTACTCCTAACTGATGGTAAACTGGTCCCCAAAGCAAAGTCAGAGCTCTGCAGCAGACAGACGGGCTCCTTACCTAGGCATTAGGACAAGCTAAGTCTCAGAAGGACAAATCAGAGTGCCTGGCCAAAGCTGGAAACAACTCAGACATACCCAAGTGTCGACACAGATCTTAAGTCCTACCTTAGCCTAGATGCTGTCTGTAGCTCAGGGGCTTACTTCCGCCTGCCATCTAAAACCCAAATCATCTCCTAGAGTCAGGTACCTATGCTCATTCTTTCAACAGATGAGCATGACTCTTTTCAAACAGTCTAAAGATGAGTAAGAAGCTCAGGTACTTCCCTGGCAAAACAGCTACGTGACCACAGCCTCAATCCCATCCTACACCTCTAAAGATGATAACGTAACCCTCAGGCTTGCAACTCTGTACATTGAGCAGCCTTGCCTTTCACTCACTGCAGAAACTGCACAGCAAAGAACAGGACCACAGAAAGTGAGAGCAAGTGGAGCCACAGCTAGCATTAATATGCAGAAATCAGAAGATTCCTGAGTTCTTTGGTCTCTGGCTTTTCCCAGCAACTATGTTCCCAGGAACACTGTAAATTAAACCGAACATAGAACAGAGTTTGAGCTACTTATGCTACACTCTTGGAAATAACAAGCCATTCAACAGACACTGCGCCCAATTCAAAACCATCTTCACCATACTCAGCAAAAGCTTACACCTTCACAGATTCCTAATCTAATACACAAATGCCCACATTGGCAAGCATTTGAGATAACATGGTTTAAGATGCTGCCAGTACTGTCTTGGTCTCTGTAATTCATCATATGCACGTTTATCTGGTGAGGTAAAATGTTTTAAACTGTGTAACTCTCAAAAGGCCTTTTCCATCAGAAAACTAATGCAGCACACTAACACTTAGGGTAGACCTGCTTGTTATGACTGAACAAGTGAAATGAAAACTTCTTTAAACTTCATAAAAAGACCAGATTTGGGTCAATGACGATAGTGCCGTTGTACATTCAATATGCTGTTAAATATTCATTCCAATTAGAAACTATTTGTGCACAGACTAAAGGAAAGAGGGGGACAGTACTTAGAAGTTTCAGGAAACACCAAGATAGGTCAAAATAAGTAATAGTGTTTTTTTTTAATTCTGTAACATTTGTGTAATTAGGTGATGATTAAAGGTAAAACTGCAGAGAAGCTAAGAAAAAACAAAGGAATAAAAACAGAAAAGAAGGCATATATAAAAAGAGAAAAGGCAATCAGCAATGGTTTCAGTCTCTGAAACAAGAGGACTTGCAACTTATTTGCATTCTCACGAGCCAGCAAGATGTAAGGCTGTGGGAGATGATGTCAGAACTACACCTGTGCCAGGCCACAGGGCTCAGCAGAGACCTGATTTTTTGGTTGTTTTTTTTTTTGTTTTGCTTTGGGCTCTGGCTTCCATTTTATTGAAGATTTTGTAAGAATTTACAACTTTATTTGTAAGCGACAGAGATTTCATGTAACTGAAACCTGAGTTGAGGACAGCCTGTGCCTTTCATTTTGACTTCCCATTTATTATTGAGTGCACAATCACCTGAATTATCAGGAACACTAAGAACCACCCAGATAAAAACTAACAAGTACAACCAACTATTTGTAAGGCATTAGGGAATAACTACAGAGCCAGCCATGTCCCCAAAATAAAGAGAAATACACCAAGTCTAGGTGATATTAAAAATGGAAAAAAAAAAAGTGGAACAAATGCAGGAATGTCATAATACTGAAATTCACAGCCTGCTTTCTCAGAGGATTTTGCATTAGAAAAGTACAGCTGAAATAGTTTCCAAAGAAATTACTTCCAAAGAATAAAACCAAAACAAAACCCACCAAAAAACCACAGCAGGCTTCACTTCCTGAGATAACATTGGAATAAATACTGCTTGAGAAGTGTACTATGTTTTCTATTGTTCTATTATTATTTATTATTGCATTGTTACCTATTTAAGACTATGTGTTATGGTTAAAGTATGGTTTTAAACAGATGTGAATGACTAACTCTCCAAACGCATTACTAGTGAAGTTTTGTTCCACAGTGTCTGGTACCAAATTACTTTTAGAAAAACTTAAAACTTACTGTCATCTGTGCTGGCCAAAATCTCCTTTAATGTCAGACTGCCAGTTGTTCAGCTTCACTACCTAACTACATTAATTACCAAATAAAAAGGAGAAACAGGTTTTTTTCTTACATTTTTCTTTCCTTTGCTATCATATTTCATTACAGGAAATGAAAATGAAAAATATACTCTTGAAGTATGTTTTCCTGTTTTTGAACAAATAGGAATACTCTAAAGAACAGATCATGAGAATAACTGAGATAACAAGAGGATGATTCTTCTCCCATTCCTAAAAAAGAAGAGCGTGTTGGGGATGTTTGGTGGGGTACCTAATTAACCTCTCCTTTCAAACAGGCTCTATTGCTCAGCTTTTGTAATTTAAAAAACTCAGGATGATCTCTTTTTGCATGAGTCATCCTCTTATTTCAGAAAAAAAAAAAATCATTGATTTTACTTTCCTTTTTCTTTAATACAGCTGTCAGCTTTGTCAGGCAAGTGTGGAAAACTTTGTGGGACAATCTGAAGTACGAAATAAGCACTTCTTCATGGAACCCTTAAAAAGGGGTTTAGCCAGTATTGTCCTGCTATGTATTTTTATCTCAGTACCACTGGATTTAAAAAGTGATCTACTAAAACCTCTAGATAAATCAGGTTTGACACTAACATAAAGAATGGGTATATTCAAAGGCCACCTTTGACTTAGGGAGGCCAGTCCTCTTTGTCTCCCTTGTCAGTCTGTAGCCACTATGGACGGAGAAAGGCTCCTCTAGATGGTAATTCAGAGCACAAACCAGCTTGGGGTTCTCTGTATTACACGCTGGAAATACTGATTTATTGTTACTGACCACAGGAACCCAAGAAGACTAATTTTCCTGGGTTAGAGTAAACCTTTGTGTATAACCCAACATCCATTCCTGTAACTCCTTGTAGGATGTAGCACAGCATTTGCACCAATTCTGTACCTCACAGCTGGCTGTACTCACACAAGCTCATAAGCCTTAAAATCTGGAGAGTCTTCTTTCATTTCATTTGTTACTGGTTGGATTACTACATAATTCTTGTTTCTAACTTCTACATCCTTTTAATATTTAAATACAATTTTCATGTCTAGCGGTCAAGTCATCCTTTACTCTTAATAAGCTATTTTCGCCAAGTCTTCATTCAGTCCAAGTCTAATATAGCTTTAGTCCTTGTATGCTTGGATAAGGAAAGAACGTAAGTGTAAATCTCACCATATTTATAGGAAAAGAGATTTAATCTTCCATGTTCCTGACTCAAGAACTGCATTTTTCATTTTATTATATAGGTAAGCATTTCATTATATGAATAATTTTGTCCTAAACTTTTCCAGTTTATTTTTGCGTTTAGGTTTTTAATTCAGTCCATATAAAGATAGACTGCAAGGAATAACAAACACTCAATTTACTTTGAGCAAGCACAGAATTAAAGCTGAATGCTGACACCTCAGAACAAAGAATCTCAACTCCATTGCACAGGCACTAAACTTCAAGTATCAACATGGTATAGTGTGGACTGGTACAGTCTTTAAAGAAAACTGATTTTTTTTTTTTTGGGGGGGGGGGGGGGGGAAGGGGGAAGTTACTAAGCCCAAGAAAAGAAAAATTGTCCTTATCAACAATTTTCTTCAGCAATAATTCTTTCATGCATCTGGAATGGCATATGGTCAGCATTTTCTTTAGGGGACTGCAATTTGTCTCCATTTTACATACTAATAGTATATTCAGTCAGACCAAAGATATGCCTATCCCCATACCATATCTTTAGCAAAGGCTGAGAGCAGAGGTCTCTCAGCACTAGGCCAAGGAAAGCAGGGATTTCCCTGTTTGCACGGATATTGCAGGGATACATCTCAGGATCCCTTCCAAGCCCTCAGGGACGGAGCTTTCTGTTCTGCAAAGCAAGGATTGATCCTTTTGCATTGAAAGCCCACAGCCAGGTAAACTTTTAGTATGTACAGTGGCTCATAGTTAAACTATGCGCCATGAAGAAAAAATGCCACCTCCTACTTGTTCTGAATCTGCCACTTGATGATTTTATTTGATCCCCTCTGGGTCTTGTAGAACAACAGACAGTTAATGAGCATTCGCTGTTCATTTTTTCCATTACACTCCTATATAGATTCTTATCATTTTGACAGAATCACAGAATCCCAAGGGTTGGAAGGGACCTCAAAAGATCACCTAGTCCAACCCACCTGCAAGAGCAGGGTAACCTAGAGTACATCACACAGAAACTTGTCCAAGTGGGCCTTGAATATCTCCAATGTAGGAGACTCCACAACTCCTGTTAGCTATTTCTTTGCTAGGCTGAAGATCCTTAATCTATTTAATTGCTCTTTATCACTGTCACCCATTTCTAGTTCTATTATCTCTCTCTTTTTTTTTTTCCCCTCACCCTTCCTTTAAATACGGGGATCAGAACTGCCCCCAGAGTCGAGACAAAAACACAGGCAGTTTATAGACTGGCATAGCAGACTTAAGCTCTGTTGGCCATTCTTCCCTGATTATTTTTTTTTTTTACCAGTCTTAAACACTTAACCAATGTTTGGATTTACTATAGTAAGCTCTCTACATCACTTCCTTTGGTGCTAATAGCTTACAGCCTCAATAATAGCAGGATTGTTCTCCCCTGCATGCATTACTTCATAGTATCAGCAGCAAGCTTCATCTCCAGTTACTAAGCATCACAAGATCCCTCTTTGATTCTTCATAATTAGCTTCCATTTTTGCTACCCTCATTAACTTAGAGTCATTCTGCACTCATGTGTCCAGATCACCAATGCATATGCAGACTAGTGTTAAGCCCAGCACACATCCATGCGCAACTCCACGAGTGACCTCTGTCCCCTCTGTGAAAACAGGTCATTTATTCCTACCTCATTTTTCAACCAACTATCAGTCTAGGAGAGAACTTTCCTCTTATGTCAGAGCAGTTTCATTTCACTCAGCACCTTTGGCAAATAGTTCTCAAAAGACTTTCTGAAACTGAAGAGTACTGCATCAGCTAAATCACACTTACAACCTAAACAGTGTCTTCAAAGAACTCTATCAAACCTCTGAGATTGTTCTGACTCTTATATCAAATTTGTCCATGAATCCATTAGTTTTCTTCTTCACTGTATTTACCAACAAATTGACTGGTATGAATGCCAGTCATACTTATCCTGTTCTTTCCTACAGGCTTTCTGGATGCCTTTTTGAAACTGGCAACACCTTTGGCATGCTCAAGTTCACTGCTACCACACCAGTACTGCTGTTAAACACCAGCATTAACAGTTCAGCAATTTTACAGAGAGCTCTTCCAGAGGTCTTGGATGCATTCAGACTTGGCAATTTTTGTTGTAACAAATGCTGTAACCCATTTCTACAGTTTTTTTCTAAAAACCGAAATATTCCAGCATCTCTTGATTTGGAAGAGATGCCTCAATGGTACCTTGTGCTTCTCTCCCCACAGGAGAAAAATTTTGTTTTGGGAATATGAGGTCCTACACAGTGAGCATTTTTTTGAGCTCTTTTAGATCTTAGTTATCTATTGACCCAATGGCCTTCCTGGTTTTGATGTTTTTGCAAGAGTAGTCTTAAAAAGCTTCTCTGCCTTTTAAAAATCACTTATTAGGCTTTAACTTGTTTTACTGTGTATTTTATGCCTAATTTACCCTATTTTCACTTTTTTATGTTTTGGACATAAGTTTTTGAAGTTTTCTGTTTCTTATAGCCTGCTCAACCATGGGTTGAGGGTCAGAGAAGGATTTGCTTGGGGATATGCATTTGTTCTGAGTCTCTCCACACTGGCTACAAGCATTTTACTCATTTGACTGTTCCCCGGACCAGGTTTTCCATAGAAATTTTAATGAATGCCCTGCTGGCTACCTTCTCTATGGTAGACCTATGCCATCAATAACTTACCTTAGAACTAACCATTCACTCCCTCCATCTTAATCTTCTAGTCTTCTACCATTTGCATAGAACAGTTCTATTTTCATCTGACTGCCTATTCTTCTGTGCTCCTGTCTATATTTGACCTAATTTTTCATGTTCTCTATATGACCTTCATCTATATGACCTTCATCTATATGACCAACATTGCACAGCAATGTTAAGGCCTTCAACCCCAGAGGCTGTGGCATCTTGACCTGTGTGTCTTTTCTGCTTGTCCTCACTCAGAATGTTGGGATTACAGTGCAGACTGATGCTGCAGAGGTCTTTATTCTTAACCTTCTATTTAGCTACTCAGATGATGTTTCCAGCACTATTTTGGTAGCCCGTCTATGTCACCAGCACTTCTCCACCTACTTCTCCAGCACAAAAACGTAGCCTAGACTTCTTTTGTTGTAAGCCTCCTTGGCATGTAGTTGGAAGGTATGCTCCCTTTCAGCAACATAAACTCAGCCAGCTGCACTCCACTTAGTTGTCAGGAGATATCCATCTATCACCTAGACTCAATACCATGCAATGGCATTCTCCGAGCAAAAGGATAGCTGGCCATCACGTGAGAGCAAGGTCTCATCTACAGGATGAAATTTCAGGATCATTTCTCCTTTACAGGTTTGATGTCCTCCAAATTAGGAGTTACCCCTCATAGAAGCCCAGTGGCAGCCTGCTTAGAGATAAACAGTGAGACTACATGCCTGGAGGTTTAGTTTACACATTTGTAATTAAATATACTTTCCTTACACATATACTTAGCATGTTGTGACTTTTGAAGTGGACAAGAGTCCACTTCAGTTATAGTAATCTACAATGGGCATCTTGCAATGTCGTAACTATCTCTTTGGTTTAACAGGTGTATTAATACTGTTGAGAGTAAGAAAATGCTACTCTTTTCTAACTGGAAACCTGGTATCAACCTCTAGCCTGTGAAACCAAAGTTTCCAAGCTAATGGCCTTGGCACACAACTTGTGTTTTAGGCTTACTCTCAGTGTACTTTCGCTGAAGTTTTCACTTTGTGCCTCCTTCCCCTTTCCCCTTGCCCTCAACTTTGAATCAGACCATTCTCATCCTCCTGATAGACATTCTAGTGGCTTTCTAAAAATCTGCCTTTGATACTGGCCTATTAAGGTTTTTAAAAATAAAATAAACAAAAAAATCCTTCATCTGCCTTCCATTCGCCATCATTAATCCATGGACCTAGTACATTCTCTAGGTTCCCACAAAGCATTTTCAAGATAATCCTCCACAGGTACTAAAGGAGCGAGAAAGTTTAATTTTTCTTGTGTAAAATACTGGTATCACTGACAGGTATTTCCAGTAACTGCCAGGCAATCATGCTTTATAATCTAATGGATTACAGCCACCTTTATGATTGTATGAAATGACTAATTGTGTGAGGCCTTAAATACAGTTTTCTTAAGACAACAGCAGACACATACCCAGCCACAACTTTCAGTTCAAAACAGCTCAAAACAGTTTTCCAAGATGCAGCATCTGTTGAACTGCTAATGGGAGCTGTACTTAACAAATACATCCCACATCAAATCAAAGAGTAGTCCCTATAACCAAGACTTGTCAATTCAAAATGGGACCTTACACATTTAGTTTCCAAAACTAGATTTTTTACTATGAATTCTACTTTCACTTACACCAAGTCTGCTACATTTTATTAGCTATAATGTACACAACTTTAAACACAAAAGAATTCTTGAGGGTTTCCCACACACACTGTCATGGCTGTATTTATAGGCAAGATGATTAAACATTTGCATTTTATTGTAAAGGATAAATTGTACCATACAGTAAAGTGAAACTCAATACTAACTGATTCATAAAACAGGCCTGATTTTTCAGTTGATAGTAAATGGTTCTCTTTTCCTTTCCACCATCAAATCTAATTTAAAGTAACCCAGTGTACTGCAAATACATTAGCTACTTAGTAATCTCCAGTAATGGCAGGGAAACTCATCACAAATTGCAGAATGTTATGAATCATCTTGTGAACACATAACTGCTATACACTGCAGAAGGCACTTTAACAAATAGTTTCATTCATTCATGTCAATACTTCATAATTAGCACAGACAAGTGTCTGTAAATTGAACTCTTGAACATCACACTGCTTAGTTACCAAAGGTTTTTTTATTTAAAATTTTGAACACTTGATGTATTGAAAGACCCCATTAAAATTTTGTACCAAAGACAAACAATATTTTCATTTTCCGTTCTAAATGTGTTAGCACAAACAAATGAACTCAATAATGTTCAAAGCAGCCATAAGCATATGCTGACCTGTACTACATAAACAGTTCAACTGACTTTATCAGATCTATTAATTTAAGGTTTTAAAGTATACTTAACTGTTTTGCTCAATAAGAGATAATAATAAAAGAACTATGGGGCTGTATAGAAATTAGCACCGATGCTTTTTTCTCCACAGCTACACCAGAGTGAGTCCCCGCTCAGAACAGGAGACAACCCAGTGACATGACGGCCAAAAGTGGTTAGAAGAGCTGTCCCCTGCAGAACTGCCGCAAAGATCTTGATTTATCCACCTTTTTATATTTAAATTGGAGTCAAGAACTGCAATAGCTCTTCAGGGTACCCTATGAAGGCACACGGTATTTTGAAAGCTTTATGAAGGCACTCACAAAACCCCACTCAGATTAGGGTCTTGCTATTTACCAACAGAGATACAGCCTCTCTACACAGAGCTTACAGTTTCAGGGCACAGGTGCCCACAAAGCTATACCTGTAGTTTCCTGAATGCTTTTTTAAACAGTGGATTAAAAAAAAAAAAAAATATTATTTTGACTTGGATTTCAGGATGTCAAGATGTCAAGCTGTCATCATTTAACAGTTTACTGGTGACAGCTATTGGCTATACCTAATGGGATGTACACTCTTAGCCATTCTAACAGTGAAATAAATCATTCTTTCTGCAACCTACCTCACAACTAGCGAGAACTAAAACTGTGGCCAAGGTCCAGATACTGCACGACAGCTGACACAAGGGGACTTTGTCATCTGCGGATATTTGTGGTATAACCACGACCTCACAGAAGCAATTTAAAGGTTTAGATAAAAAAAACCTTCTCAGACTAGAATAACAACCATCAAATGCAACAGTATAAATATATTCATAAACACAGTGATAATTCCACTTTGACACATCTTACCAGTATAACTTCCCACTCATCACTTCCAAAAAAATCCTCAAGCTCCAGCTCCGAGTTCATCTCGTCCTCCATGGCCTCACAGCAATCCTGGAATGCAGACCCATGGACTAATTTCTAGAGGCTGTGCACACCAATGTAAACATACAAGAAAAAGTCTGCCTCACTCTAACATTGCTAATTAATGAGAAAAAATAATTATGAAGGTAATTTAGTATTTCCCTTTGGATTGAAATATGAAAGCTCATCATGAGCTTTTATTATGTACTGCTTATTTTTACCTTTTTTTTTTTAACAGAAAACAACATTGCAGATTTTATTTATTTATTTTTTTTAATCTTGTAAGATTTAACCCTTAACAGCACATATGCACCACCACTGGCCAGTTACATGAAATGACATCTTCTTAGTTACATCTTCTTAATTCTGTAATTCTCCTTGAGCTTTCCATTCTTCATTGCTCATAAAAACAGTACTGATACTGAAAAGACATCCAGAACATCCAGGCCTGCAAATCTTCCTATCTTCTCTAAAGTTTCTTCTTTTTCTCCTTTTCAAGTATATTCAAGCCAATAAATGCTGCTAGGTTTATCAATATGAAATCTATTTATTTAGAAGGAAAAAAAATACCTTCATGCAACCTAGTGCTCCAATTCTTTATCTTTAAAATAAACCATGAAGAAGTGGGAAGATCCCACCTCTTCTTGCATACTGCCTTCAAAGTATTTTTGCCCCTTTTAGTGATCAAATATAGATTTTTCCATGACATTTTGATTAGGCTCTTACTGTGAATACATTAAGTGATAATTGGTCCAAAACCACCTATTGAGCCAGGAACATCAGAATACAGTAAATACTAGGTGCACCATAGGCAGTTGTATGAATCACTTCACATACCTGTGGTTTTCCAGGTTGCTGTGCTTAGTCATGAGTACACTCTTCATTTTCTTGCACACGGAATAATTTCTGCCAAATTTTGTTCTTGGCTTCTACACTGCCACCTGTAGTCATACAAGAGAAATTAGCCATATTTTATGCTGCAAATCCCATTACCACAATGTTTCAGCTCACTTCTTTTTCTATACAACCACTCTAAAGCATTCTCCTTTGTAAAAGGTGTGTTAAGATACTCAGAGTTATTTGCAATTTTTCTCTTTAATAAATTTCAGGAAGGAAGTTAAAAAAAAAAAAAAAATCACAGTCCCAACTCACTTTAACCCCACAGAACATTTAAAACTCTCAGAGACAGATATGGGCTTTACAGATTTTTAAGTTATCCTTATTGCTTAGTGGACACATCATAACCTTGACAGAGCAAGGTGACTTCTGAAGCAGCAACACAAAATACACCTGCACTTCATTATTTGGTAAATACAAAAACTAATTTCATTTGATCTTCCATCTGAAAAAACAAAAATGAACACAGTTTTGCAGCAATGTAATTTCCATGCTCAGCTTAGTTACCTCATACAGGTTGTAAAGAAATACATACAAACATACGCACCCCAAACAAAAAACAAAACAAACAAAAAGAAACGCTAGTATTTGGAAGAATATCTCATAGAACTTAAAAGTGATCTTGAACTTTTTCATACAATGAAACTGGTTTATGCCCAGTTTACAGTACCTGGAGGACCATGCCACTGTTTTTACTAAATTAACCGTTTGCATCAAAATAAGACCCAAAACACGAAGTAAGCAGAGCCCTCAAGTTAACCCTTTCCTGAAAACATGATAAACCAGAAAATTCAGGGCTTCCTGGAAAACGCAAAGCTTGCTGGTGTTCAGAACAGGGGGTTCACCGAATAATTAAGTTTCAGAGTACAAGCTCGGGGGGAACACTGGCTTTTGCGTACATATGCACTCCCCATTCTTCATGTTCTGAATTACCCCTGCCGTCCCTGGAAGCAGTCGGCCGAACGTTCCCACTGTATCCCAGTCTGGGAAAACGCTCTCAACACATTAAGGAGAGAAGCTAACTCCGTCCACCGCGCCACGGCGAGCACACGGATGTCCGCGGCCGCCGGGGACCCGCACCCCTGCGCTGCCTTACAACAGCGATCGCAGCCTTCACCAGGAACCTCACGCTGGAACGGAAACCGAAATCAAACGCGGTTTTCCAAGAACTAGTTGCTCTTTATATATATATATATATATATATGTGTGTGTGTGTGTATATGTATATACACATATATATAAATAATAAATAAATGAATAAAGCCCCAGCCACCGGTGGGGCTTGCCTGCGTCCCAACGCGCACCTCCAGCTAACCCTCCCGCCTCCCTCGGGCGGGAAGGCACTCACGGCAGCGGGGACCCGTCGGGGACCTCACCGTCTTCCCTCCCAGCCGGGCGCCGCCCCGATACCGGCGTCCACGGACACCCGCCGCCGCCCCCCCGGCAACCCGCGGTCCCACGCGTCCGCACGCCCGACCCCACCGCGGCGCCCGCGACCCCGCGAAGCCCCCCACAGCCCCACGCCCCAGCCTCCCCTTCAGCCCCACTGAGCCCCTCACCGCGACGCCCACCCGAACCACGCACACGGAGCCGCCCGGCCAGGTGCCTCCCACCGGGACGGTACCGGAGGCAGAGGGGCACCGCTAAGCCCGAGGGTCCGGCGCTGCAGAGCAGCGGGCGCTGCCCACCCACCTGCGCTCGCCGCGCTCCTCACGCCGCCGGCCGGTGCCGCAGAATGAGGCGGCGGCTCCTCCTCACCAGCGCGGCTCGCTCCCTCCCTCCCTCCCTCCCTCCCTCCCTCCTTTCCTCCCGCCGCCGCGCAGCCAAGGGGAGCCGCGCGTCCCGGGTGCTGCCGTGCCGCGCCGCCAGCCTGGGAGTCCTGCGGGAGGGCGGGCGGGAGTAGGAAAGGGAGGGAGGAAGGGATGGAGGGAGGCGGCTCGTCGCTCGGCAGAGCCTCCCTCTCCTGCTCTGGCTCCCTCCCTCCCAGGCACGTTTCTGCCGGTGCCGCCGCACCGACCCGCAGCGCGCACCTCCGGCCCCTTCTCTTTTTATCTCGGGGCCGGGTCTCCCGCCACCGCCGCTCCTGCCGCCACCGCCGCGCGGGGGACAGCACCACCCGGCACCGCGCCGCTGCCTACCCACGGCCGGCCCGCCCCCGGCTCCGCCGCCGCCAACGCCAACGCCGCCGCGCTGCTCGCTCGCTCCTTCACGCCGCCCCCCGCCAGCCCACCTGTCCGCACCCCGCTCCGCGGCACGCTCCGCCGCCCGCCCACGGGCCCCCGGCAGCGTCCTGGCCGCGCTCACCGCACCGGAGAAGCGGCCTCCGGTAGCGCGGGGCGCTGCGGCTCCCGCCGGAGTCGAGGCGAGCGCGCTGAGCCACGGCGGGGGAAGTAGGCGGTGAGCGGCGTGGGATGCGCTGTCAAACCGAGGCCGTCTCCCACGTGTGCCCCGAGCGCTGGGATGTCCATATCCCGTTCGCGGGGAGTCGCGGGAGTACCAAGTGCGCCCCTCGCTCCGACACCAAAGCGAAGGCGCTGTCTTGACCCCTTACGGATAATTCCCATGCTAAGGAATATGCTGGAAACCCGGTTCTTGGTGGCTCTGGGGCAGCTGGGGCCAAGAGGTGACTTAGCTGGAGGTGGCCGGATCTTCAGAATCGGTTTTGCAATGCTTACATATTTTGCGAAAGAAGCAGATAAATACCTGAAAGGAATCGTTAGGAAAATGTCTGTATTGTTACTAGAACTGTGGTTAAATTGGAGGTGGTGTATGCGCTGTCCCAGCTCCCTTACTGATGGAAGATCACTCCTTACTAACAGTTCTCTCATTCTCTGTCTTTTGCTTGATGTATTTGCATTTTGGAAATAAACAATGTCTTGAAATTACTGGGCTTGTATCTTTTTATTGGTCTTTGCTGTGATACTGACACCAAAAGAATGTGCTATCCCCATCCAGTTAAGTCCAGCCAACTTCAAAAGGGGTTGGGAGGAGCTGGGTGTGTTGATGGCAGTATCACACCAACAAAATACTATTTTCAAATTTGTGTAATAAATCTGTTACCTTCATTCTTTCCACAGTGAGTGATAGATTCCATGTTGCCTGAGACAATCTTTACCTTTCACAAACATTTTATTCTAATAATATTTGGGGATAATTCTCTATTTTTGGAACCCTACATTTTCAAGGTGATCCAGAAATCCATGCAGTCATGTTATAAAATGTGATACCATGCTGAAGTCTAGTGGTACTAAGAAGTAAGGTACAAAAATAAAGTCACTTGCCTTTGTCTAGTCTTCTGCACAGTTAAGTCTATTTTCAGTTCTGCTTCTTATGTCTCTTGAGCAAGACACCAGGCTATCTGAATATTTAATGAGGAGTAAACCAGAAGTCTGTGTGCAAGTAGCAAGTGTAACATACTTTGTTAATAGCAACATAGACAGGTACTTGTCTGAAAGAAGTTTAAACAACTTAATTTCACAACATTAGTAAACATTAATTATATATAAGCACATCTGCAAGCTATTCATAATGTAAAAAAAAGATCAAAATCAGGCAAGGCTGTCACCAAAAATTATAAATAAACTTATAGAAAGGAGGATAAAAGTTTTACAGGCATTTAGAAAAAGCATTTTGGGGTTACTCCAAGAAGAGTCCAGAGGAGGCCTCAAAGATAATCAGAGGGCTGGAGTACCTCTCCTGTGGAGACAGGCTGAGAGAGCTGGGCTTGTTCAGCCTGGAGAAGGCTCCAGGGAGACCTTAGAGCAGTCTTTGAATACCTAAAGGGGACCTACAGAAAATCTGGAGAGGGACTTTTTATGAAGGCATGTAGTGACAGAACAGGAGGGGATGGCTTTAAGCTGAAAGAGGGCAGATTTAGATTAGACATTAAAAAAAAAATCTTTACTGTGAAGGTGGTGGGACACTGGAACAGGTTGCTCAGAGAAGCTGTGGCTGCCTCATCCCTGGTAGTGTTCAAGGTCCGGCTGGATGGGGCTTTGAGCAAGCTGGTCTAGTGGAAGGTTTCTCTGCGTCAGGGGGGTTGGAACTAGGTGATCTTAAAAATACCTTCCAACCCAAACCATTCTATGATTCTATGATTCTATGATTCTGTGATTCTATGCAGTGGTTCTGGTCTTCTGCTCCAAAACCTTACAATCTAGGGGCACACTGGCGCAGTAATTCAGAAAAAGATGTTAACGTTGAAAATTTGGGTGCCATAGCTCTGCTTACAAAGGCATTTGTTAATCATATAGTACAAGCTTTTACATCTAATAAGTAATAAAGAACATTTTATCTCTAGATTGAATGTTTATTCTCTTTCTCTTTGAAATTGTAATACAGGAGACACATTGAAAAAGGTGATAGGTTTTCCAGTTTTGCTTCCTCAACTAAATTTTGATTGAAGGTAACGAATTGTAGATTGAAGATACGAAGAGTTACTGAGCAGTGAATATCACTCTGACATTCCATGGTTATCTACAGTAAGGTTTGCCACTGCCTTCAAAGGCTGGCTAGTCCAACTGTGTCTCTTCCAGCAGTACATTGGCCACAGAGACTGCACTGACATGCCTCCAGTCTAGAAGAATTCAGTCATTTTCCACTAAATCTTCCATAAACGTATTGTTTTGCCTGTGGGTCTCTTTCCTATAACTGTTACAAATGTATTAAATTCTAGCAGAAAGTTCTTGTCTTTTTCACTGAAGCGCATACACTGCACAGGCTGTTCCCTTTACCAAAAAAAGTCCTCACTTCTTTCAGGTCTTAAACAAAGCTGCTCTTAAGTCTAGCCCATCACAGGAGAAATGCCCTCAAAGAAAGAAAACAAGCATTTGGTGGCTTCACAATGACTATTAGTCAAATGCTATCATATTTGCCCTGAGTTTGTGAGGTACAGAAAATTAGATCAGTCATTTCTCATTCTTCTGCCCTCCCCTCCTCTTTCCCACCCACCTCCCAAACAGCTCTGACTTTTTTTCTTCAGCAATTCAAGCTTGCAAGCATACGTTCCATTGTTACAATGATTCAGAGACAAAATGAAAGCCAAGTGAAATATTGTTCTCCCAAATCTGACAAGAAAACTTATAGAATGGAAACACCCAGAAGATAAAACCTACTTCTTTTATAATATGCTCCAAAAAACATTACTTGTCACTTTTCCCTTGCTCCCAAAATAAATACAGCAACTGCTGGGTTGCTGTAGTACTGAAAATTTCCAGGTTTCCAGATGATGAGCTGTGACTCAGTACTCCTACTGATAAACCTCAATACACCATCCATTTACTTTATGTGGTGGTAAATCATCTCTCACTTTCCTTCCACTAAAACTTATTAAACACTATCTTGTGCCTGTGGGTCTAATCTACCACACCAAGCTCTGCTTTGTCCATCTGAGACCAGATCAGATAAAAGCTTTTACGCTCTGGCATTTTTCTAGACCAGGTCCTAATTTCAGTTGGTACCCAAGCGTGCTTATACCTCTGAGTACATGGGTTGTGCAGACCATCACCTTAAAAGCTTTCTCCATTGTCCAGCCTGGCCCATACCTCTTAGTTTATTGACTAAATAAGTCTGAACACTCGGCACAGAGCTCTATTACTTTATGACAAGGTAGTTTCAAGAGATTACTTCTGGGGAAAAGTATGCTTCTTTTCTCTACATGCAAAATTCCTTCAGAGTCAGGATAAAAGTGATGAAGCAAATTTTGATCCATTTATAATCAAAATAATGACTTCCATCTATGCTACAGAAACCAGAGTTTGGCATAACAAAACCAACAGCTGGTTGAGGAAGAATAGCAGTGTAGGCTCTTCAATGTTTGTGAATGAACAAGCACAACTGAAGACATGGTTAGGATAGCACATGATGGTTCTGAGTAGTAGTAAGGAGTTAAAACACTTTCATAAGTACATTTACCAAGAAAACATTTTCTTATAGTAAAGCCATTTTATTTCCCACAGTAGCTGAAAAAAAAAAGTCATATGAAACATTTAACATGCAAGAATATTATGCTAATCAGAAGTCTGTGTTAAATAGCCCTTATGAGCTATGTATTGCAAGCAGCTGAAAAGCCATCCTAATTTCAGGCACCCCTCTTGCTTCAATTTGCTATGTATAGTGAAAAACAACACAGTGCGATGAGGGTACTTTAATATCTTGAACCTCTGTGAAAGCTCTGCAGCATTCCCAAATGGACATGAGAGACAACAGAAAAATGGACAGAGCTATGGCAATCAAGAGTAAAAATGCTGTTCTAGTTGAAACTATTAATTTAGTACTAACATCTGCTTAAAGACATTAATTTGTCAGCAAGTACTGAAATTCACTCCGGAGAACTGCAGAACTGGAGAAGAGGTTAAATTCTCTGACACAGCATTCAGAACAAAGGGAATGGGCAAGCAGTGGGAAGGAATGGTTCATGGTGGTACTGGAAGAAGTATCTGCAAGGGTAAGAAGATGCTATAATCCTGCATACTACGTCTAAGCAGATGACATCACAAAGGCTGTGTCTCCATCCGGGGCTTGAAAACCCAGAAGCTCCCTTAGAACAAGTTCTCCCTTGAAGAATCTGCTTTATCTAAAATCACTGGTAATGAGTAACGGTTGCCTATAACAACAACCAATATCCTCATGCTACATCTTTCATCCCAGGTTAAATAATTATCCTATTACTAGAGCCCTCAAAAGTATTTTTCTATTTGTTTGGAAAAGAATACCTGAGAGTTATGCTCAGTCATAAAATATTTTTTTCTTAATGAACATTTTGAGATATGAGGCTTTAGTGAAGTTGGCTGTTACAATTTGATGTTGTTACAATCCTTCCAAACTCATTGTTTCAGATACGCAAACTCCAATTACCAGCTCAGGAAAGAGAGAGAGATATTTTCCTTCATATCAGTTTCTTCATTACTGACTATTTCTGGACTCTTCACAATGAATATGATCATGCTAACAACCACCCATCTCAAACAAAGTAAGGCTAGAGTGTCAATTCCATGGAAACATAACCATTTAGTAAAACTCATCTGCTGTTATCTAAAGTGTTTCCTTTGCAGTCTGCGCAACAGGTTCACGATCCCTGCAGCTTGTAAATTGAACACATGTAGTAGAATTGATATTATTTCTTAGAATGGTCTTCACCATAGCTCTGCTCAAGCCCTTACCACGCTTTTCTCCTGGTGGATTTACAAGGTCTCAAGTCACTTTTTATTTTCAGAGAAAAATACATGGGTTTCGCTGGAGCCATCTCTAAGAGGAAGCCAAATAGCAACAGAGTTTGCATATAGTTTCCAATATAGGTTTTCAAAAAACTGTGTTTTCCATCTACAGTAGAAAAGCTCAGTTCTGGTAAACTGAAATCATTACAAATTTTTATCTGCTTTGCAACTGATCATAGGTAACTATGGATTTACAGATTAGATGGCCTTGACCACATAATTCCCTTGGAAATATATCCATTTTTGTTCACATCAACAGCTGAAGTCGTATTTATCTGAATTTATTAATCTGTTTTCTAATGCAACCATTTCTTTTGACCAGACCTAGTTAGAGACACTGTTGCTTATTAAAAGCAGCAGCAATACAACTGACATGTATTTCTAAAAACTGCTGTGCTAATCAATATAATTTCTTAATGGATTAATCAAATAGCTACCATACTAATGAGCCACATCTCTGCCTGGTGACACTTCTTTAGCAACTTCACAGCCAGCTGGAAGAGAAGTTACAGGGCTCCTTTTTTCTGCTCTCTGCAGTGAATACAGCTCATAACACTTCAGTTCATTTCCTTCCAGCAGTTTGGATCTCTTTACAAGTCTCTAGAATATTTTCTTAAAATTTATTTCCAATGACTCTGCCTCTAACTCCCCACACAATATATACATTTATAAAGTGACTATTTTATAATAGCAATGAATAGGATAATCATATGATTAACTGCCTAAGGAAGAATTGTCGAACATCTTTTGATGGAAAGCACAAGAGAAATCCCAAATTCTATATAAGCAAGTGCCAAACTTAATTATGGATCAATTTGATATAAATAAACTCCCAGCTCTTTTTGTGATGATGCTCTGAACTCAAAAGTTGTGAAACCAAGTTAGCTCCAGTGCGGTGATACCACTTGTTGTGTGAGTACCAAGCACTTACCACCATTCAATAGATGTCTTCCAAGCTACAATCATCTGATTTTCCTAAATGGTAAGAATAAATACCAAACACTGAGCCAAGACAATCTAATAGAACTCTTACAGCTGCAGTGACATCCCAAATGATAAAATACAGCCTCCTCATTGGCAATTGCTTCAGTTAGTGGAAACAGTTTTGTCAAATGTATGGTGTTTTGCCAAAAAGAGAAGGCACTGATAGAGCTTTGTATAGTTTCATACTGGATAATTTGCCACTGTTTGAGGAAACACAATATATATCTGAGTTGTCTTTTCCTCTCTGTCAATTCAATCTCAGTTTCTGAGTTTAGATTTTAATTTAGCCTGTTTGAGAGGGAAGCATCGGCTACAAAGTTCAGATTGACACTTGGGTCACAACTTCCCTGGCGTCTGCTTGATGTCTCTATCAGTGCTTTTGGTTTAGGATCCTCTTTAGACTTCCTCTTTCTTATTTGCAGTCAGAATGGGGCAAAGAGAGAGGTGGTATCTCCTATGGTCAGATTGAGCCAGGGTTGCATTCCTTGCTTGCTTGTGAGGGCTGCATCCATGATGAAAATCAGCAGAGCTATGGAAAAAAAACATGTATTAATGCTACCTAAACAGAAGTTGGACTTCAGATTTAAGAGTGGCCCTTTGCTGATCATGAATTTTTTTCCTTTACTCCCCCATGCTGAAGGGTTGTATCTTAAATATGTTAATATAGAGGGTATTTATTCCTCATGTGAAGTGAGCAATTTCATCACTAGGTCTAATACAGGGTTGAAATTATTCTACCATGTACATTTAATCACGGACTCATATGCCCCAATTACTTCACAGGTGCACAAAAATATCAAGATGAATCAAATTCCCTACACATGGTTCAACATCCTTTTCTAACACTTCCACATGCTGAGTTTTCATTCATTGTTAGCAATAACTGATTTTTAAACAAGCTACAGGAGGAGATGGAACATTTTATTGCCAATTATAAAATGAATGAATGACTCCTGAAAACAGGTTGGCCATTTTATAAGGCACTAGTTGGTAACCACTTTGTCAAATAAGAAAATCAATCCAAGCAAAAAACCCCAAAACAACCAACACCACCAAAAAAAAAAACACTAAAACCCCAAAACAAACCAACAAAACCAAACAAAAGAACAAAACCCAAACCAGGAAGAGCGACAACTTGCAATTGCTTTTGGAAACTGCAAGTGCTCAGTCACCCTTACAGTGAAAAAATGTTTCCCAGCATTCTGATGGAGACCATTATGTTTCAGTCTGCACCCATTGCCTCTGTTCTGTCACTGGCCACCACCAAAAGGAGCCTGGCTCTGTCTTCTTCCCTTCATCTATTTATATATGAGATCCCCCTGAGCCTTCTCCAGGCTGAACAGTCCCAGCTCTCTCACTCTTTGCTCACAGGTGAGACGCTCCAGTCCCTTCATCATCTTTGTGGCCCTTTGATAGACTCTTTCTAGTATATCCATGTCTCTCATACTAGGGAGCCCAGAACTGGACCCAGTACTTTAGGTGTGGCCCCATCAGTGCTGAGTAGAGGGGAAACATCACCTCCTTTGACTTGCTGGCTCTTGATAAATGTTGATTTTGAATCAACATTTTCTGTTCCAAGTGTTAGAATTAATTTGGAGGGGTCTTGGTACCTTCTGCTCCTGGGGAAATGTGCAAAAGTGAGATATTGGCAATGAACAGGCAGCAATGGGCAGAGGATGTCAGAGACCTTACTTTACAGAACCTCTGGAAGAAATGAGGAGGTGCATTACTGCCAGCAGCTCCATTGCAGCCATGCAGGCACCATTGACTGCAGAAGCTGACAGTCTGCCTCACTCTCTGTGCACAAGTGTACTAGAGTTCTCAAACAATCCTTACAGTGTACATTTATGGAATTTGTGTTTTGCTTCAAAAATGGTTTGAGTTTGTTTCCTCTTTAGTTTTGTCATTGTTTTTTTTTTAATTTATCAGGAAAGCTAAAAGGTAACAGCATTATTGCCTAAATGTTTCCTCCTTATCTTTTAAAAAGCTGCGTGGACAAGAGGGAAAATGTTTAGATATGCACTTAATGTATAAAAAGATAATAAAAAGCACTAACAACTTCAGCATAGGGAATTTTCAGGGAAATTGATGTCTAGCCGAGGTTAATGGTCCTCGGCTTCACATTGGTCCATCAACTCTCCCAGTCAGTCATTAAGTCCCAGGAAATGCCTTGTGCCTTGATTGTTATTGCTTTAATACATTAAATTCAAGTTAAAGGCTTGACTTAATGTTTAGCCACTATAACATGAAACACAAGGCAATGTTTCCACTGGACATATTCACTGTCAAATATATTTATATTTACCTTATTTTCTATAGGTATTTAAATAGAGGAATTGAATACTCATTTACCAATTTGCTTTGGTTTCACCACTCATAAAAGTACATAAAAACTTTTCCATACATTTTTGTCATTTATTTAATATTTCACTAAAGATACCTTATCTGAGCTCAAATGTGACTGAATGTGCAAAATATAGACATGACTTATGGTAAGATGGAGAAATTAAAATTTGATCAGAACCCGTTTTGTTTTATCTAATTAATTTCATACTAGTGTTATTATTAAAGAAAAAGGACACTATTTACAAGCTACAGCAGAAAGTGAAAAATCTGTGACTGTTTTGGCCCCAAACCAATTGAAAGGTGGAAATCTGGTGATGTCATTTGTTCTTGTGAAATTTCTGCCATCGTGACCTCCCTCACAGTGAAAAAATGCTGTGACAGGATTTTCTTTCAGCCATGTTCCGCATGTTCTGAAAAACCTGAGCTGGATTTGAGAAAAACAAAACCCAAACAAAACCAAAACAACAGCAACAACAAAAAAAACACAAACAAAACCACACACACAAAAAAAGAAAAAAACTCAAATTCCAAAACCCCCACCAAAACCAACCAACCAACCAAAAAAACCCAACCAAACACCTCCCCCCCCAAAAAAAAAAAAACAAAAAACCCCGACCCAAACCACAAACCTACATCAGAAAAACAAACTTAAACCAAAACAACAGCAACAAAAAAAGAAACAAGAACCCAAACCAAACAAACAGAAGTCCACTTGGACTTACAGTGAATTCTGATCTAAAAGCCTGGTTGCCAGCAATGATGAAAATGTCCTAGTTTTTTTCTTGAGTCATTTTATATATTCCTTAATTGCTTTTCAGATGTGCTTGGCCACGTTTTTAAACACAGCCAGTTCACTTTCCTTCAAGACACGAAGAGAAAAGATGAAGAAAAACTTACTTTAGCTAATATTACACTCAAAATGTTGGTGTTTCTGTTTCATTTAATGGCCAAATAATGTATTCTTTCCACTGTGGAAAATAGCTGCACATGGGCTGAAAAACATGTTTCCAAAACTTACTTTAACATTTCATAGCCAAACCTACTTTCTGGTGCTGCTTCATTAAAGCCAAAAGAGTTATGATGGGGATAAATCTGAGTTACTGTGACTGTGTACTAGAGTGAGGTTTGATTTCATGTGTAGATAAAATGTGTACGTCAGAATCACTACTAGATTTCTGCATTAAGTTTTCAGGAGTCTGGCAAATGTCACATGGCCACTGTCATGTGTTGTTGGAGACAATATATGTTCAAAAGTCCTCAGGAGGTGAGATGATGCTAAGTCAGGCCAAAATATAAGACAAAAGCAAACAACTTAGGCTATATTTTGACTGATACTTGCCTGACTTTGTATACGTCACCTGAACTATCTCTGCATCAGTTTTGCCAGACTGCAAAATGAGAAAAATGCTCATAAGGTAAAGAAAGAAAGGGAGGAACAGGTTATTGTCACTTTGAATTTAATAGTCCACACTGGCAGTCCTGCCAATGCAACACTTGCAGTGTAATTCTGCATTACAATCAATTCCCTATTCTCTAGGATCAGGGGCTGGGACAAGTTGCATAGTGGGGTCATGCAGGTATTGGAAACACAGTGCAGGCACACCCACACTATTCATTCATAGCTGGGTTTGAGCTGGGGCCAAGGAGGTTAGCTAGAACCCAAGTGGTTCATGCAGAGCTGCTGGCCGTTTCTTCACCCAGATAAAGACAGCCTGGATTACCTTGCAGAATAGATAGCTGGCTGGGATGGTAATGTAAAATCTCCCAAATGACCCAGGCTGGCACTGCTACACAAGCATACACAAACTGTAGTCAGCCTATGATCTTCCCAATGCTGCAGGAAGGGAGCTAGGAATAAAAGCCACAGAGAAAGGAGAGAAAGAGTGACAGGCATCCTGAATGAAGAGAGTTTGCAGCAATACTAAGCCCCCCTTGCACAGGTTTGCCGGGCAGCTTTCAGTGCATTTATTCACCATCTTGCTCTTGTGTGGATGGCATCTTCTTAGCTAGGAAGTGCAATTGGACTGCGTGTGAGTAGAGTGGTAGCTTTGGATATGCATAAATATGAGGTACTTTATAAAAATCCGCAATTTTTCATCTGCTCTCCTGACTGAATAATCTCACCATAAAGAACAAAACCGCTCTAAATTCTCCATTCTTGAAAAAAAGCGTTTCTGGCATTTTCCTGATGAAACCTTTGAGGTACACTGGGTAATCCATCTGGACATCTACATTTCTGGTGTCAGCTGTGTCTGTTTACAAAGCTGCCAAGTCTGCTTTGGATGTGCCTACCTCCCCTTCTCAGCTGGCTGTTCTTCCCTCACCTTCAGTACCATCCTTATCACCATGCCTATGCTCGGCTAAGGAAACATGCTTATGGGCATGCGTCACACAGCAGCATGGAACAGGGCAGAGGTGGTGGCTTTAGGCCACATTGTGAGCCACAGGCTGTCCTTCAGGACTCAAGTAAGTATGCCACAGGAGTCATGCATTCCTGGCTGCCTGTCATCGCAATCTCGCTCCACTCAGCAGATGCACCAGGTCCTGTGTCAGAGCAGGACAGGGCCCTGGTGTGGCAGACATGCAGCAAGATGTGGGAGCAAAGGAAGTTTGGGAATAGAGGATACAGGAGGGGCACGGAGGAGAAAGTTTTTAGAGAGAGTGGGGAAGAAGTTGACACCAGGGGGACATGGGTCTCCTTTGAAGAAATGCAGTGAATGCAACCTGTCATCACAGCTCTCAGCACCTGAAATTTTTGGAATTGGTTTTTTAGTGGGGTGAAAAGAGGAACTGCACTAGGAACTAAGCCATCATTTCCATCTTTTGTGGTAACAGAAGCAACCTTCCAGACATCAGCTGAACAGGAGCCCAGCATGGGGAATTATGCCCAGCTCCAGACAGCCTGAAACGAGGTGTCTCTGCATGGCCATAAGCTGGTCCCATTCTTCTCAGTAGGGTGTCCAAGCTGAAGGTTAATGATGATAATTGAAATGTCAGCATTAGCTATTTAATTGCACAGCAAACAAATATAATTAATCTCTATGGCTTTTTTACATTTATAAAAAGAAAGTGTTTCATCTACAGTGGTAGATAGATGCAGTATCAAACAGTTGATAGAACTGCTACAGATCTTCACTTCAAAACTGTGTCTGAATCAAAGTACTGCTTAGTTTGTATGAAAATCCCCCTCAGTTTTCCTGTAGATATCAAAAATATAAACATTTCCATAGCTGCTAAAATTGCTTCCTATCCCTTCAGCCAGCTGAAAAAGTATTCACATTTAATATTTTTCAACAATTGGTTATTATTTCTTAACATGTTATATAAAATTTTAATAATTTATCCTATAATAATTTACTTTATAATCATTTCTATAATATATTGAACTTTTCTTCAGTACAAATAATGGTGTCAGACCAGAAATTGAAAACCAGGAGGCACTCTGAGGTAGGTTGCATTGAATCCAATAAAAGCTAATAACAATAATAAACAAACAGCACAGCTACTCTCTGAAGGCACTGGGTTGCATAGGGACAATAAACAAAAGCCGTATGCGAGAGCTGGTCTTGTAATTCTCTCGTTTCTCTTAACATCAGCCATGGCAAACATGTCACAGGCTTTTTCAAACAATACTATTAGTGTCTAATTAAAGCATAGTCTTGGATGATCCAAGATGGGAAGATTATTTCTCAGGAGCCACAGGGCGCTATGGCCATCTGATTTTCCCACTTTGGGAGAGCAAACCCTGGGCCAGAGGGGTGAAAAAATGGCAGGGCTAGTGGTGTGCTCAAGGGGCACGCATCAGCAGTGCATCCCTGACATCATTTGGGGATCCATTTCAGTTCAGGGATGTCCATGTACCTTAAGAGACGCCTGTTCAAGCACAGCTGTGGCACAGTGAGATAGTGCATCGCACTGCCTGTTTTGAAGCCAGGCTGTTGTGATGCCTCCTGAGAATCTCATTTTCAATGCCTCTCTGGGGACTGCAACCCTGTATCCCATTGACCCTGACAACTATGATGGGAGCTGAAGGGCTGCAGGTGGGACTGACTCTTCTTCCTTTCAACTCAGGAAGGACACAGCCACCATATGAATTATGCTTGCAAACTTACTTTAATACAATTTAAAAACAACAGCTACCACAAGCCACTCATCCCCCCATTCAGTAACACACCATCAGACACTTTTCAAACCTCTCATTTTATCCATTCTAAGTTTTTCCAAAAGATCAGAAAGTGGTAATGCTGCTGATCATCATACTTTCCTCTTGTCAGTTAGTTCTATTTACTTAGCAGACATACAGGATTATATCTGCTTGTCTTTTTTTGTTTCAAATGAAACTTTGCTAAATACAGTCTGAAATTACAAATAACTTGTTGTGAAGCTATAGTGAGCAGTTCAAAACAGCATTCTGTCAGTAAAATTAATTTTAGCCAATTACGCTCTCTAGCTCTCTCTTATCATTGCCACTGCTCTTTAGGCAAGCTGCTTGTTAACATTTTAAAAGTTGCTCATGGAGGCATTGATGTGGTTTAATGTGCTCTTTGCCTTCTAAGGACTCTACATGCAAGTTTTGTTTGCGTACATCTCTTGTTAGACTAGTTCATGCAACATCAGGGTACGCTACAGGTCCCCAGAAGCCTAATATATATTGTTATATAGTTTTGAATTACGGTTTTTAGCCTGTGTATTTCAGCCCATTCTGGGGCGGCACCTTTTTTAATATTAACAATCAACCAACATCTGGACAAGGGCTTTCTGAGTATGGTAGCACAGCATGGTTGAAATCTGCTCTGTTGGATTATCTTGAACAGAGAGTTTGTCTTCTAGGAACATTAGATGAAAAAAAAATAAATATTATAATGTGTGCTTTCTGTAGGTGTCTTGTACTCTTAGTTTATTTGGCCTCCTGAGTTGCTTCTCTGTACCACATCTCTGAAACTTCCTCACGCTGTGCTGTACATTGGCAAAATTCAAGCCTGATAGGGAAACTTAGCCCATAGTGCCTGTGCTTTGGGAGTCCACTTCCCTGATGAAATACAGTTCCATCCACAATCTCTTTTCATACATTCATATTTACACAAAGGCAGCCTTCGTGCTCTCAATTCTGTTTGATCTTCCATGTTGTCCCTCCACAGAGCTTAACTCCTTTTTATTCAAATCCTCCCCAGATTCTCTTTCATTGTGCACTGTAGATGCAGTCCCTAGGCATAACGAACTCTCACACAGCTGTAGAAATTACTGTTGAATTGTCAGTTCTGTTTTAAATGACAGGATTAACTGTTACCCATCTGGTCATCTGAGCAAGAAGAACTACCTAATGGGCTCATTGGCTGCTGCCTGGTGCAAGGGAGGCATGAGGGATTTCTGCAGGGCAGCCAGGCAGCACCATGACTTGGTAGATTGTGAATGAAAAGCTCCAGTCACTTCTTTTCCTGATTAAATGCCACCTCTGCCTTACAAATATATAAATGAGAAAATATGAATTTGAGGCTTATTTTAATTTTCTATTAAAAAGCTAACCCTGTGTTTTGTACAGGGACAAAAAAATTAAAGAAAAAAGAAAAGAAAAATAATTAGTGCTTTAGTGCTAGAAATGATTTGTTAACAAAAAAAAAAAAAAAAAAAAAGTGACTGATACTTTCCAGCTTCAGGATTTGTGCCTTTTCAAAACAAATATTCCAGTTTCACAATAGTTGCAACACAGCCTGATCAATACTAGCATGCAGCTTCACGTAAGCATCACTGGTGCTGAAACTGCTCTCAATAGAATTTCTGATCCATTTCTACTTAAAGTCCACATAATGCATAGAGAACCAAAACTTTGAAGCCAAACATTTTTGAAACCTGGGAAGCACAGACTTCTGGTTCGGAGCCATGCTTGGTCTAGAAAGAACATACGCTTGAAATGTATTGACTAATGCTGTTAAAGGTATTACGGGCCTTTGTATGAGTAAATCCTACAAATTTAAAGTTTCATCTACTGCCAGTCTTACTATAGCATTTCCTCTCTTAGAAAAGAGATCATGATTTTGAGACATTTGTCTCCATTTGTTTGTTTGTCAGTTTAAACACTTTCCAATTTAAGACAATTATGCATCATTTAGAAATAAATTAAGATAAAGAAAATCCTATAAAATTTTTTCAATAAATTAAGATAAAGAAAATCCTATAAGATTTTTTCAATCAATCTAAAGAATTAGTCATAACTGTTGTAACATCTTAGACTGATAGCATCTGGAGGTGATATCAGCTCGTCATTTGTTGATCATGGTTCAAAACATAGATAAAATCCCAAGATATTGCAATCCAACATTTTGAGAGCATAAAATTGCATTATTACAATGGAACTGGGATTTGACTGCCTGAATTTATTCCGGGAAATATATCAGCCAGAAATCATAGCTGGGATACCCAGGTGATGTTGCTTGCTGTTTATTATTTAAGGTACCACAAGGACACAGCATAGAGATTAGCCTGATTAAATGCAGGAGAGTATTAAGGTCAAGAAGTTTCCTGTGCTTCCCAGAGAAAACACTGTGACCCACTGGGAAGAGCTGCACTATGTGACATTGAACAAACTAAACTGTCCAGAGAAGAACAATGGTCTTTGACACCTTGCAGTTTACTAGAGCCAGGCTTTGTATTTTGTAGCCAGGACACCTTTTGCGGATACATTGTCTCAATCCAGGAATAGAAATATTAAACTTAAAAAATAAGATGAAGCATGAAACGGAAGTTTGTAGAGACCATTATATAATGTCACTCTCTGTGCATACCTAAATAGTTTTTGTTCCGTCTCATTGGCCTGAGAAGTGAAAGAGTTGCTTATATGTTTTCATATATGTATTAATCCAGTGGGAATCCCACTGACTCTTTCCTTATTTGTAAGACTTCATAGACGGGATACAAATTCTAACTTTTAAGTAAGTGCTCCTTTTAATGCCATACCAGTGTCACGTTCTGATAACTACGAGATAAGACACTCAACAATGATGCTGAGGGTGCAGCAATTTACATCACTGTAAGATGGAAAAGCACAGGGTGTCCTGCATTTTAGGGTACCTAAGTGTCTGTCTGCTAAAAAATCTTTTCCAAGTGTTTGTTCCCTTTAAAACTTTTGAGATTTCAAAATACAGCTTTCCAAGTTTGCCTTGGATGTCTTCTGTTTCGTTTTGCCTTGCTATGTTGTAAAGAGAGCAAAAGTTGTCAAATACATTATCTTAATTTCAGGTGTGGGAAAGCTGTTAATCTCAGGTGTGGGAAAGCTCTAGTAAATCTCACCAGTAATGTACATATAAATTACCACCGATCTGAATTACCTGCCTGTCTGGAATTCTAGGAAATAATCAAAATAACCACTAATTTTTGTTCCATCATTTCCTTTTCTGGTTCATCCTTTGATCTTCCAGGCCAAGAGCAAGTCCCCAATACTAAAAAATATAAAACTCCTGCAGTTCTCTACCAAAGTATTAATTCTGGTTTCTAGCTTCTCTTCTGGAGAAAGAGGATTAAATTCTGGCTCCATTGCAGCCAGTCCCAGAACACCTGGCAACCTCAATAGGGCCAGAATTTCATCCAGGAATTTCACTCCATGCTACCTGTGAAGCTGCTGCCCTGGGGTGCATAACATGTCCCCAGCCAGACCCCCAACTGCTGCACCGCCAGACCTCTGTGGGACCCGGCAGGAGGACTCCAAGAATAAGAAAGGTAGGGCATGACCTTAAGTAATTTTAGTTATCTAACCAGTAAATGGACAGAACTCAGGGAGATTGCTAAAGCAACACCTCTTGCAACATCTCGCTTTTTCTTTAACAAGCTAGATATCAGTATGGATTTTTATCCCTTTATTTTATTAAAAAGTTATCTTCCATCTACTTTTCAAGTACAAATTATGGCACAGATTCTTGCATATTCCCCAAGATTTAATCTGCTATCATATGCTTAGGCCTTTTACTGCTGCTTAGGGGAAAAAAAGGAGATGGACTTGTTTGTGGTTTTGTTTACTATGAGAAAATTAAATTAAAATATATCTGTGTTGAATAATATTATTGCGTGTATATATCAGTTTGTGAGTATGCATATATATATATACGCACACACACACATACACACATATAAATGTGCAGACATGTGATTTGAATTTATATGGCCAAGCATTAAATTGCAGGCTGTCTTGCTTGAGATACAGCTAATTTTTTGACATTTTTAAGCTCAGGACGATACAGCCTTCACACTGCTGCTGAACTGAAAGAATGTAGCATCAGTGTCAAGTCTATGTCATGCATACATCATGGGACTTAGAGTGTCATTCAGTCCACAAGAATAGCTCAATATATGCTCTATATTTAAAAAAAAAAATAATCTAAATGTGACTGTACTGAAGCAGTAATTTAAAAAATTCTTTGTGTGTCCAAAATTCACTTCTTTTGATGTCAGTCCAGCCAAGTATAGTCTCATGGTCATGTGCCTCTCACATTTAACTTCCTCTTTGAGAGAGTCATGAAAACCAGCTAAAAATTAGATATTCTGTGGTTTAACAAGTCATTCAAAATTTAAGCTGTGCATTGTCAGAGCTGTGTTTTAAATACATGATTTTTGAATTCTGAGAAAGCGTCAGTTCCTGTGTGCCTCCATTCATACTTTCTCTAGGGACAGCAAAGTCCTTTTCAGGAGCACGGCTGAAGTCCATCCAGAGAGACCTGGGCAGTGGCATGGGGGTAGCGCCCAGCTGTAGACATGCTGAGGCAGACTGGCCATGCCCGGTACCATGATCCCCTTTTCCACTACTCCCTATGTCCACCAAGACTGCAAGTGAAACATATTTACAAATAACAGAATTAGCTGTACCATGTGATTAGTTAAGCTCTTTTTTGAAAACATGTGGGCTGGCCCCCTCTCTACCACAAGCGTTATAAATAACTTGCTTCCTGCCTGTCGTGTTGACAAACTGAACTCCTTCCACCACCTCCGCCACCCCCACCTTCGCCCTTGACAAAGACATGCTACTTCTCCCAGGACTTTGAAGTTTATTTTTCAAACACTTTCAGGGGTCAGGAGGGAGGAAAGAGGAATAACTGTGCTCACATCAGTCAAAAACGTCAATTAAAACAAAATCCTTTCTTGTTGTATGCTGGGACATGCAGGAACTACACTCAAACCTGTTTTGAAAATAACAAAATATTAGCACAGAGATGCTGTCAAAAGATTAGGAACCTTGAACTTCAGAAATCCTGCAATACTTTTTAGGTGACACTGAAGAGGACTGCAATCCACCCAGCTGTTTGCTGCATAGAGGCAGACATGTCCAGCCTGCGTCTTAGCTGTGTCAGTGATGCTCTTTTAAACTCCTATTCCAAGGCTTTATGCTCTTGCTTAAGGGCCAGCTAATGACTGACCTTGTGAAAATCTCTCTTCAATGCCAATGATGCAATCAGCAGCGTACTGGAAAGTATGTTAAAATGCAAAAGCCTTACACGATACTGCATGTACAAACATAAAATAATACCTTCTAGCAAGTGCTTCCTGTCCAGTGCTTTACACACAGAGCTGAAGGATTGGTTCTTTGTTTGCATCGGAGTCATTAACGTCCAGAAGTAGGTAATGAGAAGTTTTAAGTGACTCACTGTAAACATGTGAGTGAACCATAAGCAAGTTAAGTGAACAAACTTAGGGGTGATGGGGTATCTCTGTCTCTTGTTCAGGAGTCTCCCAAATTCTGACTTTTTTTTCATCTCTACAGAACATCTGATGTCACTTTTCTGTGTGGGTGGAAAATGCTGTACAAAGGTTAAACAAGTTCTTTCATCCTTGCTCATGAAAGTAATCTCACATTGCACTTCCAGTAACTAAGTGCATTACTATAGCAGGTTGGGGATTTACTCTATGAATATGTGCGTACCTCTGGTGACTAACTGGCCATGTATTCTCTCCCTTTGCCTTAATCTTGGTCGAATTATTGCTTAATCTGGAAGGTGTTTTTGGCCTGAGTTTATAAAGATAGTGCAGTCAACATTTCCAGCTATCAGTAAGTAGGCTTCATAGCACAGGACCACAGAACCTGTACCTGCTCTGCATACTACAGAAAGGACTTTCTTTAGAAATTGAAGTGTAAAGACTTACATCCCATAAATAGCCTATTTCTTCAGCCAGCAACTTAAACAGAGAGCTGCTGCTGAGTACATCATAGGAGCATGCATTTGCACTTGAGCATATGAAACCCACTAGCAGTAGCTTAATACTAAGCAACTGTTTGAGTTTTGTTAGATGGAGACCTATAAAGCTGGAATCAGTGGAGTTACCTCAGTGGATATAATGCACTAGAATGATCCAAAAGCCTTTCATAAAGTTTGTTTTTGGTTTTTTTTTTCTCCCAGAAACTCTGTTTAACACATGTGGAAGACCGTGATTCCAGAGAAACTGTCCTCATGGCTGGGATACAAAGGCCACGGAGAAGTTGCATTCAGAGGTATGGCTAAGGGATGAGGAGCTTTTGACAAGTCATTTTTTGCTACTGTTGTTCCTGTACCACCGGAAGGTAGGTGTATCAGCACAGAGATCATCACAGCTACCTAACAGAGGCTGTGCAAACCAGGAGAGCTCACAGCCTCCCACACTACCTACGCTGCCAGCTTCACCTGAGCTAAAAAGTTCAAAGGCAGGTACGCCTGCATGAGCTCTGGTAACAGCTCTGCACTGAGAACTGGAGCGCAGTATAGAGGCATGGAATGAAGAGTAAGAGCAACCAAGCCATATGGCCTGGCAGAAACTGAGATGGAGTGTCTCATGTCTTCAAGCAGGGCTGTTGATAGGAATGAACTCAAGAAAAGGCTATGTGCTTATGTAGGAGCATCTGTAGAACACACACACACATATAGATATGTATCAAGTATTGGGCCAAAATCTAGGAAAAACATGGCAAGGACCCTAACAAGGCCAGGTGAATGGCAGCTCAGTACATACTGGTAAATAAAAAGCGGAAATGATTGGAAGGTCACAGACACTTTATTGACTTACAAACTGTGACACTCTGGAAAAGCTTTGGGTTGCTCCCAATGGCAGCTCTGCAGGAAAGCTTTTGTAGATTGTGGCATCTGTGCAAAAAAAAAAAAAAAAAAAGAAAGAATGCAAATGATGTATTATGAGGCATAAGACACAGAGTGGAAAATACATTATAAGCAGTATAATATGGTAGGTAAATGAATAAAACACTGCCAACAAGGATGTTGTGTTCAGTTTTGGTCAGTGCTTGTATAAAGATAATACAGTAACAGAGGGAATTCAGATAAAAAAATAATTAAAATAAGTAGAGGAATCAAGAATTTTCTATATGAAAAGATAAAAAGGATTACATGCATTTAATTTAAAGACAAAATAAGAAGGAAAATAGTAAATGTTGCAATTTGATGACTCTAATACAACTGAAATATCCTGTGCTTCTACTCAACATTTCTCTTCAAAAAGTTAAAATATTACATGGCAGAAATCTGTAAAGAGTAGTAAAAGACTACATTTTTCTACACAACACAAATAAAAAATTATTCTCTGAAACTCTTTGTTCTAGCAGCATCAAAATGCCCTGAACACTTAGAAAGAAAATTAGAATATGCCAATTCATTAAGTCCAAGAAATATTTTTCAAGAACTTGTGTACACCATTTTTAGATTAAGAAGATCCTGGTCTAATATCCCATGCCAATTCCAGCATACATTCAGGAAAGGAAAAAGGAAGAGGGAGGGAGAGTGCCATGAAAACGTTTTCTGCAGCTAATGGCATTACTACTTCAGATACGGTATCTCATGCCCTGTTGATATTAGATGCAAGAGTCACAAGTTTTTCATGAAGCTAAGACTGAGCCTTTTCCAATAGCAAAGATTGTGGCCCTATCCTTGCATTGCTGTAAGCTAGTGAACTTTAAACTCTGCATGTTTGCATGCGGAGAACCCATAGCTGATGCAGACCTGAATCATGCCTGCCCTGTGCCTCAGGCCGGAATAACACAGAGTCAAAAATCCAATTCTATGTGAAGAGGAAAAACATTTTCCTGACAAATGATTAAAAGAAAATAATAATATTTGTAAGAGACCTATTTGTAACTCTTTGGAAAAAAATGGGCAAGTCCCAGTAGATACAGACTGGCAGGCAAAGGGTGGAGGAAACACTGCAGAGCTAATTAATTTACTACATAAATCCATTGCTTATCAAGTGATCATCACTCCATATAAATGCCATAAGCAAAAGAAGAACATCAGATCTTTCAGGAGCATTGAGCAGCATCCTTTGGGAGGGTACGACCGCTGCAGTTTTGAACCTCCACGTACAACTGGCTCATGCCATGCTGCATGTATTGGCCAGGTTTTTCCAAAACCTGAAGATATTCATTTCCCCCTACCTTAAAGAGAGAAAAAAAAAATCCTACCAAAAAACAAAACCCAAACTAAACCAAAGAAAATAAAGAG
The DNA here is from genome assembly GCF_028554395.1 of Pezoporus wallicus. NCBI lineage: Eukaryota > Metazoa > Chordata > Aves > Psittaciformes > Psittacidae > Pezoporus > Pezoporus wallicus. The sequence goes on along the minus strand of NW_026637351.1, from coordinate 1,444,553 downwards.
AACAAAACAAAACAAGCCCCCCAGATTCCCAAGCCCACAAACAGTACTATTAGAGAGAGAGAAAAAAGCCCTGGTCTTCTTAACCCGGTGCCTCCTACATGCATTTCCCCCAAACTGTCAACATCCCACAGGAATCTACCCACGTTACACATCATAGCACAATGCTCCCGACAAAGGCATCTCAACCCATGATGTTTCAGGCAGCCTCTCAAACCGCCTTCAGTGTACCTAGGCTCACCAGCTCTGTAATTAGGTGTTAAGTTTTAGCAATCCAGGAATTTATTCAGGGAGATACTTCTTTGATTGTTCAACATGATTTATGCCTGCATGGTCTAGCTGGAATGAACAAAGGTTCATCCCATGAAGAAAACAAGACTTTCCATACCTCTAGTAAGCTTCAGTTCAGTGAAGCATAAACATATATATGTTCAGGCTCATCCCTAGTTAGAATAGCATTTAAACAAGCATGGGTAGCTCAGCAGTCCTTTCAGTTCCATGAGACAAAAGCATGCATGTAACTGCTCTCTTAAACAGGCTTTAATTTATAAACAACACCAATAATTAAGTTCATCATCATGATCATCACAGCATCTGCTCTGTTTGGTTTTACCTGACAACACCAGACTTCAGAAGTGAACTATGATAAATTATAAGTGTAGGTTCTTGCCATAAACAAAGCAGGTGAGATAACATTGTGAATAACATTGGTCCTTGCCAATACAGTTTTCTTTGGTGCATGCCAGAATGTTGCAGGGTTAAAATGACCATTCAAAATGCCTCTTTGATGTGTTATTAACTCTCAGCAATTGAATATTCCTACTGACCCAGAGAACTGAAGGCTCTGCCCTATATTTCACTTTAGTCTCCAACATCAAGGGTTAGGAGAAAAAAGGTGAAAAAAAAGCATTCTATAAGTAGGCAAAAGACAGAACATGCCAAAATGTAAAACAAAATTATTGGGTAGTGTAAGCTGCCAGTTCTACAGAGGGCTCCATGGCATGTTTTCGGGGGTTTTGCTAATCATTACACTGCTATGTGTTGAGAGAAGAGATGTTAATGACTCTTCTCATATTCCCAACTATTTGCCCAGAATGGGAATAACAACAGATTTGGCAATCAATTCCCGAAGTTTCCGCACCTATCATACCTAGTGTAATGCACTAATCTAAACATGCATCTGCCTCTGTTTTCACCACACATACCTTAATTGCCACAAGAAATGATTTACATTGTTATCTCTTAGGTGTATTAGATGACTTCCTACGGCACCTTCCAACTTTCAAATGAACTTCAGATTTGCCGCAAGTCAGGCAACACATTGTAGCTACAATGCACTACTAGGACTGGCATGCTGATATTCCTTAAATGTTATTTAATTGACCTTCCTGTATATTTCAGTTAACAGTTTTGAGAAAAGCATAGAGCCTTTAGCATGCAGATCTCAGTAGTGTTCCAGGACAACTGCCACGCTGCTGTAGCTGTAGGTGACTATCCAATTTATCTGCAATAAAGAACAATAGTTAGTAATTACTGTAGTGGCATGTTTTTCCAGGTGATTTTTTGCTTTTATAATTCTAATCTTTAGTCACACTTTCTTGTCTTTCAAAAAAAAAGACATTTTATTACTGGTTCATTTTCTGAAGTAACTTCACTTTTGCAGTTGCATCTGAAACAACCAAAATCTTTGTACTTACTATATATGTATGAGTATGTATATAAGTACCAATACACATAATAAAATATGTACAGTTATCTTGATCGTGTTCTTTTGCCAAGAAATATTCAAAATTACAAAAGAGCAAATTTAGTGCTCGGAAGACTCACATACCTCACTGGTAAATGGTGCAATTTTTCCATTTGATCATATGCAAACCACAACATTTCAGTGAATCTTCTGATCTTTCTAGTCGGTGATTGTGAAGCAACATTTTAAAAGAGGGTTTTCAGACATGTTACCAGTTTCTTATTCCATGGAAATGCTGGGGAGGAGACAAAGCACTCTAATCTTAGTCATTCAACACCAGTATTAATGATGCATTCACATATCTAATAACTCCATGAGTTTTATTTGTACCTTAACATTAAGGTAAAACAAATTGAAAGACAAGTTGTAAAAGTGAGCTTTTTTTTTCTTTTTAATGCCTGTGTGATCACTGAAAGGACAGAGTCACAAATATGGATGGTCTACCCAATGGTCCCAAGGCTCTGTGCCTTAAGATCTGCCTGAGTACAGCACCAGACCTCAAGGTTTATGATAAGTGACTGAAACATGAAACATCCGGGATTTTGTACAATTACCTCTACAACAGTGAGCTTTCAATCTCCCCAAATATAAACACTTAATTTTGAAAACTAATTTTTCAATTGCTTAAAGTACTTTTGCAATACCTTGAAGTAAGAGAGGTTGCAATGGACCCTTGCCCAGCAGACATGCTTGGGAGGAGGATTTGTGGCCAAGCATCTCTATGTTGGCTTCCTGTGGCTCCGCAACAAACTTAGTTTCCTGGATTCCCATCCACTATGTCCTCTGACTTTGCGGGCTCAGTTATTACACCCTTGCGAGCTGCTGAGCAGGAACACAGGGCTTTTCTCCCCTTTGAACCAGAGGTCTGCAGGCAGCCAGGCTGGCAGTGCCTGGCAGGAGGCAGAAGCCAAGGAGGAGAAAATGGCCAGAGGTTATTTCCACTTATCTTCTGTGGTTTACACCTTTCAGCCTGGATTTAAAATGGTTATTTTAAAAGCTGCCTTCATTTGCTTTGCAGGTTTCTCTCCTTTTATGAGGCAAAGAGGAACAAAAGCAAAAATGCTCATCCCCTCATGAAGGAAAGGCACCACTTCATTTCCATATGCATGCAGTTTTCTTCTTGTGTCAGGACACTGCTTGAGGATGTGGCACAGATGGAGGAGTGAGTAAGCTGAATGAGCTCCAGTGTAGTTCATGCCCGTGTTATGCTCCGGAGAGATGCAATAACACCCGATAGATATGCTTAGCCCACAGCTCCGTAGTGTGGCCACAGCTCACAGAAACCAGGAGAGAGGGGACAGATTTGGCAAAAATGAATTATGGGGTTGTCAACCTGGTTTTGTTTGCTTGCTTTTTGTAAAACTCATGGTGACATAAAAAGCCAACATGAATTACAATTATTCATCATATCTGCAATTATTAGGAATAGCTGTTCCTAGTTTCAGTCTTAATTATGGTGCTAGCAATTTCAGATTCTTTTTTAACATAGCATAAAGGACTGCACAAAATCTGCCCATGAAAACAAGCAATGACCATAAAGGTGTAAAATGAGATAATTACCATCTGAAGCAAAAGAAAAAATGTTAGCACTCACTTTCCTCAATGATAATTACAGCTTAGATCTGATGGCCATAACTTAGGCATCTGCTTAGGCACAGAAGCCATCTTGTTCCTTGTTAGTCCTAATTTATATTCCTACAACAGTCCTAGAATAAAAAGACAGACAGTCACCAAATGAAAAAGTCTGTCTAGTCCTGAAGCAAAATATGCTTAGGATTTACATTCTTTTTGCTGCAATACCAGTTTAATTATGACCAATCGGCTCTTTGCTTTCCTTCAAAACTGGCACAGAGGCAACCAAGTTTAGGTTCAAGAGTCTCTTGAAAGGCTCTTCAAGCCCACATGCCTTTCTCTGTCTTTGTGGTGTGAGCACAGTGGACACTTCAAGCTCTCCCATCCTGCTGCAGCACACGTACCACTGAAAAACTCCAGTGGGAAAGATGAAGAGTAAAGCTGCTTCCATTTTTCAAGTGGAGATAAGTCTATTGTCAACAAAGTCCTCCACAGAAAGCAAAGGAAGGAAGATCAGCAGCAGAGCAGCACTACAGGGTGACAAAGCTCTCACCTGCGTCGGGTATAGCATGTTTCTTTGGTTAACACTGACCACAAAACCCTGAACCTTCATTTTTTTTTTTTTTGATTTCTCCTGAGAAGGGTTCTCCTGGAAGGCTGGAGCCCTTTGAGCACCTCAGCTGGTGTATAACAGCCCATCCTGATTGTGGGTGAACCAGCAAGCCAGCCCCTGGGTCTGCATAGGCTCCCAGTCTGCCCCACTTTTGCAGAAGGAAGAATAAGGCAAAAGGAGGAGAAAGAGGATGAATGAGAAGCAATCTCCAACCAATCACATCTTGATGTATTTATTTACACTTCTTTGCATAAATTCCACCAGCCATGGTCTTAATCTCAAAGATTATGAACTAGGCATCGGAATAGTTATTTTCCCTGAACTGGGATACATTCGCCAGCTACAAGTCATTACTTGAAAATCCCTTTACAATTAAGCCTTTATTAAAACTTTTCAGGATAAATAGTGGATAAATTTAGACCAGGTTCCCTCCAGTTTTTGCCAGGAGAAAAGCAAGTGCTATGTGTCCTGAGGGACAAGTGATTTGTTGCCAGTAATTTAACAGAAGGCTTCTCACAAAAATATTCTCCCCAAATCCATAACAAGCTCCATGGCCCTAGTATCTGTGTTCAGGTATTGTCTTAAAGAGGATAGGTGAGAGAATGGGTAATCTGTTTGTTTGGTTTTTTTTCCCCTTTTAAACAAGAACACTTTTAAAATGGATTAATACTAAAAAGAAGGCAATACCTTCTCCTTTAATACCATTAACTCTGCAAGAAAACAAATGGCTCCACAGAACATTAACAGCAATCAAAGGGCAACCGATCTATAGTCAATCAAAATAAACGCAACAAATGACACAAATCTGCTTTCACTTACAGTAAATGAGTGTATCTAGATATCTACATGGGTAAATAAGCTTCTCAGAAGTTTCTGCTGGAGAAAACTCATAAAACTTGGGAATGCCAAAAAGATATGTTTATGTTCCACTGTGCAGTCTCTCATAAACTCCATGTGCATTTACGGTAAAAGTAACGTTGCCACTGATTATTACTGACAGAATGCAAGCAAATATTTCTTTGAAACAATCACATGAGGAATATTCGCAATCATATTTGCAATATTTTAAATAGCTAAAAGAAGCCAATCATAGATGTAATTAAACAAAACCATTTATTACTGCATTATTTTAATGTCCTACTACCATGCAAGGTGTACTTTTCTCACAATACGATAACCCCAGCCGTGCTGGCTCACTTTACAAGGTCTTTTCCTGCATTGTTCTAGCCTAGCAATCACTGCACATATTGACATTTCTGTTCCAATAAACATGCTTAGAAATGAGGTTTCTTGGCATTTCCAGAACTTCAGAGTGTTTTCAAGTACATTTCCTAATGCCTTTTGCACTTGAGAAAGCCTTGTGCATAATTTTAAAGGAGAAATATGAATTCTCATGACATGAAACATATGTCTTGTGAAGAATATAAATTTTGCCATGTGTGGAATATTATCCTCTCAGAATGTGCTGCTGTTACAAAGAGGGTCACACGCTTGCTTCTCTTGAATAGTGTATTATTCCATAAGACACTGTGAATCCAAATGTCTCCTAAACCAATAAAATACTGTACAACAAGCTCAACAATAACAGAACAGGGTTCAAAGAGCCACAAGCATTAAGTGTTGTGGTAAGATAGAGAAGGTCAAATATGTAAGGTGTGTATTTAACTCTAAAGTATTTAAGAAACTTTCAGCCTGACTTATTTACTATTCAAAGGCATTTTAATGCTGCTTTGCAAGAGGTCTTCATCTTACTGAAAATAAGCTTTTCAATAAATTTCTATGCTTCTCATTCTGAATCATTGCTGTAAAACTTCATTGAACATGGAGTATAATGATTGTCTTTCCCTGCACCTGACATTTCTACCATTTCATTTTTAGTACTATTTTCTTTGATTTGCTCAATTATTAGCTGGTTTTGTGCACGTGAGAGTGTATGACGGAACTGAAGGGATTCATACTTAGTGACATTCAGCACAGCTCTATCATCCTGTTTTTACACCAGCATAAAATCAGTATAATACAGTGATAAATCAGGCCTGTACAGCTAATCCTCCGTATCTCAAGAAGGCGTAGTTAATCTGTTTTTTTAGCTATTCTTATTTACTGTCATAGTTACTCTCATAGTTGCTTTTTGTTTTTCAATCAAACTTACTGTTCTGTTTTGCCAGTATCTTACATCTTGTGAAAGCCTGTGTGATATTCAGTGTACAGAAGCCTGAATTTGCTTAGTTTTAAGAATATTCATCAGACTGGGGATTTGGTCTTGCAGATTCCCTGTCAGAGGTATTTCACAGCTGTGGCTTACTAAACCTAAATGCTCACATTTGCTCATCATACAGAAGAAAACAAAACTGAATCGATATGCGTAGCATTAAAAATAAGTTTTTATAAGTCAGACGTAGAAAGACAGTTCTGGCTTCTGGGATGCCTGTGTATACATACAGAAAGGATACCACCCATCATGTCAGGGTTTGATGACTGCCACTACAGTGCATCTGACTTTTTCAGCACTGTTTCGACATCTAGGCTGCCATCACTTCAAAAGATGTGATAGCTGTCACATACATTTTGGGGTTAGCTGGCTTTGTGTTTTAAAATCAATCCACTGCTCTTGCCACAAGGAGACATGTTTCTTAAGAGGAGAATGATGTGGAGAATGACATGGGAAGAGAGACACTGAACATTTCCAGGGGTCTCTCAAGGATGTGATTTCACAGCTAGAGTTCATGATTTCCTCTGGATATCTCGGAGGCACTTCCAAAGCAGTTCAAACCTGCATCCTATTTATTCACAGTGGTCTCGTACTCCTGCCTTGCCTGCTCCCTTCCACCAGGGTGAGTGGGCTCTTGCCTGCCTATGCAGCAAGTAGGGAAAAGCATTTCTGCCAATACAGCTGAAAACAAGAACTGCAAAGGAGAGCCGAGCTTTCTGCAAAGTTGGCTCCTGCAGCTTTGGAAGCTGGTGCAAGGACACGACAGGAGTGCACAGCGGGTTCAAGCTGGACATCAAAGCTGTCATTGAGTTTCATCTGGTTATGGTTTCTTATCTCACCAAGTCCTGCCAAGGAAGAGGGTGTAAATCCTGCTCCTCATCCTCTCTCCTCGCCCAGCCCCATGCTCCTGCCCCATTCTCCTTAGGATGGATGTAGCAACCAGATACCTCTGGGGCGAATCAGAGAATTGACCCAGTGGAAATCTAACACTGCATATAAATAAATATGCAAAAATAAATAAAATAACAGCTTGCTGACAGATATATCAACCTGTCAACTGAGCTGACTCACCCTAAGGCCGCTCAATTACCAAAGCCAATATAAGGAGGGAGCAGCTGACAAAAGGAGGGAAGGGAGAGGGAGCAGGACCTTCTTTTTCAGCGGAAGATGGATGCTGGCTTGAGAGAGCTGCTTTTAATGTGAAGGCGCCCCCTCCAGTTCTGTGACGCCTGTGGTTTAGATGGAGGGGGGCAAAATTCACGAAGGCAAATTTTAGCTCCTGAAGTTTTACCACTAGGGTTGATCCTCTAATCTTTGTTGAGAAATGGACTTCTCTGGGGAAGTGACTGAGGACATACTTATCTCAGCTGTGAATATGAAGGGAGTCCAGGGACATTACTTCCTCTAGGGACAAGGCAGCCTTTGTGAAAACCTGTAAAAGCAATGATTTTGAGCTTGTCTTGTCACAGATCCCTACATTTTTCTGTCAGAAGGCTGAAAGACAGTAGAATGAGCTTTACCTCACTGACAAGGGGCTTGCCTGGCTGGTTTTCCTCCTTGCAGCCCCCACAGAAGCCATCTGTGAGCTCAGGAGCACAGACAGGTCAGCAGAAACGAAGAGGGAGCAGTAATGGCTCTGTGCTACCGCTGCCACTAAATTAAATACTGAACGAAATTGTTCTAGGCTGTTTGTTTTGTTTTGTTTTTTTATACGTGTATTTAAAAATAACAAAAAAACTAAACCCTAAACCTGTATTTAAATAAAATCATCTACGGTTTTTGCTACATGCTTACGATGCTTGCCTAGCACTTTCTCCATGACAACTTGTATGTTTTATTATGAGAAACCATTAGCTCTAGTAATAATAGCAGACATAGATCTTTGACAGGAAAACATGCTACATATTTTCAAGCTGCTTTATACTAAACGTGTATTTTCAGTCCAGTGCAAGGTAGAGAGAAAGCATCCACTGTTTCTATAAGCGGATAGGGTATTTATGAGTTAAGAAAAAAAAAATCACATTTCTGAGACTCTTATATGAGAAATAAAATGGAAATAAACTTTAAAAACCAACCAACCAACCAAGCAGATCATATCTGCTTAAGTATTATCCAAAGAAATTGTTAGATTTTGCTATCAGGGAATTTCACCAGGATTCACTGAGTTCTCAATTCTAGTTTTTCACATAACCAGTCTAGTTTGCACTGGGCTGAATTTATAGGGTCAGCTACCTTTTTCTGTTACTGAACTCAGAAAGATCTCTCTTTAAGCAATCTTGCTGGTTATAAACATATTCTGAAATAATTTAACTATTAATTACTCTAAAGATTTGAGGATTACTTTGCATGTGCATTATGTCGGTAGATTAAATTCTCTATACTTAACAAAATGCTGAAAATAAATGAAATAAATGAACAGTGGCTCCTAAATTGGTAACATTTGGAGAGTAAAAAACGTGGTATGTTTGTTTCTGCTTCATGAAATCCTTAGATTTCAACAGTTATACCTCAGGTGCACACAAGTCTGCCAGTATAGTTTACCTCAGACCATTTTAATGAGTGAAAAGCTCATTACCTCTGCTATGTGCTAAAATGTTGCTAAAAATATGTATGTGGAAACAGTTATTATTAATGTATAAGACACTGGTAAACTAAGTAAGTTCACATTATACAGAAGGAATTTGTATAATTAAGATCTTTTATCCGTAGAAAGAATGAGTGTTTGAAGTCACCCGTGATACATATCACACAACATTGTAAGAAATGATAAACAAAACCCGCAGTGAAAAAAGAAAAGAGGAGGAAAGGATACATTTCCCTACACAAGATAATGGAACTTTGGAGCTTTTGAAACTTCTTAAATGCTAGACACTCAAACAAAATGCTTTATTTATTCAAGATTTATTATCCAACACTAGGATAAAGACAGACTGAGAATGTTACGTGAGCAACTCATTGAAACTTGCAGGACACAGCATCTTCTTGTTTACTTTGTTTTAAATGTCTGCTCAATGCCAAGAACACACAAGATCTGGGCTTTATTTAAAGTTCTCCTGGATAATTCAGAGCAAGCTATTCCATCTCCTCGTGTCTTCATTTTCTTCTGTCAAAAATACACTGATTTCTCTGATAAAAGACACTGGGATATGGTATTGAAACTATCAGGTGTTTAATTATCCCTTCATGAGCATCACTGCTCTTGCCTCAGAACAGCACAGAAGGGACATGACAAATACATACTGTTGTCCAGCTTTCTTTAACCCTGCTTAGGAAAAAAGAGCTTTGTTAGTTTAAAAGTATTGCTCACTGACACACCAAACAGTAGGAGTGAAATTCTAGTTTCATTAAAGACAATGTGGCTTTTTTTTCATCATTCTTGATGGGGTTTGGTTTCATTTGTCTTTGACAGGATTCTGCACACCACTTCATTTCAAACTACTATTATGTATTTCACTAATATATCAACTTGTAAGGAGAAAAAAAACTCTGGATGATTATTATACATGAAGAAGGTTATGAGGAGCAGCCCTTTTGCCCAGAAAGCTGAAGGATGGCAGTCTGGCTTAAAATTTACAACAGAACTAAAATAACAACCTAAACTGTGGACCATACTTTGACTGTAAAATACACATCTTTGTTTTGTGCCTTGGTTGCCATTGAGGTATCAGATTTTTACAATGTTGCCCAAGAAGTACAGGCAGTTTATTGCTATTCACTGCTTCTGTTTCTCCCAAGCCGCAGCAATCAAATAAACAAGAAAAGTCATTTGTACAAGGTGGAGTAGATATCTGTTAACATGCATGCTGATTTTATGGTGGAGTAGAAGGAACATAGCTTAAACTGCACACTGAAGAACACTCTTAGGGTTGCATTTATTTACATAACGTCTATGGCATTTAGTTGACTGAAAAGAATTGATTAGCAGAAGGCTGTTAACAGCCATCCTATAGCAGGCACTGCACTGAGTTTTAGAGGTTTATTTCACTAATTGGTGCCCTCCTGTAGTCTTTATGAGTCAATTCTAAAAAATAAAGGAGCACTCCAAACTGTGTTTAGAATAAGTAGAGTGATGCTTTTGCCTGCACAGAAATCTCATAGTTGAGCTCTTTTTTAGAAACGAGTTTAGGATTCTCCAGCCAAACTATTTCTCTCTGGTGAATTCTTGCATGCAGCACTGTATCCTTACTACACTGCTTTGGCAAACCCCAAATAGCGTGGCATGCTGAAAACCAGATCTGTAGCTGCAATGGGAGGCACGATGTTGCCTTAATTGTCCACCACAGCTGTCTGGGATGGAGAAGTCACACACCTTTGTGAAAACAGAGCCCTCACATGGCCCCAGCTTGTGAGCTGGCCAGCAGTAGCATCACACACAAGGCAGGCAGGCATGGCTTCCACCCCAAGGAAACAGCAGCACAGAGGCTCGTTACAATGTCATCTTTGCAGAAGTATAATGTGTGTACCTACAGGATTGACTGACACAATGGGAGTGTGGTGGTGGCTGTAAGGTAGGACCCGGGAAGGTCCAGGACATCTACTGAAGAGGCAAGCCTCTTGCACCTCTTGCAGGCAAGCTAAATTCGTACAGGGAGGACTGAAGAAGGAAACAGGTTTCAGCAAGTTCCCTTTTATGCCTTGAAGAATGTTTTATCACAAGTAGACAGAAATAAAGTTCTCATCTCTGTGGTTTAAACAGTAATGTGAAATAAGGAGATGCAGATGCTGAACCCTGAAGAACAGCACTGGTACTAACGTGATGGGCAAAGAGGTACTGTCTCCAGCTGGCTCCTGGAGGTTTCCAGGGCATGGAGAGCACCACTAGAGGGCTCACACAGTATTTAAAGGATTATTACATGTGGCACATGAAAAATGCGCTCATTTTACTTTCTGTTCCTCCATTCGTACATGCAACGTATTTCAGAGCTGAACCTGCTATAGCATCCCTTCACTGTAAAGTCAGCTTCACGGGCTATCACATGCCTACCTCTGGAGACACCATTACCCTCTGACCTCTCCTGTGTAAACAGGCATTCCATGTAAAAATTTTGGCTTGATCATGCTGCTCGTTAACCAGTAGTCACTAATCAGAGGCAGCCATTCAGCAGAACAGCAACTGCAGTGCATCAGGTAATAATATCAATGTTATTGCACATATCAATACTTCAGAAAGAAAAGAAAACCTCACACCACCTGCCTTTCCTTCCTCTTTTCCCATACAAATCAATCAAAAAAAAAAAAAAAAAGCTTTAGGAAAGATAACAGGAAAGAAGACAGACATGATCCTAATATTTGTACCTTTCCCAATTAGGGCATTCATAGAAATTCTGGGACAATAGTCCGTCAGTCCCGAGAAGATTTCTGTATACTGCTCATGAGGTCAGGGAGGTTTGCCATCCCCACAATGAGATATAAAAGCTGGTTTGGGGAACTAGTAAATAATGCTAACTCCCCCTAAAGCATACTTCCTCCTAAGGATCAAGATTTACCTTTGTCAATGGGAGAGAACACAAAACTAGTGTAAAGGGTTTTCTTTTTCCCCCCTTATCACTCATTGGCCCTGAGGATCTTGTTATAACATTTGGTGTTGAGAGTAAAAATGTTTGAATATATAGCCCCAAACTAAAAAATGTGAAGGCAATAATCACAGGAGTATTTCAATGCCAACTACAATGAAGTTCTTTCTTTTTTCTTCTCTTTCTTTTCCCCTTAGTTTCTGAAAGAGGCTGCCAAGGGAATTATTCTGATTACTCTGCATGTTTTGCAGATGGTTGGCTGCTGCACATTGTTCTCGAGAGAGGTCCACATCCTATAGCATCCAGCTTGGATGCTGCCCTCCACACCAGCTGAGCTATGGAAGTCCTTAGTCAGCAAAGCTTTTGCTAGCATGCCTAAATGAAGTCTCTGGGACAAACCACCTCCTCAAAGCTCAGGCTGAAGCAGTTTCCTGAGCTTGGACTTGATTCTACTCTTTATTAACACCAATGAAAATATTCCACTTGCCAGGAGTGAAAATTAACTGGTACTTTAAAACTTCTTTTGGTAATATTTATATATACATTCATATGTAAATAGACACACACATACACATAAAAGCTGTCACTTTGATGAGTTCAGAATTCATGTTCAAGATTGTTTTCAAGTGTTTCTGTAAACTTCAAAAGTTTTCTTCTCAGGGATACTAGAAACATGTACATTGGTTGTATCAAGCCAACAGTGTGAGGACAGGAAGCTTTCCTGCCTTTTGGCTTTCCAATATGGCATTCAGACAAACAATTTGGAGAACCTGTAGTTGCAGGCTGATGGGACGAGCAAGGAGGTTCTGCCATTTCATGCCTGAAAAAGACTAGAGCATCGCTCCGTTCTCCCCCACATGCATCCCAAAAGAAAACACCTGAAAATCTGTCTGAATTACAGCAGCATCATCCTTCAGGACAGGAATATGCTTCCCTGACACATCTGTTTCACTAGGACAAATGCATTGAGGTGAATAAACCGGCTGAGATTTGCAAAGCCACCTCAACTGAAAACTGGATTTTCACATCCTCCATGTACTTGGAGTCTCTGTCATCATTATCTGAACTGCACCCACACAGGCAGTCCCTCTAGGCGCAGCATTTTACAAGTTTGGGTTTCAGATTTATTGCTTAAAATTATATTGAACCCAGAGACTTACAACAAAGATACCTCTGCTCGTCTACGGCAACAAATCATAGTTCTTATAATCTGGGGTTGTATGAATCTTAGATTTCTAAAATGCAAATTACATATTTATGCTAGAAATTGAGGGATCCACTGTAGTTTATTTCGAGGTGGGCTTTTTCATTTTGACCGTTTTCCACAAAGATGCATACCACTATTTAAGTATGATGAGGTTAGCATAAACCAACAACAGGAAAGAAATTGTAAGCTAAGATTGATGATAGATTCCTAACTCATGCTGTTGTGCCTCGTTACTGCAGGTCTGCCAACCAGTTCATGTTAATTATACACTGCAAACAGAGCTGGGCGTGCACGTGTGTGTGCGGAAATCATTGGTTTGGGTTCATATTACTCCCATTGAACTTTACTGGCATGTTTGATTCATATCTCTTTTTTATGTTTTGAACTCATAGAGCCTGCAAATTCAAATACAAACCTCCTGATGGATCAGGAAGAACAAGGCTAGTTCTCCCTCCAGACTCTAGTCTAAAGCATGATTACAATCCTGTTCCATTTATTACCGTGAAAACATGCTGTTCTTGCTCCACTTTGCAAGCCAGATTTGGCCAGCCTCATTATTTCCAGAAGAGACACCAGCCAGTCTTCTTTCTGTTTGTAGACAGCATATGAGAAAAGGAGGGGGCTTGGAAGAGCACAGGGGAAGAGCTGTGTTATACTCCGTGACCACAGGTTTGTCAGTCTCTTTTGTGCTGTTTCCTAGAGTTCAAAAGCAAATAGTTCTTTCCATTCTCTTACTGGATACGAGTACAGTTTCAATCCCAGAGTGGTGGTATCTAGAGAGGAGTTTAATAATTTTTACTCTCTCATTTTACACTCGTATATCCTTAACCCAATTTAGATGGTCAAAGCACTCTGGGCCAGTGATTTTTGTTCATTCAATATGTACACAGTCCCCAGCACTACAGGGTCCCAACCCAATGGACAACATTAAGTGCTTCTCTGATATAAATGCTAAATAATTGATCACAAATCCCTAAATCACACAATGCGTTGTAGTTTCTTCTCCCTGATTTTGCTACACTCTTATTTATAGCCGCATACGGTATTTCTATAAGACATTTGTAATGAAGTCCCAGAGATGCTTTGATGTGGTTACAGGGACTATCATCACAAGTGGGAACAAATACCTCTAATGGATTTTCTAGTACTGTGTTTTCATCATCCATGATAGACTCTCATTTGTGCTGGTCACAACTGTAGGACGCCTATGAGTTCTGCACCCAGACTTTAATAGATCTATATTTTATGGCCCTACAGTAAGAGTAATTGCAGATTTTATAATGTCTGTGTACTTGTCCGACTGAGAACAATCCATTTAGAGACTTCTGGAAAGGTGAGGTGTTTCGGTTACAAATGCATGAGCTGACAGGGTCTCCAGCTGCACAGCTGGCCAGTTACCAGCCTCTTTTTAATGAGGGCACATTCCAGAGATCTAACTTTCTTTTCCTTCCCCTACACCAAAATAAAAGAAACTTGGAACACGAGGGGTTTCAGCTGAAAGGATCCTGAGTTTTACCAGTTCAGAGGAAGTGCAGAAACTTGGAGGCCAGTCCAGAAGATGCTGACAGCTGGAGCTGCCAGTGAGGGCAGTGTGCCAGCTTGGCACCTCACCTTTTTCCCAAATCAGACACTTCAGCTGCAGCTCACAGTTGACAAAAATCAAGAATCAATTTTGACTCACTGTCTGACCTCAGATTAGCTTTCAAAAACCACACAGCTTTTCTTGACATTCTCATGTAGGAAAGCAAGAACTAAGGCAATCAGAGAAAAACAAAACCACTTCCTTTTTTTTTATTTTTTTAAGCATTGAATAACAGAATAATTCTACCATCTACATAAAGTTCCAGGGCTCTGCCAAACATTTATATCTACACAGCCTTCCACAGGGCTGTCTCTTGCCCCCATGGTAACAGCCAGCCCTGCAGCAAGAATTTGGCACAAGGAGCAGGAGAAGGTGATAGGGGAGTGGGGCATTTTAGAGGCACAAATGCCCCATAAACGCCAGTTCTGCCGTTTGCACTTCTCAAGACCAAGAATAACTCGGTCCAAATGTTAACAGTGTCTTTTTACTGTATGTGATGAATGGATTAATCCTGTTATTACCAGAATGATTACTCTTGCTTGACACTCCAGGCAAAAGTCCAATATGCTGGACTCCAGACATGGTAGTGCTTCATAGAATCATAGAATAGTAGGGTTGGAAAGAACCTTAAGATCATCAAGTTTCAACCGCCCTGCTGTGGGCAGGGACACCTCACACTAATATTCATAATATTTTGGTAATTTTTTCAATGTATCATTAACAAGGAGAGTAGGGAATCCAGGAGAATCAGCCAGCATTAAAATAAGCAGAAGCCAGAAAGCTGTCTGGAGCTAAGTCTCAGCTATTTCAGTGACAGTACCAATTGAAAGGAAAGTCCCCATCTGGGAGACAGACAAGATTCAGTTGCAGCTGGCAACGACACAGATGCTACTTGCTAAATTATCTGAAACTATTTTTTTATCATAACATGACATATCTGCTCTTAGTGATGAGTCTGATTTTAAAATGTTAGTGTTTTCATAGTATAGCCCTTGACTGGACTGCTCCAGATGCATGAACTGGAGAGAAAGGTACAGCCAGCCTAGACCCTTGGCATCTTCAGCTGTTCAGCAGAAAAATTAATGTGTGAATAAGTGGGAAAGAAAGTACGTTTAATTCTTATGGGTAGACAGAGTATTCCTGTGCTAATCATGGTACCTTTTATTTTCAGAATGGCACCCCAAAATTAAAGATTTTCCTTGACCCAAACAATGAACATTCTTCCTCTAGCTCTAGAAAACCATGCGAATCAAACAGTTCTTTCCAAACACTGTATTTCTTGGCATAAAAATTACTTCCCCTCCCAACACACATATTATGTTCTTACGTCTTTTTTTCCCCAGGTTAAATACTCATTCTGAGGCTGCTCAACTGACCATACAAAATTTGTTGCATGCTTGTTTCAGCTCCCTACTTGGAAAATAAGCACTAAAGTTCTGCTTGGAGCTCCTACATGGCCCAGTGGGGCCTGCCTCTCTGCTGCAGCCTTCACATGGTCTGGAAACCACTGACCTGCTCAGTCAGAAGGGCAGGGACCAGCTCGTATTTTGTTGAGTGACAGCAAAACTTTTATTCCTATTTTTAGAAAAGAACTGTGGCACTCAAGAAGAGCTGCTAAATTACATCTTAAATTTGCAGCATCCCAAGCTGAATGTATGGTTGCTGAGGAGCTGGTGTGCTGGTAGATACACCTGATAGATCTAACGAGACTTTCGGGAATTAACTGCCTGACACTCTACTGTCGTGCCCCAAACCCTCATCCCTCAGCTGGCAACCTTCCCCTTTCCTATACCTCAACAGACCAAAACTGGAAAAGGACTAATAAAAAGAATTGATTTAGGCTTTCATCCTCGGCTTGGACCCTTCTATGCTCCTCCTTACAGCTCAACTCCACCTGCTGTGATCAACCCCTTTTACTCAGAGGTTTTCCATATGTAGATTACTGCAGTGGCATTGCCATTCCCTGTGGGTTTTTAGGCCACCTTTTATTTAATTCTACCTTGTTTTGCTAATTTCTTATTGTGAACTGGTTTATCTAAATGCCACTTCAATGCCTACTTTGCTTAATTACATTTTTCCTGTTTACACCCAACCTTTTCAATAAGGATTTGAGGAGATCTGGAGATTTAGGAGAGGAGGAGAGTTGCTATTTTATTTTGCTTTTTCCACTATCTCTATTCCTTTTCTTTCCCTTGATTCTAAGAAAGGATACAAAATTTCTTAATCCCAGTGAAATGTCATCTTCTACTTAGATATGTTCAGTACTATGTGACATTTATTTGCTAAGTATGTTCCTATATATCTCAACCCGAAGATTCAAGAACCATTATGCTTTGCTTTCCAAACCCTACCTCTCCTCAAGTTCCAGTCATCTCACAATGCAAATACTAAGAGGCACAAAAAAATAAAATTAGAGAAAGTCAGTATTCTTACATCAGGTATAGCTTTCTGCAGCAGGGCAGAAATGGGTATTTTTTAAATGACATTTTTCCTCAGTGCTACCTGGGCATTAAAGCTTTTTAACCTGCTGGAGTTTGGCAAAGGAAACCAGCAACAAGAGGGACAATACAATCACTCCTGGACATCTACCACTTTCTTGAAGATTGATAACCAAACGTTTCAAATATGTGTGGACTCAAAGACCATGGTAGTTCATGGAAAACTGCCAACTGACATTAATACCCAGACCCTTAATTACTTCCTTCCAAGCTAAGACAAAAAAGAACAAATTCTGCAATCTATATAGCAGGTCATAGATCATAGGTGAGTGGCAGAATTATTCAAAAGGGTTCTCACAGTCTCCGTGGCACCCAGCTTCTGATGCTTACATCAACCCATACTCTCGACCCAACAATGTAATTTTCCCTTAGCCAACATTGCCTCTCTCATCAAAGATGGCCCTTAAGTCTTAATGGAGTTCTCATGAAATCATACAAAGCAGGATCACTGCTGCCCTTCAAAGCTTCCCTAAAATCAAATGGATTTTGCAGCCACAAGGTCTATCGAACACCTGGCGGGGGCCAGACATATATTATGGTTAGAGATCATGTATCGGGTTTGTGTGGCAAGGTTTTGATAGTGATGGGGATACAGGGCTGGCATCTGTGAGAAGCTGACAGAAGCTTCCCCTGTGACTGACAGAGTCAGTTCTAAGATGGACCCACTACTGGCCAAAGCTGGGCCCATCAGCAACGGTGGTAGTGCCCCTGAGATAGCATGTTTAAGAAGAGGAAAATGCTGGTGCACAATTGCAGCTGGAGAGAGGACTGGGAATATGAGAGCCACAGCTCTGCAGACACCAAGGTCAGTGAAGAAGGAGAGGGAGGAGGTGCTGCAGGTGCTTGGCAAGACCCAGGCAGAGAGAAGCCCACGCTGGAGTAGGCTTGCTGGCAGGACTTGTGACTGACGATGTGGGGACACATGGTAGAGCAGTCTGTTCCTGAGGGACTGTACCCCATGGGAGGGACCCCCTGCTGGACCAGGGGAAGGGTGTGAAGAGTCTTCCCCTGAGGAGACAACATATGATGAAATGACCACAACCCCATTTCTCTCAGCCAGGGTCAACACACCACAGATCATCAGAGTTTTCCTTTGTCAACAGTGAGAGATAAACCAAACCCCACCCATAGTGTATATTCAGCGAACAGTAGGAGACTGAAGACACATTCACATGCCAGGACCCTTGGCACATCTCCAGGCACTCCTGTGCTTACAGGATCCAAGGTATGTTTCTACTGCTTTCAAAACACGCTGCTTGGAGATAGTTATCCATGGAGCCGAACCGAGGGTCCTGGCGCTTTTGATCTAACTAAGGTCAAGTTCTGCAGCAGAGAGCCTGGAAATGTCGGAAAACTTTATTTTAATAGTATCTGTTAGGATGTGCTTTCCAATGGGAGCAGAGCTGGATTCTGAGACTCCTTTCCAGAGCAGTGGGTATCTTGACTGAGCCAGCTGGTCTAAGGCTCAGCACACACTCAGTCCCACTATGAAGTAGACTGTAGAACGTGCAGTCAGGGAAACACTGAGCTGGGAGCACAACCACCAGCCACAGAAACAGGCCTGTTCTTCAGCAGCAAGAATTATGAAATGTGAGTCCAGGTTTGCCAGTAGCCTAGTTCAATTCTGCAACCAATTTTTCAATTGGTACACAACTTCAGAAATCTTGTTTCTGTTTGACTCAGAAGTACGGTGTAAAGTTTATGCTTGTTGTTTACTTTGATTTTGAAGGAGCTTTTTGTAAGCTAGAAATCCTGTGTTTTCAGCTGTGGCAGTTGCAGACTAACCCAACCATTGATGGCTACAATATTATCTGTTTCTTCTGCACTCATTTCATTGTCTGTAGCTGGTATTTCTCATTGTACTGTTCAGTTTGTAAGAGGACTACCCTTCAGCTTATTTGTGTACAGCGGCAGCCATAATAGGGCCCTGTTTCATAATTGTGTTGAGGTAATGCCCAAGGCTCTCAGCAAGAAATAATAGTAAATGACATGACACAACTGTGCTGAGTCACACCTTTTTAAAGCCCAGCTCTTTCTGAGGGACACAAGAGCATAGATAAAAACAACCACAGGTGGCAAAGAGCCCCTTCTGAAAACAGCTCCTGGTAACTCATTCAAGTCAGTGATCATAAAGAACAATAGCACAGCTGTCAGATAAATGGGATGCTTACAACTGCACACAGAAAATCCAAAAAATTCAGCAACAAACCCGTTAGCTTTTACTTCACGAGTGGTATAGGACCTGCTGTTTCAGTAATGCTCTGCTGAGTCACATAAAACCTGTAGAGAAAATGCAGAGAAGTCTGGCATCAATCCATTCTTCCATCTGTCTGAGGGCAGCTGGGAAACTGCCCCAGTCAGTACTCAAACTCAGGGATGCTCTAATGCAGCAGCCCATGCCAGTGTATGAGAACTGTTACATGACCAACGTGTTTACAAGCCTTGATTTGCAATGAATGCGTTATACAATCGCTCAGTAACAATTAAAATGAAAGCTCTATTTTTTACAGCTCTTTCAATCAGCTCTACTCCTATGATGTGTGTTCCAGAAATAGTGAAATCACAGATTTCCACTCCTGGATCATCTCATCAGCCTGTGATCAATTCCAGCACAATCTTTTTTACCAGGAATTTTAAATCTGTTTTCTACCACATTCCAGTGGCATCAGTAACCCATGGCTCCATACAAGACAGTGGAGAGCATATCCTGAGCATATGCATGATGTATATTAAAATCACATCAGTATGGACACATCAGGACATAAGCCAAAGACATCATGAACCTGGAACTACCACTTTTTTCCTAGGGTTTTATTTTGTGTAAGTTTGGGGTTTGTTTTTGTTTGTTTGTTTTTGCTGCACTAGATAGTCATGATAAATTTTGTTATGATTAACCCCTCCCCTCCCCCCCAAAAGCCAAATAAAAACAAACAAAAACAAACAAACAAGAAAACCAACCTAGGAATGAAGGAATTAGATTAAGTCCTTCCACTTAGTTAATTTCAATGATCCAATATTCCCCTCATGTTCCAACACAGCTCTTTTCTCTGCTGACGACAGCAGGGCTCAGGAAGTATCTAAGAAGGTGGTTTCAATCCAAGGGCAAGGCAGACCAAAGACCACTTAGTTTCCCAGACAAAATATACTTGGTTTAGTGTACTTGTAGGTGAGCCAGAAGCTGTAATAAGAACACTTAGAAAACCAAGTCCCTTTGGATATAGATGATCAATAATGTTCTCAAAAAGTTGAAAGCAGTTCAGAACATGGTGTCTCACCAACATATACTGTAACCACAGAATCACAGAATGGTTTGGGTTGACAGGAACCTTAAAGATCATCTGGTTCTAACCCTCTGCCATGGGCAGGGAAACCTCCCATTAGACCAGGTCACTCAAAGCCCCATTCAAGATGGTCCTGTAATGTTTTAATGTAGTTACTGTGGATCTTATTTCTGGCAATATCTTGAAACTTGCCCAGGGTACGCTTTCCCTGTCATTTATCATTTTGTTCAGTCAGTAGCAACACCAATCATTTAAGATCAACTAAGCAGTTACATGTTGCTAATGATGGGTGTCTACTGTATGGGTAGTAAGGATCAAGATCCTTCCACTCTGGACACACTAGGGGGAAAAAGATGCCCAAATACCCATCGTTATAGCATCTGAGGGAATTTTGCATAAAATTAGTAGCAACAGGAAAATCATCAGCAGGCTTCCTCCCCTCTCATCCTTTGAATAAATACGTTACCACAAACACAGCAGACACTAAAAAGAAATGGCCTATCCACCAAGTGGGCTGAGCTTGTACAGAGGAAAGAAGGGAGGCAAATATTTTAAGAATGTGGGTATAAGGGTTTTGTGGTGGCAGGGAAAAAAATAATTGATTTTGTGGACTGACTCTTGGTTTGTGCTCCAGTTGTTTTTCTGGTGGTCTGCATTTTATGTTTGACAAAACTGTCAAAGTGTGAGATGTAAGATTTTATGTCCGTGTATTAAGAAAGGCATAAAGCAAAGCAATCCATCAGTCCAGTGGCTGATGTTTAACCTCCTTTCTCCCTTAGACTTGTATTTGTCTGCTTCTGCTGCACTTCTGAGAAACCATGAATTGTCTCATCTCCAGGAAATACAACAAACCTTAAATTGCAGAAACAAAGTATCTTACTGAGCATTTGGGAAATGTTCTGCACAACACTGCCCATCTCCTGTGGCAAGACATTGCAGCGGAGACAGATGCAGTGCTGATAGAAATGACTGGCAGAGGGATATTGCAAAATACATGTAACTGGGGGAGCTGAAGACAGGAACACACTGAGAAAAGCACTACAGTGTGCTGGGTGTGCTGGCATTACTGAATAGTGAGTAGCAGTAAAAACAGGGCATATGCAGCCAGAGGAAATCAAATACATCATCTGAAATAATGAAGTTATATGTTCAGTGCTTTTGGGTAACTGCTAGACAGGAGTAAAGAGCAATAATATCGTTGTGCCCAAAACCATCCAAGTTTTTGATTTTCAGATCCTTCCTCATGGAATTCATGAAAGGACACCAAAAGAAAACCAGCATCTCTGTGGTGAATGACAGAAAATGCTGTACTGAGCAGAGCAGCTTTGCCCATAGCTGAGGACAAGGAAAGGACTCAGACAGACAGACAATCATCACTTAAATTAGAATTAGCCAGGATACAGCAATCATGCTTAGCCAGTGGCTGGATTCAAGTACCCTTTAAAGAGGGTAACTTACTACACTATGATTCACCTAGTTAGCAAACTCATTTGTAAACAAGCTCTAGATGTTGCCTAAACTTGATTTCTTGGCCCCAGATTTCCCTCTCAGTGGTTCAGCTCCATCAGTGGGAGCAGCACTGGCAAAGCGAATGCAGGTAAGGCCCCTAGGATGGTGATACCTTCACCAAACTACCGCTTTCAGCCCCTGGGAACAGGACAAGGCTCCTCCATTGCAACAGCCACACGGACCCCCTCAGCAGTTGCACCTGCAAGCCAGGTAGTGCTGCACAAGGTGCTGCAGGGGCATTCCGGAGCTCTGAGAGACACCCCTGCCTTCTCCTTTTCCCTAACATGAAGCATGAAAGGGAGGAAAGAGCTGCAAGACAGTGGTTCAGGTCACCTTACATGTAACCCCAAGCCCAGGAAGCAGCAGCCAGAGGGCAGTTTCTCATTTCCCTCTGGGAAAAGGAGTGACTTCCATGTGTGGGGCTCTTTTCACTCCTCTTGCACTCCCATAGTCACCCTGGACAGCAGGCACGGTCTCCATGTCTCCCAGTCTCCAAAGCAGAGCCATGTCAGACTTGCCTGTGAAAAAAGATGTAAACTCTTGCCTGGGCCCCCAGCAGAACAAAACCTGAAACACTGCTCAGTTGTAGCAGCACTGAGGCATTGCTCTATGCAGTCTGAGCCACATGAATTTTGTCTGTGTGATTTCCTCCAGCTTATCTTCTGATCTCTAGCCTACAGTCAAACTGAGCTGTAAGAGTTACAGGTGAGGGAACGAAAAGTGCTTTTGTTCTCCCTTTGTATCCCTCCTTCTTCCCACCACTCAGCCTCCTCCCTCACCTGAATCAATCCAAAGTTACAGAAGTAGAATCACAAGTTAAAGAGTAAAAAATAGGGAACATGGAAAAAGCTTGTCATAAAATGAGGTTACTCATACCTTCATGAGGAAGCAGGGTGATTATACACACTTTACACAGAATGATAGAAACAATAGCATTACTCACACAATCTCAAACTCTAATGAGGCGCATCAGTTACACACCCACAGCAACCTGGAGAAAGAAAGAGTAAAATGTGCTGGTTTAGCCTAATAAGGACTTTGTGAGAGAGTCACAGTTAACATGTCCTGCTCATGGTATGCCACAAGCCTGCTAGAGACTGCAGTCTAGGGTTTCTATATGCGCTCCCCTACCCAGTGGAGAGAGGGAAGGAGCATCGACATGGCTATTCTTCTAGCCATCTCCAACTCTAGTGTCATCCTTAACATAGTTGATTCAGGATGAGAAGGTAGTTACAAAATCAAAACAGGAAGCTCACTGGTAGTTATATTGAAACTTCGAAGAATACACCATACATTTTATTTTAAGTCTTTTGTGGCACACTAACAAGCCATTCACATAAAGACAGAACAAAAGTACACATCTTCTTAAATGTATTTAGACAACCAGACCTCCTGAAAAGAGTAAGTGCTGGCTTGAATTTACATGTTTGTGAGTGTAAAGGCAGTATCTGTAAATGATACCAAAGAAAGGAAACAAGCTGTCTGAAATTATACATATGTAAAATTTTCTACGACCTTTTTTTTTTTTTTTTTGTAAATAGATTGTGTATTACTTGACAGATTTGCTTCCCAGGAGGAATTTTTTTGTGTGTGTGAAATTTTGAAAACAATTGGGCATCTCCTGGGCACAACTGATCTCATTCTATCACAGTTTTCAGCCAGGTGAACTGTCCTCTCCTTGCCCAGTATGCACACAGGAACCTCAGGCAGCTGCACTGTGGGTGCCCAACAGCAGCCTAAGATGGATCCATCCCACTTTTCTCTGGAGTAGAGCTTTCTTCACAACTCCTTTTACATGCTTGTTTGAGCCTTCAGATAACCACAGCACTTAAGTACATGCTCAAACTCTCCTGCTCCTGGTCAAGGAAATAAGCATGTGTTTAAAAGCTTTCCAGCAAAGAGATGATTTCTGACCTGGAGAGGTCAGAGAACCATATCATGGGAAAGTCCAAGGCTTCAAAATCTCTAAGGCTTGATTTTGAGTGAGATTGGAATAATTTAAAGTCAATGGTTCACTTCAGGCTTAGAAAAATGCTTCACTGTAGCTTCGTATCATTTTGACCTTTCTATTCTACTGTTTAAAAAAAAAAGCTAAAGATAAAATGTAAGCATAAAAATAAAGCATAAAGTGAATATCATGCATTGTAATTGCATTCAAATAAAGCAAAAATTTTCATTAAGATGTTGGTGAAATCATTGTTTCATCAAGTTTATCAATTTCTGTTGAACCAGTGCTTTCTAAGGGTTCATCCAGCTCAAGACTTTGTAAACTCTTTACATCTACTCCTTTTCAGCAGAAATGCTTTCCAATGGTTTTGATGGCACCATGATAATTTCTTTATAGCCTTTCTATTTAAAATTCCCTTTACTTACATTGAAAAAATAATCACGTAGCTTAAGTTTTTGCTCCTTGCCATTAAAGCACTACTGCCTTCATAAGAAAGCTGCTTTTTATCTGCTTGGAGCATTTCAGTATGAATAATCTAAAGGAAAATTATGCTGAAGACTCCTTGGTTTGCATTTCCCCTCCCTTTAGTGCCTGAGGTCTCCAAACACATCACTGGAACACGGACATCAACCCAAACTTTTGCAACAACCCATTGGTGTCTCTGGTTATTATCATGCCTGATGTTACAATACACCCTCTTTTAGGAAAAGCAGTGTTTAATTGAGCAAACAAGAAAAACAAATGCT
The DNA here is from genome assembly GCF_028554395.1 of Pezoporus wallicus. Lineage (NCBI taxonomy): Eukaryota > Metazoa > Chordata > Aves > Psittaciformes > Psittacidae > Pezoporus > Pezoporus wallicus. The sequence continues at coordinate 1,420,128 of NW_026637351.1, read as the reverse complement.
TCCCCAAGGCAAAAATTCCATGAACTGTTTGGATGTTTTCTATGAAGTTAACAAGCACTTCTGCCAGTATTTGGAAGTCTTAGACACTGGCTTTTGAATGGACTGAAGTAAAGAAGAGACAGCTTGAATAGGATTTTATAGTTTTAACATGCTTAAGGACATTCCAGGCTAAAATATTAGTTGGTTTATAACATTTCTCACAAATAAATGAAGTTTAAGACAGACTTAATGCTCAGATTAAAATAAATCTTGAGTTGTATCAGTATAGCTAGAATAACAGAAGAATATGATTATCTTCTAAACTCAAGGGAAGAGTGACAGGCCATGTTCTTGAAACCCTGTTTTTAATATATGCGTGTTCAATGTAACCCTGCAATCAGACTACATGTGGAAACACTAAGTGCAGCTTTATGGACTTTGAAGGGTTTGATGCAGATGCAGGGATATAATCCACAGATGATCCAAATACAGGAAAGGAAAAGGATTTAGTTTTTTAATACCAACATAATTTACTGACTTCATGCTGACATAGCGTAGGTGAACATAAGACTATCAAGAGAAAGACTAATTCCTATTCTTCCCAACTAAATGAAAAACATTAAACCAGCATCTTCACTGCCAGAAAATAAAAAGAATTAAAAAAAAAAAAGAAAAGAAAAAAAGAGAAGAAATTAAAAAAAGAAAAAAAAAAAGATAAAAAGGCCCTCTTTAACTTTCCATGTTTTTGGTATAGCAAAACCCCTGGCAAGCTGGAACCCAGATTCCAAAGCCATTGAATTCTTGAGGATGTCTCAGAACTGTTCTTAGGATCAATGAATCAAAGGCATACCACCGTCTCACAAGCTAGTTCCCTGTGTTTTTTTCCTTGCTGTTCCCCCTAAGGGGGAACATTCCAGGAAGGATGTTGTTCCTTAAGTAGAAACATGATACAGTAAGCCTGGAAGGAAGAGATACCTGACTGGGACAGGTTTTGGTTACTCAAGAGTTGATGTTTTTTTCCCATAATATCTGAGATATCTTCTGATGTGCATGATGAACTGAAAAATGAATGCTTAATACATCCAGTCAAATATATAAGGCGCATGTGTGTGATTTTCATTTGATCGAAAACAGAAAAATTGTAACTCTGGAGTTTACTGTGGAAATTCAGAACATACTCAGACCATATTCAGAAAATACATACAGAATAGTAATCTGTGTTTCCCACTCTGCACCATGCCAGGCAGAGCTAATCCTAATGAACTGAGTTATTCTAAATCCTGATTTCCCTAGCATGTTTTAACCATTTCAGTTTGCCTATTACATTTAAGGTCCAAGATTTTAAAATGCCAGATTTTACACCAAGTAGTTATTGCATAAGGTTTAGTGACATAAACTCCTTAATACTTTGGATGTCTGCAATGCAATCAGTTGATTATAGCAATACTAACACGGAAATTGCTGCAACTTGGGTCACTATGAACAGCCCCAAAGTGGCCATCTCCAGTTCAACCAAAGCACAAGCTTTTCAACCCTTCCCTACTGCCAATATGCCCTGTTTGCCTCGACTGTAGGCTGAGAGAAGAACTTTACTTCTTGGTTTGTAGATAGATATCTATTAGAAAATCTGATAAGCCAGCTGAATCTTCATTTTGGAGAAGCTACTGATCATATTTCCTTAGAAGACGATCAGTTTAATCAACAGTCATTTAAATTGCTTGGGTTTAAACATACAGACCTGAAAACTACATTATCTTCTTGACTGCACCGTGAACTTCTCAAATGCACCTAAGTAACTTCAATTTCTCAATACTGCTCATTTTTGACAGAGAGCTAGAAAATCTAGTGTTCTCATCTGGGTTTTGATTTTGAACAAAATAAAAATTTGAAGTCGAATTTTGCCCTCAACCTTATTCACACACAATTGAGTCTGTGCATTTACATGGACTCACCTTGGAGGAACAAACAGTCTTTAGAAATTTGAACAGAATTTCGGGGTTAAAGACCAGTCATCTTAAAGCCAAGTAAATATTCCTGCACAACTCTTAAGCAGTGAACTCATAATAAACATCATAGGGTTTCTGACAGAAAAAAATAGTCTTGAATAATTAGGGTTTCTGATTATTTGCCACAAACCAGAAATGAGCAACATTATCAAAATGCCGTTTGGCTTTCCATGAAAGATTGGTTTATTAAAAAAAAAAAAAAATCCGTTTAATTTGGATTAAGATTAATAACGGGACTGTGCTATTCACTACTCCAACTATTCAAATGTGAAAGCTGTTTTTTAAATATTCACAGAAACCCTAGGGTATACCAAATTTTAGTTTGAAGGACTGTGTGTCAGAAAATTCAAAGCCAAAAGCATTTTGTTTATAATTTTCCTGTTTTAAAAGCATCAGGCAATCTGAATGAAAAAACTTCATCCTGTGCAATCTGTATGACCAGTTATATAACCAAAGTTGGCACAGGTATGCAAACAAGTGAAGAACAGAAAGAAAAATCTAATAATTTGAACAAAATTTAAGTAATTATTTAATAATTAACTCTGATACCCACAATACCAATACTAAGAGACTCTTCTGCTCTCTTTGCAATAGATAGTAAATTCTAGATTTTTACTAGTGATGGGTTTGTCAAATATAATTTGAAGTCTTCTCTAGGTCTTCTTTGGCTTCAGAGTTTTACGATATGAAAGCAAGAAACCTTCACAAATTTTGCTATCTCATCCAGTCTTGAGTTCAGATCACATCTTTCAGAGGTCGTACGTGTTCAGATCTACAGATCAAGTTTTGACTGTGATTTATATACAATTAGAAAATAATTAAGTGAAAAATATTCTGTAAACTAGCTGCACAAAGTTTCCCAACACAGTTTGCAGGCTTTTAAGGGTAAATCCACTTCACTGACACAGAAAATCTTTTCAAAACCATTTTCAAAGGATAAGAAAGAAAGAGAGTGCTGCTGCATCATGGGCAGGATATAGAACAAAGATGTTTTAGTGGTGATCATGGTATACACTTCTTACCATATCTATTTAGTACTTATGCTTAGGTAGCAATAAGAATGAAGGATAGATGACTATTGATTATGGGACGAAGCCCAGACTGGTGTCTGAACAGTTAGTAATCTGAACTATGCAGGCTCATAATGCTCATCTGCGGTACAGAATACAAGCTATGAGTTTAATGGAAGAAGTTATTATAAATAACATCTCTTCTGCTTTATCTCGGACTGCATAAGCACAGCCACCACAGTAAATCAGCATTATATCCCAACTGAAAATGCTGGTATGATTATGCCTGGGCAAATACTGTTACTTGAGGTATCTTTTAAAGAATTCTCAGTTTCTGCAGTTCCAGTTTATTTGGCATTGACGATAACATTTGACACACAAAGAAAATATTGTTATCATTCACTCTCATACTTAATAGAAAATAAGTGTCATTGAATCTGCATTCCTTTCTTTCCCAAATACTCCCTGTAGCACTTTCCCTTCTGTCAGGAAGATCTTAACTTTTGTGGCTATCAGATTCAAAGATACTCACTACATGCTTTTGAGAAGTACCTTGCTTAGTTTTTCTATATCATCTACTACAGAAATCAGTTTGAAAGCTTGTCTTCTTTACTTAATTCAAAAGTGTATGCATCACTATCAAAGGACTTTGGTCCCTGAGCGATGTCTGACTGGGGCATCTCTCCACTTCTGCAGTTCCACTAACACCATGAGAGATACATAAAGGGAAAAATAGATACTTCTCTGGGTATGTAGAAACCTGTGTCTTAAATAATACCATTTTGCTTTTACACAATTTAAGCTGCATATTGGTCAGAGTGTAGCCTACAGAAAATTAATCTGGATTTAAGAAAAAAAGGCACGATATCATTTCTGCACCCTGAAATGCCTGGAAAAATCTCTCTTCATGACTGCCTTTTTCACCTCAGCATTGAATATATAGAGGAGTTTTCAAAGGCTCAGCAAAGGATTTGTTTATTAATAAGACAGACTTTTTAGGCTTATGGAGAAAGTTACAGGCATTATGAATAAGCACCCACATGATGAAAGCCTAAGTGCAATCTTCATATAACAGTGTTACTGGCTTAAGACTGGATATTCATACAAGGCATTTTACTTGCCAAAGGCCAAAGTCAAGTCTAAAGACACATTTCAGTCTCATTCAACAGCAACCCACAAATAACTAATGTGTCTCTGAGTCATATAAAGTGAAGCTGAATACCATAAATACCATGTGTTATTTCCTCCACTTCTGCTTTAATTGTGCAATCAATAGTAAAATGTTTAAATCAATAATTTTGAAGTTGTGAGCTCAAAGCTGACACCAACAGAGGAGGTTCTGCAGGCTGTGCAGTGCCAGAGTTGCACTTCCTTAGTAATTCTGTCTTGCCTTGAATGAATCAATCTATAGACCAGCACATCTGAAGAGAAAATCCACAGGATTTTCCCATGAAACTATATCCCTTTCCTACTTCTTTGGACTCAATCTGCCTTTCTGTCTGGACTTTAACTCCTTTACAGGGTATAAACATGCCTAAGGAAAAAACTCCAAACCTCACACAGGTAGCTCAATCAAGAAGTAATTTAGACAGAGCAGGGCCCTTCGAGCTTTGTCCAGCACAGTGCTTTTGCCTTTGCCTATGCTAAAATTGTTTCCAAACATGGAACATTGAAATGGCTTGTAAATAAATGCTGTTGCGAAGAAGAGAAGCAGAGTTTGTATAAGCTGAGATAGGCGAGGATGGGCTGAAGCAAAGAGCCAAGAGGTCAGTGTCTGCCCCACCAGCATCCCCTATCTGGCTGCAGACCCAGCCTGCGTTCTGCAGCCCGTGAGAGGAAAGAGGCTGCAGCTCCCACACAGCCTTTGCACCAGCCTTGGTCAGAGCAAGCAGCTCTTTTGTTGAGTACAATGTGAGTCAGACTGCTGCTGAAGGAAATCATTTTGTTTACAGCAATGGGAAGGGAATTGCTAGAGCAATTAAAATAATTTCTTGTTTCATAATACAAGCCATACCAAGAATGGTTGTTAGCTGCATTTCAGTCTCAGGTACTTAAAAACAAACAAACAATCAATCAGAAAAAGTAGGCTCTAATTTCACAGAGGATTGTTAGTAAAAAGCAGTTTATTAAATGCCCTGAAAACTTAGATGCTGCTGTGCCTTGGAAGGCTCACAGTCCGCATTCTTGTTACTGAGGAGCACTCTATTCCAACCTAGCTGAAGGCTGAAGTGGGTGGACCAGAATATCTACAGAGGTTTCTGCCCTATGCTGCCTACTTGAGGTTTCAGCAGTTGCAGAAGTCTGTGAAGCTACAGGTTGTGCATGTATATGTGGAGAATAAGGAGAGGTGAAAATTGAACACATCGTCCACTTCTTACCAAGACAGCTGTTGGCAGGCTAATATCAGACCTCTGGTGCGACACTTGAAGACATGCTTGCAGGTGCCCAGTGCTCCAGTAAGGTTTCATGGTTTGTCCACAGGTTTCACCAGTAAATACAAGATTTGTAATAACGTTATCTCAAGTAAGTTCTGACTGGCCTGGAAGCGGAAATCTGGTTTGTTCTGTTTCAGTTTTTTTACTTTTCTAACTGTGTGTCTGCATGGCAGAGCTGAAGTCCAAATACATTCCACCTGATGATGGTACCTGTCAAGTCCAGAAATAATACTGAGACACAGATACTATCCATCACAGTTAATATTTCTCAAGACCCAAATGTTTACAGGGAACTTTCCAAGCAATTGGTTGGGAAGGAATTATAATAACCTTTCTCATTCTCACATATATACACAAACGTACAGGTGCATAGAGTAATTCTGAAGAGCCACATTAAATAATGTATGAGCTGCTCATGGACATTTTGCAGCAGGAAAAGTGCAAATCCACAGTGTTACTTATTTCACTTTGAGTTATTTGATCAGTCCTATAACTGTTTAGAGAAGTAATCTCCCAAAAAACCCTTCAATGTGTCTAGGATTAAATAAGGAGAATATTCTTTGGGATGGAGGAGCATAGCATGAAGATACCTTCATTCTTTCAGGTTACCAAACTGAACAGATCTTTTGCACCTGCAATTGTGAGTAAACATACAGGTAGCTTTTGTTGTGGTTGTGTTAAAGTAACTGACAACGGTTGATAGAAGTGTTGATAATGAACATTTATCAGTTGCAGAGGATCGTGATGGATTCTCCATCACTGAAAATATATAAATCACAAATTGGATACCTTTTTTCCCAAAAGATTCATGGCAATTCAAACAAGAATCATTTCAAAGTCTTGAGACTACAGGAAACCTAAACAGATGATCTCAATGGCCTTTTGCTATGATTATTTGTACCACCAAAGTTTACGGAGCAAGACTACGCTACCTTGGGCACACTGTCCAAAGCGAAAGTTGGAAGCTGGTCTGTGCCTGAAGGGGTTTTCAGTGTAAGACTGAGATAAGAAGGAACAGAGGGTTACAGGAAAAGAGGGCAAACTGAACTACACAGTACCAGGACATAATGCTGAATCTGTAAGTGTATTTAAGACACCGTGAACCTCTGAAGGCTCAAGAGGTTTCAAATATTCTGTGAATACACTACACCAATATCAACTTCCTAGTGTTTTCTTTCGGGGGAAAAAAAAAAAAAAAAAAAAAAAACTAAAAAAAGAAAATCAGAATTGTTATCTAAGACAACGCAAAACTATTAAATAGTAACTTTCCAATTAAATCTTGGTAAAACCTATGAAGGCTTTCTTTCAGTTTAAACTAGCTATATCAATCAAACATTTCAGATATCAGCAGAAGAAAAAGGATTGCTGTTTTCTTTCGAATCAATGCAGCCTGACACCAGAATTGTGTTAGATCTCACAGTCTAGGTAGGTACAGGTCTGGACAACACTTGCAAGAAATAGCCACGGCCTTCAGAAAACTGAGTACACAAATGTCAGTGGTGGAATTGCGCTGTCTGGAGCATGGAGAAGCCCCTGTGAGATACAGTACTGAAGACCTGTCTCTTTGGTCTTCTTAAAGATTCCATATCATTCTTAACCTCTTTCTAAGATTTTAGACATTGTGGAGGATTGCTAATGACTACCATACCTGCATTTCTTATGCTCACAGAGGTTAATTATAGCAAATCTCACAAATACAATTTTGCTATGACTCTGCAGAATATGGTTTATATCTGTCCTAAAGAAGATGAAATTAAATTAGATATAATGTTCTCAGATATAAATTGTGTAGCAGGATTTCAATTTAACTACCAAAATATTAGATAGAACTGAATTAAGAAAAAAATTAAATGAAACATATCTTCCAGTATTATTTTTTATTTATAAATCATTATGCAACTATGAATCCCTGAAAAAATAGTTTTAACCAATAAATATTGCATATTATCTGTTTTAAATCTCTTTTTTAGAAATTATCTACATTTTTAAATGGACTACCACTCTGTAACGCAAGCTTATTTATAATAAATGTTTTAGCAGACATGTATCTTCATGAATTAAATATTGTTAATGGCAATGGGAATGACACAGCTTGTGAAACGTGTTTGGAAATCTCTTTTCCATAGGGTAAAAATATCAGACAGAACAAAGATGGTGATGATGCAACGCACAGAACATTGCAGCCTGAATTCACAATGTTTTAGGAAGAAGTATAACAGCTTTGATTAGTGTTTTAGAGACCAGAAGGAATGGTGTTCCACCTGTTATCCTGCAATGGAGGCAAATCCAGGAATTACACAGTATCCCCTGACCTAGCATCCAGCTCCCCACCTGTTAAAAGACAACTGGAGGTGATTGTTGCACCTCTGAATCTGGCATGTCTCATGCATCTCTAATGCATGAAAGCCTGTATTTCCCCAGCTCTAGACACAGTCTAACGTTTACCTACTTGACAATGTGGTTGTGTTTAGGGAGAAGTTAACTTGTTAAAAGACACATCCATAACTTATGTTCCAGGCTTGCAAAGCATTTGGGGATTATTCAATTCATTTCTTTATTTCCCAGTGCAGCTCTGACTGAGTTTCTAAGTGCTGTTGGAGCACTGTGCCCTTTTGTAGCTCCCTGAGTACAAATTCTCTTCATAATAAAAAAGGCAATTAACAAATTGCAAAAGAAATATTCCATCATGGGAAATATAATTCTACATGTACATTATAGCAAAAAGGAACAGAAATCTGATCTTGACTGTGGTCACTTAAGATAATAACACTATTTCCATACATAGCACTAATTACTTGCTTCATACAGTGCTGGATTGGTGCCTACAACCAAAGGAAAGGTTTAAACTGGATGGGATAGTGGGAAGAAAGAATAATAGGCAAAAAAAAAAAAAACATTGTGTATTCTTTCCTGAAACATTCTTTGCTTTCTTTCATACCTTCTTCCCTTTTTCTTTCCCTCCTGTATTTATGTTTTCCTGTCTATAGTCACCAATCTAATTCACTACTCCTGCCTTTAAGGTATGGAATTTTCTTTCTATTTACACCCACCAACTGCAACAAGAGGAAGAAAAGAAAGGTTTCTTTTGCTCAAAGGGTGGCACCGTTGTGAAAAAATGACTGAGTAAACGTGAAATCCTCTCACTGATCAGTACTGCTGCTTTTTTTGCATAGAGGGGCACTAGATATTCATAATTTTTTTTGGAGAATAGCATATTACTTTAATTGGTATTTGCAAGGGAGAGACAGTGCGGCTGAAGGAGTGAGCTCAGACCTCCCCTCCATATTGTGACTCCTTAACAGTTGCTGCCAACCCAGTGAAAGGTATTGATGGTGCCACCATCACAGAGGATAGCTGAGCACATAGCATGATCAAGAGAAGATGCTGGAATGGGCACAGCTCCTACTAGCGGGAGCCAAGGAGGAACCCGGGGAAGGGGTGTACTGAGCAACCTCTAAGCCACATTGCATGATGTGAGATGGCTTGATCTCAACAAGCATGTGATCGCTTTCCTGTAAGGGGAGAGGGACATAGGCCATGGACCTTGACACCAGCCTTCAAGACCTGCTCTGATTTAATCTGCATTTACTGCTTGTGATGATGGACAGGATGCAAAAATCTCAACTTCCCTTGGAGGCTATGATAAAACTGAAAGTCTGGCAGCCAGTCACGTTGCTGGTAAACCAAAGCTCTTTACATAGAAACCATTAAAACTGTAAACATGAAACTCCACAGTCCTGTTTTTACAGTCACTTTTCAGAGGGAGCAACAATCTAAAGTTAAAGCTTTTCGTAAGGGGGCATTTTATGACTCTTGGACTTCAGTCTGTTTAGTTTATCCCCAGAAAGGTAAAAACTGATCTGAACATGGTCTGTAAATACCTCTGATAGCAGAGGGCTTTTTAAACTAATGGAAAAGGGTAGAGCAAGATCCAACATCTGGCAACTATGCTAACTACATTCAGGAGCAAAGGCGTGCATTCCTAACAGTCAGGTTCTCCAACCAAATCGTATGCTCAAGGGTACACTGGATGCCTTCTCAGGTGAAGCCTTGAAATTGAACCTGTGTACCCTGCTAACAGAGGCTCAATGAAGAAGCCAGTTGATAAAAATCTATGGCTTTTGTCAGGCAAAATGATCAGAAAGAGTCCTTTCTGGCACTAAAACTATATGCCTAGTATTTAATTCCAGTGGCATAAAGGGAGGAGTATTTAATTTGGAAATTCTTCAGTGAGGTGTCTCTCTCTCTCAAAACATGCCTGTTCAGGAAGAAACGTGATATGGCTACAGTGTTCATACAAACATTTAGTGTTCACTAGGTTCAAATTCTTATTCTTCTGTTCTCCAGAACAGTTAGTAACAATTGAGACTCCATACTTACACAAGAATATTCAAGCCAGACCAAAAAAGAAATAAATTAGAGAGACTAATTAGACAAGATTTGTAAAAGTATCCAATGTTTGGTAAAAATAGCTCAGGTCCATACTGACGTTTTCATTTAACCTGTCCTTTCACAAGCAAACTTCTGACTTTTGAGGTCATGTGCAAATACCTGTGGTCTGAACCTCAGAATCTCATAAACAAGTTCCACAATTCGTGTGAAAGTGTCATTCCTGAGATATTTCAAACTCCTAGGAGCACTCTGAAAAGTTCTGGAATTAAAACTGTTTTGTAGCCTGCCATTAGCTACAACCACATTTTCTTCACAGCAGATATGCAGTGCCAAGTATGGCTTAATTTTTCTCCAGGTTGCTATGACTGCATGCACCTACATAACCAACAACACACTTCCTTTTTGAGTATTTAATGTTTACGTACTGAATTGTTTATACAATAGTCTCCCATGCTCTAAGAGCCCAACACTATCAGTATCTCACGTATGAGTTATATGGATGCTGCGGTAAATGGTTTTCACTAGAATTTATAAAGATATCTAGGCTGTATTAGATTGCAGCAACCAACTGATACTCCTATGTCATTACAACAAATTAATTCAGAAAACAGATGAAATAAAGTTTTCGTCTGGATAACAAGAAGCTCCTGTCATCTCACCACACAGAGATCTGTGTGTTGACAACCTGAAAAGCACGGCATGTAAACAAAATCTGCCTTGTCCTGCTTTTCTTCATCAACCTTTAGGCGTTTTAGGATCTGACCTCTTTGGGAATAGATAAAAATTGCACAGACACTGCTATGGGCAGGAGGATGTTGGGCAAGTGCCCGCAATCTAGTTGCATTACAGGCTATAATCCTCCACATCGCAAGGAATTACACAGCAGCCACTTTCACTTTTGCAGTCTGGTTTTCTGCAGACGTACCTTGTGCTGGGGAGGACATATATATGCACAAAAAGGTTTCCATCGGCTGCCTTCCACAGAGAGCTCATTCAGCAAGCAGCTCATATACTTGGGTACAATGTTACAGGCAGCCCATAACCATAGTTTATTTCACTTGGAACTGCAAATAGTGAAAACTACAGTAAGCATTCCCAGCAGCACATCAGCGCTAAGCCTCACATTCACCGTCCTGCAGGATGGACTGCTAATTATTCATATGGAATAATATATAATACATAACATATAACATATAATATATAAATATATAATATACAATTAATACATAATAATTAGTACATAATAATATATAATGTAATATATAGTATATAATGGGGCCTATGAGGATGCTGGGGAGGGACTCTTCATTAGGGACTGTAGTGATAAGACAAGGGGTAACGGATTACAACTTAAACAGAGGAAGTTTACATTGGATATAAGGAGGAAGCTCTTTACTGTAAGGGTGGTAAGGAACTGGAATGGGCTGCCCAAGGAAGTTGTGAATGCTCCATCCCTGCCAATGTTCAAGGCTGGGTTGGACAGAGCCTTGGGTTATATGGTTTAGTGTGAGGTGTCCCTTCACATGGCAGGGGGGGTGGAACTAGATGATCTTAAGGTCCTTTCCAACCCTAACTATTCGATGGTTCTACAATAATAGCATTCATATGAAGTAATACATTGAATCTCCTCCAAAATCTAGCTTGGAATTTAAAAGATTATGAACAGTGCCAAGAAAACTACTCCAGGGCAAAACAACCCTGAATCTTCAAGTTTAGACAAGAGCCTTACTATAAACAAACAAAAGTGTTATATTGTTGAAATTGGTCTTTGAAATTGTCAGTGGGAGATCCTTTTTTTATTTTTCTTTTCCTTCATTAAACCCTCCAAAAAAGAGGGGAACTTTTGCCTTCATATTGCAAAGTTAACTTCCAGATATTACTCAGGGAGCATTTCATAAAACATGTTGTGATATATACTTTCCATTGCACAGATATTGAGATAATCACTGCAAGCTCTTTTCTGTAATTACCACTTAAGAATGTCCTTGAGACCAAAGAGACTTAGCTACAGGGGTCTCAGAATTTCGTATCTTTCACTGGGTTGCCTCTGAACAAGCTATTCCTTTGGCCACCAAAGCCAAGCTCTCACTTTGGAAGAATAACCAAAGTGAAACATTTTGATGGGATAAGTTCTTTCCTGCCAATAACAAAAAAAATGTATTTTCAGAATGTATTTCCTCAGAAAAAAAACCCTATTATATTATATATTTTTATTGTTACATCATGTTACTTTTCACCATATTTGAAATCTTGCCTATTTATGAACGCTTTGCAGGCCAAATGAAATTTTAAAATGAGCACTGAAAATGTAAAAAATGGAACAAAGACCATTTCTCAAAAACATTTTGTAGGAAACTGTGGAATGAAAAATTTTCAATTTCTAAATTTGCTGTGGAATTGTAATTTTGGACAAGCATACCTACTTCATCTGGAAAGGACAGATTGATGCTCACAGGGATCCCTGGTAAATTGCATTGACTTTGAACAGATAACATAGTGTCATTTTCTCTAAATGCGTGTGTCAAGTGGTATTGTAAATGGTTTCCACTTCAGACCTTCCTAAGGTCTTCTGCTCTGTACTCATGAAGTTGTGAGATGCTCAGAGATACTTGCACGATCACAGTGATTTGACATCACTACTTAGGTCCTTTGAAAATACAAACTTTCCTATGATACTCCTTTGTCTCACTGACAAAGACTGCTTCAGCTATGGGCAAATAACAAGCAAGTGAAATAATGCTACAGTCTAGAAAATATCACCTCCTTGTCAGAGAAAGATTCTTCAAGGTTTCCACCATCTCCAGCTTCAATATTTTTTTAGTGAAGTTGCATCCATTTGTAAGTTCTGAAATACTGAACTTGAATATTACGATTCATAGCTTGGTCACAGTGTTTGGTTCCTTTAAGATAACATGAGCTTTAACTATTTTACCTTGTCCTGAGATTATTCAGTCGTTTCTCCAGTACAAACAGTAACTTCAGTAAGATTTTTTTGATCTCATCTCTTAAGATGCAAAGACAATTCTTAAGCCTCACTGGTTTCAAGTTAAGATCAAGACATGCAAATCACAAAATAAGTGGCTCAGTTCTGCAAAGATTTACATATGTCATTGTATACATGAAGGCTGCTCCACTGACATCAACAAGACTGCTCATGTGTCAGGCACATGTGCCTGTTTTTGCAGGATAGAGAGGCAGAAGTAATTTGATTACCAAAGATGTTCAATGCATGTAACTCTCACTGATTCTAACATGTCCGTTGCTTAGGATCTCTAGCCATAGGGCTACTTGTGTAGGTGCCAGTCTGAAAATTTGGAAGTCTTGACCCAAAAAGTTAATTTTAAGTTAAAGCTGTGATTTTGCATGGAAGTTACACCCCAATATACTGCTACACTGACCCGGAAAGGCAGCATTCTGCACTGTGGAAGCTAATATCCCCCTAGTTTTATCTCTCTTTGTTTAGTATAAATTAGAAATTAGTGATAGGGAATTATCTCCCAACTCATCATAATCTCACTTGGGAGCTGTCTCCTGCTGCAAGTGAACTCAGAGTTCAGGAACAGAAACTGACTGCTGGCTTTTCCAAAGAAGAAACACAGGCGTTCTCTAAATTATTCCCTTTAGTTATATGACTGTATTGTTTTCTTTCCTTGTCTCCCTTAGTTAAAAGCACAGGGAAAGTGATAAATTCCTATTTTTATATATCATGATTCACATCGAATGTGAAAATGATCACATATATGTGTCTGTCTGTGTGTGTATGTGCAGATATGGGTAAAAATCACATAAACATCAGTACAAGGATGTTCTGATTCAGGCCCTTAGATGATATCAAATGTGAGTACTTGACTGTACACAGTGAAGGTTCAGCCTCTCAGAAAAAGCATGGAGAATTTTTGCTTCTAAAAAAATTAACATTAATAATAGCAAATGTTAAAAGGTCTCTCTCAACAATGGAACAAAGCTTTCCAAATAAAGGGCAGTTTACATACAGAATCATACAGGCTAGCTGGTGCCTGTTCCTATAATGTACATTACCAGGGAAGAGAAGATCCTGATTGCAAGTACAGAAAATTGAAGAACGTCAGAATATGACCAAAACCCATCATATTTTCCCAGCATTCAGGGCATGTGGTTAAGTCTAATGTCAGATACATACCAGGAGAAATATGCCATTATTGTAGCTCAGAAAAATATAAAAGGAAAAATAGGAAGCTACAATCTGATGGTTGGAATGGAGCCCTTCCACATTACATTATTATTTTGAAAGAATATTACAAAGTGATTTGGTTTAGTGCTTTTCTTTAGCCATGAGTTTTTCTAAGGGAAAAAGGCTTGCTTAGTCACAATTCATGTAAGTAAAAACTTCTCATCTCCAGGAAGCAGGACCTGCATGTTGTATGTATGAAATCCTGAACTTGTCTGGCTTTCCTGGATAATCTGTTTTAAGTGAATACCAGTTCATCGTTTTCATTGCATGATTTACAAAGTATAATGAAACAATCTTATAGCATCTTAACTTATTGGTAATGTTGCTTAAGGGAAAGTCTTTTAGACTTATCATTCCCACTTATCCATGTCCAAGATTTCTCTGCTTCTCAGTGACTGTAAGTGTAATTTTTTGCTCTATGGATGTCCAAACCACTTCAATTTTCCAAAATTATTAATGTGTATAGGTCACTCTAGAGTATATATGAACCCTCTTTTTCACCTTTTTCTGAACCCCAGAAATACATTCTGGACCATGAAGTGTTCAAAGACAAAGAACTGAAAACCATGTCACTGGAAGAAAGAGTCATGGCTTTGGAAATCTTCAATTAAAAAAGAGATAAAGGCAGAGAAATTTTTTTCAGGAATTAAAGTGTATATTTTCCATATTCAAGTTTAGTGGTTTAAGAAAATTGCCTCCTTTATTGTAGTTTACACTAGATTAGTACCTACATTCTAACTGATACTGGCAGAGTCAGAGATAATGATTTTTTCTCATTATTTAATAGAGAAGTAAATACAACCACTGCTCCAAACATTTCAATAATGGAAAACTGGACTTACCTCACCCTTATCTTCTCTATTTTCTCTACTAGAATCCCATTCATGAATAAAATCCTCCCTCAGGAGAGTAACACAGATAAACACTAAGTGACTTTTCACAGACAAGAAAAGAATCAACATCTCTGTACTCCTTACTTGGCTATGGAAGGCAGATACCACTTATAGATAACTTCTGGCTTCTCCTGGTGATGGTGGAAAAAGCAAGAGAAACCGTAAGTTACATTTCAACCCTCTGGTCTTGTTTGGTGAGACTTGTTAGGAAAATATCTAAAACCTACAACTTTTTTGTAGGAAACTGTGGAATCAAAAATTTGCAATTTCTGAATTTTCTGTGGAATTGCAATTGCAATTTTGAACAAGCATACCTGCTTCATCTGAGAAGGATAGACTGATGCTATCAGGGATCCCTGGTAAACTGAGTTGACTTTGAACCAATGACATAGTAATGAACGTTTTACATTCCTGAGCCATCCAGCTGTCTATTAACAGCTCTTTAAACTTACTACATACACATTGATACTGATCTGCTTACTACTGCAGAAATTCTAAACACAAACATTATTATGAAATCTTATTTTAGCCACCAAGAAAGGTGAGAGACTGAAACACTAGACAGCTTTTCTTTGTCTTGTATTCCATGTGTAAGATTGGAGTTAGACATAACAGCCCTGTAACCTGCTCTGGGAGAAAAATATGCCCTTGTAGGACAAAATGACCAGCATTATTCAAACAATTTATACTGAAAAGGCTTAGGGAAAAGTAGCTGAGAAAGAGGGAGGGCACAACATCACATCTGAGGGAAATAAAGCCCAGAAAAGTCTGCTAAGGACACAGATGTGTGCTTTTGTCAAGAAATGGTTTATTTCTTAGAAGATAAATTAACAGGATAATAATACATGTTGGCTATAGCAGCCAGAAGAGGACTGCCAAAATGGACAACCCCTTCATACTTTGGGAAAGGAGACAAACCCCTCTGACTATGAGCAATTCGGTACCATTTGGTGTTCCTATAAGGCTCTTTTTCCTACTTTGAAGCAAAGAATGATTATGTTTCCTGTGTGGAATAGATGACCACTGCTCCTGGTTTGTTTAGATCACTAAATGTGACTGCCTTCCCTCTTTCAATTTTTGTTTCTGGACCCATTGTGCTCTGTACCCTGAATTCCACTTGAATCCACTGAGGAATAGGATGCTGAAACATGATGTTTCCACTATTGAAGGCTGTCAGTTTTCTAATGCCACACACTGCCTTAATGAGCTTCACCCTGAGCATGCGACTCAGCTGGCAGTGAAAAACAGGAAGCATTTTGGCATATATTTTCCCTTTGTGGGGTGAGAGAGGAAGCAGACGCAAGCCCTGGCTCAACTGTGACACAATTAAAATGGAAACAGCTGCCTTGCCCTTGGTGTGGCATGAGATCAAACCTGGGTCACCCCTGTAGTCAGCCTCACTGATAAGACCCCCACTTTGGGTTGGAAACACACAAGAAACATCCATGCTAAAACTCATATGTATGTGGTCTTCAGGGCCTGAGCCAGCAAAGTCAAGGGGAAGTCTGTCTGCTGATTTCCATAAAATCTGGAGCAAGCCAGATTCTTTCATTTTAGTGAGCAAAGATCCTTCCAACTAAGTGGGTAGAAAAAAATTGTCAGGTGAAGACTACTGTTGCATTTGTTGTTATGAAAGTCTTTAAATGCCTATAGCATAAAAAAAAAAAGTAAAAAATAGTGGCATCTGTATTTACACTGAGCCACCTGTACCGTGTAATTTACAAGTGCAGATATTCTGGATTTGAAAAAGCAATTGGTGGTAATTCCTGTAAGTGGGCCTATTTCAGCTGTTGGCAAAACAGGATCTAATTCTCCAGCTGCCTAGGTACTTTCCAAGGCCTCTTCATAGTTGTGTCTGATAGCCCCAGTTGTTAATTTGTCTTTATCACTCCCCTCTGATAGACAATCAGGCTAAGCTGTACCTCGTGATGTTTTGGTACATAAAAATAAATGTATCCATGAGGAGAAGAGGGGCTGACTGTCTTCTTAGCCAAATCAATCTTCTGGGAAAATATCCAGGAAAATGCAATTTAAGTGGACCACTGGACTCAAAGAGTTCCTTAATAAAGTTGTATTCCACTAGAGACCACCATAAAGAAGAAGAGGTATGTCCCACTGGGTTGCATACTGTGCTCTCTGACCATCCTCATCTACATCTGATCACACATAGCCTGTTGGAAAACAGGCTTCTTTTCCCATGCCGCTTTCCCCAGATGAAGGTTGGACCTGATGATCTTAAAAGTTTTTTCCAACCTAGTTGATTCGATGATTCTATGGGACTGCTCAGCTATGTGTACATTTACAAAGGACTCTCCAGAACTGTCTGAATACATGGATAAAAGAACAAGCTTCCTCTGACCTACTGTATTAATTGTTCATAAAATATCACCCTCTTCTATCACAGATATCATACCCTGTGTTCTGCTTGCCTCTCCAAAAAAAAAGAAAAGTTTTAAGAACAAAATATGATCCCATTCCACACCTTGAGACAATATTTTTAATGCAAAGTGAGCAAAGGTGCATGAGAGAGCATTTTATCATGACAGCATTAATCTATGTTTCATTATGTCTGTCAGAACTGGATTCATGAGGATAAAAAACCTGTACTGAGCAGGAGCATTCTCCTGAAATGGCAAATATGACATCTCTGAAAGAGAGAAAAGTGAAATTTTTATCATCTTCATTAAAGCCAAATCCTACAGTCTTTACCAGTGACCAAACAGAATTTCTGAGCCCATGCTACAGGGACACCTGAGAAAGATAGCAAAATGCAAACTGATATTTGTTCAGGACAGTCAGAATGTCATCTCTTTCTAACAAAGGATACGCTTCCTGTCACAACATCATGGACAGCCTATCTAAGGCAGCATCATTTCAACAGCCAGTTATTCTCACTCAGTGAGCAGAAACTGTGTAATGAGATACGACAGCTTTTCCTATGAAGTAATTAAAAAAAAACTACCAGGTAATTTTCATCGGCTTCTACACACTGTTCAGATGAACTGCTAAATCTCACAGGAAACTCTTCACCTCTCACCATACTGGTCATCCTTCATCTGCTCTACATGCAAGGACTGAACACCCATCAAGAACTGTTTAGTGCTTTCTCAGTGTAAACAAAAGGAGGAAGTATTTTCACAGTAAAGACGTTTGTCATCTGTAGATCTCAAAGTAACTTTCAAGGAAGTCAATATCCATCTTGCAGATGGGAAAGCAGAAGACCAAGGATTAACTGACCGACCCGTGGTCACCCAGCAACAAAGTCTAGAGAGCCCTGAAGTCCAGACCCCTAACAGAGAACTGCGTTTACAAACCCAGATGCAGAAAGAACATTTCAGATAATAAATTCCAGCTCCGCTTTCCATATTGTAACATCTCCTTAAAAGTACTGATCGATATGAAATAAGACAGGTGAATGAATGTTGAAAAGATGACATGTGATCACCTTAAATGGAAAATACAAGCAACGTAGACAGTCTGCTCACATGTCATTCACAGATATGAGTCTGTACAAGCCAGTTTTGCAAGAGTCCGTAGATCTTTTTCATGGCTGTTTCAGCTTCAAATCTTATTGTCTCTGCCCACAGACTTGTCATCTCTGGAAACCCCAGCTTATCCAAAGTGTAAGCCCTTTGAGGTCTCTGAAAACACATGGAATACAAAAAAAGGCAGAGAAGAACATGAAAGGAGGAGGAACCAGAATAAAAGCAGAAAAATATAAACAGAAAGAAATTTAAGAGAAAGGAAACAAGAAAGTGAAGATGATAAAGAGAAGGCAAGTGTCACCAGAAGAAAAATAGGAGGAGAGACAGGAAAATTGGTTTTAATTATGTTTATTGTAGTTCTTCATGCACAAAATTACAAAGTGAAAACAATATAAACAGCTCTGCTACAGGCATGCTAGGAAACAATCCATAAAGCAAAAGAATGTTATAGAGGAGCTTGTAGTGACTTACTGCATTATTCACTACGTAATAATTGCCTAAAAGAAATTAATGAGTCTTTTTTCAACTAGTTTGGCAGATTACTCGAAAGACTTATAGGCTTCTTTGCTGTAGATTCCTTACCTAAATGACAGACGAAAGACAACTAAGACCTTTAGAAGCTGGTTGTAAAAATAAAGTTAGCTATGCTCTGTGCAAGAGGGGCACCCCTGCTCCAGAGCAGGACGCATCAGAGTATGGAGGATATATTGACATAGCCGGAGACAATCTCTGTGCAGAGAACATGCAGAAAACACTGGAAAGAAAACACGAGCTGTGCTGAAATATACATGAGAGTAAGATATTTTAAAAGTTTAAACCTTGAATTCCAACAAATTCTCAAATCCACCTGTAACACTGTCCCAGCTTTTCGCTACTTAGAAAGTACAAGGGACAAACATAACAGGAATAGTGAAGTAATTTAGGTATGTCAAATTTTACTGCGTAAAGTCATGCTGCCCAGAGGACTGCGTTCTCCTCCCCACTGATTAAAGCAAATGAGAATCCAAATACCAAAACCTTTCCAAATCCTCCCATTTCCATTCTACATTTAGGGCTTCCCCCCATTTTCCTAAACTCAAGCTCATTTTATTTTCCCTCTTGAAAGAAGGAAACTTCAGAAAACCCTTTGACCTGAAGGGCTGAATGGATAGAGTAGACAGAGTACCTCGTATCCCCAGCAGATTTCGTTATTTCCCCCTAGAGTTTGGATGATGATCACAAAGATTTTTCTTTTCATTTCCTTATTACCTGTTCCTACCTTTGAACTTTTCTAATTTAGAAATCCATGATTCTTTGTCATCTTCATCTCAGATCTCTAGCTGCTGGATAGCAACTAAAAAGGTTGGGATCATTAACCAAATAATCAAGGAGAAAATCTAGATACATGTTAATAGGAGGATATTATTTTTCGTTACAGCACTGACAATGTATCCTAAAGTTTCCTGTCAAAACGTCCTTGAAATCTGCTGAGTGTTATCCTTGCCAAACACATTGTCACAAAAATTCTGCTTTTTTTTCTGACAAAAGCTACTGAATTGGCTGTTACAATTTCTGGGTAAAATAAAAAAAAAAAAAATAAATAGATAAAAAATCAGCAAACTATGGATGCCCAGCAACAATGTAAAATTGTAATGAAGCATCTACACTCCCCAAGGATTTATGTGGGCATAGGTCTATCTGTATGCGCCCATGCCCTGCACAGCGTGACTTGGCACCTGAGCTCTGAGCAGCTGGCACACCTGCAATGTCAAGAGTGCAGTGCATGTCACAGGAGGAATTTTACAAGTCATCACATCAAGAGCTATTAATTGGCACAGCATGCCAGCAAAGCTTGGACCAGCCCAGGACTGTAGGGATAGGCATACTGCACATCTTTTATAAAGCCAACTGCCCCTAACACTCATTAAACATGCCTGCCCAACTGACCAGACAAACATGATTGATGTGTGCTGCTTTCTGGAGCAGTCAGTCTTCTGTTATCTCCTTAACCTGCTACACTAATACTGTATTTCTTTCTTAAAACTGCCTATGAGAGCACAAGGGTGTCCATGGAAACCTTCCATGGTTTACACTAGCTATGCAGTCGTTTGCTACAGTTTCACATCAGATTTGTTACTGGTGCTTATTCACTTGGAATGAAACAGTAAACTTGTCTGGAGATGTCCTGAATTATTCATAGACAACATGTACAAAGATAAGTCAGGGCATGAGATGCACCTCAGTGTTGAAGCCAACATGGTATGTAAGAGTGAATGATGCTTGCATGGCTTTGTGGGAGAGCTGCTTCTCAACCACTCTGAATGACTGGAAATTGGGTAACAATCATTAAGACCTGCAAGCCAATTTGTCTTTGACAATGGAAGTCAGGGGAAGTTTTGACACAGCAGCTCTCCTTGCCTCGTTCTCACTATGAACACAGCATTAAGGCCTGAAGTCACTTCCACTTTTGTATCTAGACTTGCAAAGGAGCAGTTTCGTGGGCACAGAGAGGCAAGTATATCTGATAGTGCTTAGACATCTAATTAGTTCATTACGCCTATTAAGGAAGTAGTTAGATGACTAAATATCATTGACTATGGCTCCAGAGCTGCAGGCGGAAAACTATGTATGAAAGTTGGATAAATCAGTCAATTCCAGTTTTGTTATCCAGCAACACCTTTGAGCTCATTTTCCACACAGTGAAGATATATTCATCATACAAATATTTTCTACCTTCCTCTGAAGTCTGGTACTGAAAAAGTGAGAAGCTAGTACCTGTGACCTGCTTTGACAACACTGGGTCCGGTTCTGGCTGCATATTACTCCGATATACATCATGTGATTTTGATATCTAGTTTGGGTCTGCAGGATCAGAAATGGGCCCATTTCTAAAACCACCAAATAATCAGGTAGTTATGCTTTTCTAAATTAAAAAAAAAAAACAACCCATGCTCATCTATTACTCTGAGAAAAATCAAGTGAATTTTCCCCTGATTATCTCCATCTGGGAGTATAGGGATTGAATGGCAGAGAAAGCTAACAGCAGCTTTAACAAACCTCCAAGAGCTTGTCCATCAGTCTCTCATCAGCACTGCAATGACAGCTACTCCATATCTGAACAGTGGAAAGACAAAATATTTTCATGGCAGTTAAAAATGCAAGATGAAGTGATTCTGTACTGAAAACACTTCTGCAAGCATTGGATGAAATAGTCAATTAAGATCTCATGTTCATCCTTGTCCAAAATGGTAATTTTTTTCAAAAACACTGTATCTGCCAGAGAAGAGAAATTTGGTTCTGACCCAGCTATAGCCATTAGCAGACTTACGGGAGTATCCTGATTTGAAGATGTTTGTCACAAAAGCAAGGTCCTACGTAGCACAGCACAAGTTAATGGATTTTAAAATAAGAGAGCCACCTTCCTAAACCACTGTTGATTGACCAATCTGACCACTGGGATGTCATTACTGTTTATAAATGACATGTTCCTATTTAAACTAACTCAAACTTCCCTCTATGCTATCTTTATTTTAAAGTCAGATATGTACCAGTTAGCAATTTTCCCCTAAAGCAGTTTACAGATCTGTGCCATCGCAGTTGGTGTCTGACTTTAAGCTGTCAGTAATGCAGTACTGCAAGATGTTTTTAACTTAAATTATACATATCTTATATTTAAATTACTTCAGAATTGTGTATAGAGCCTTGTTTTTAAACACTTGTTCTCTTTCTGGAGGTTGTGTACACGTGCACAGTTTGTTAGGAATCCAAGAATTTTATGATTCTAATACTCCTACAGAACATGACTAAATATTCAGCAATGCTTCAGATTAAGTTAATGCCCCACCCCAGCAGATCGGCTCTTCAAACAGCCTACATTCCTTCACCTGGGAGTGGAAGGAAATAATGAAAAAAAAAAAAAAAGGTAAATAAAGGAGTGAGATGGAAAGCATTTTTGCTGTGAGATTATCCTGATTCTCAACTTGCATTCCCTAAGAAACAAGAGGGAAGAGCAATGCTTGAAATGTCCCTTGGTAATGGTAGGGAAAAACTGCATACAGATCAGTACTACCATCTGTACTCACCCTGATCAGGATCTTACCCTGGCAGGCCACTGAATATAGAGAGAGACAACAATGCCTTATGTTTTATAAGCATAACATACGAATGAGAAGCCCTTCACAGCACTGCTTCTGCAAGCTCTCACTTTGGGCTCTAGCAGAGAGAGAGAGTTTTCAGGACACCTTATCTCCCATTTTGAAGAAGAATGTGCTTCTCACTCAGCTGTTTTTCCCCCAGACTACTCCATAAGCTGGCACTAAGCTTAAGTTCCTGATTGCCAATATAGTTGTCACATATAACCTACCTATTTGGGATGGAAGGTTGAGGGGGCGTATATTTGCATACATACGCATATTTGAGAGTATACTCATCCACCTGAATTGACCATTTCATACTTATTAGGCAAATACCACAATGACAGCAGACCTTCCTTCCAAGCTATCTAGAGGAGAATAACTCAGAAACTTTCTAAGACTTTTCCATTCTTCTCACTGTAATGATTTCATTACCATAAACCAGCCTGCTAGCTGACAAACTGGTGAATTTTGGCCCATACTGAACAAAGCCTTGGCACAGGGTCCATATTTTGCCATTTAGCTCCAGATGAATCTCACATGTTTATCAGTCATACTTAGGAGCATTACTGCTCCCCAGCAGAGATTTTTGCCTTCTGAGGAGGTGGTTTGTGTTCCATACACCCTCTGAATCACATTCTGCTTTTTAGATTTTGATATGCCATGATGACACAGCAAATTACCCCCTTGTAAGACAAAAGAATATTTTTCTAGCAAAAGTTCATAAGGCTGACCAAAATGGTTAGCAATAGTACATCCTCAAAGAGCTGCTGGTACTGCAGCTCCTCAGAATCTCTAACTCCCAGTTTTTACACTTGAAATGAATGGAGCATCTTGCATGAGGGCATTCCATTCTGGATCGTACAATAGTGGGAGTGTCAGAAGAGTATAAGATTTCTTGGCTTCTGCTCATCTTATATCTTCTGTCTTCTTCTTCTGATGAGACAACATCTTCAAAGACATCTATGATTCTATGTTGATGATGTGGGGAGACAGGGTCACCCCTAAGTTCTCTGTACCTCCAAGAAAGAGACAAATGTGAGCAAGAGAAATTCCATTGGACAGCATATGTTGCTACTTTCATACTTTGACTTGACATTGATGGATGCATTCAAGTATTTACAAGCTGCTTGAGGAGGTGACTCAGAGAGAGTCTGAAAGAAACAGCACGGCTGACACCCCTGCTTGAAGGGGGAGGAAGTGGGAGGGAAAGATTGCCTTGAAATCAGAGTTTGTGGTTTTTTAAAATGCTGTTGCTTTACAAGCCCACTCTTTGTGCTGGAGTAATTATGTAGGTGTACTAAGAAAAAAAGCTAAGCAGCTTGAGAAAGGTCTGGCTGTGGGGAAACCCAGATTTTAAAAGCTTGAAGTAGAGCAGCTCAGTAGTCCTGGAGGAGGACATGCAAGGCATCTTTGCAAGATCCTGGAGTAGTTAATGGCACAGTTCTGGGACAGTCTGGGGTGCAGATCAGACAAGCCCACCTTTCTACCATCCTGCCTGAACAGCTCCTCCCTGCTGGGGACATCCACTATCCTAAGGCATTGCACAAGACACAGGTCAGCACATTTCTCCTGTAACTTGAAGACTGATGAAGAGGGTAGATTTAGATTAGATATTAGGAAAAATTCTTCACTCTGAAAGTGGTGAGTCAGTGGAACATGTTACCCAGAGAAGCTGGAAGTTGGATGGGGCTTTGAGCAACTTGGTCCATCTAGTTCCAACCCCGATGACAGCAGGACTGGAACTAGATCTTTAGATGACACAGACCATTCTGTGATTCTATGACTTCTGTAGTTGAAGGCTTTTGTGACCACAGGAGGACGTGAACATCTGGAGGGACACATATCTTCCTCTCTCTCCTAAAACGTGTGTGGCTGGACCCCTAGGTTGTGCCCTGGTACTCACCAGCACCAAGCTCTCTTGCTTGGAGGCAAGGCTAGACCCATGGCAAGGCGTGGAGCAGCTGCCCTGGAGATTGTGTCTGTCAGCACCTACTTTTTAATGAGCAGAAAGCAGAAAGAAATGTGCATCCTGTTCTATGAATTACCATTTTTGAGCTGTCAGGCAGGAAATACCTGCATGAAGCTGGGAATTCACTTCCATAAGCCACCACATTTAACTCTTTCCCTCCATTTTTCTAACAGCTTGTGCAGGTCACAGAAGAATCATGTAGAAAAAAAGCCAGTGAAGCTGGCTTTCTCCACAGATCTCCATGGCAGTGGTGCATCTCCACCTGTCCTTGTATCATCTCCCCCTTTCACAGCCCAGAGAGTGCATGTGCCCTTGTGAAGCCAGTGGTGCAAGGGAAGAGCGCAGTTACAACTTGGGCTTCACCCCCATCTTCAGGACAGAATCCTCTTACTGTAACCAGCATGGTAAGAAAAACAAGTCCCCTGGTTAAACAGTTGGCACAGTTCCCCAGCATGGAGAAAGAAGAGGAAAAAGACCATTTCAGCTACCCATTACCAAGTCCTAACAGGAATTTTGTAACATGTCTTTTTATATTGACAAAACAAGGACGTGAGCTATTTCTTGTATGCATTGCTGGTTTAATTCATGAGAGAAGCTCCCTTCAGAATTGATTTCAGGCAACTCTAGAAACCGTTTGTGAATGTCTAGAGCATCCTCTCTCTGCAGCTCACATCAGCATGCCCAGGCGAGATCCATGACAGCTGTGGGGGCCTGGGTAGAGGTGCTGCTGTGGAAGTGGGAGCTTGGCATGGATTAACCACCACAGGACCTGCACAGGCACTGTAGCAGAGGCATACCCTAACTTGCAAAAGGAATGTGATATATAAGAATTATTCTCCATCAAATGCTACTATTTATATTTTTTATATCCTCCAGGGGCTTGAATACTTCTGGAAGCTCCCTGTTCCTTGAAAAAAAAAAAAAAAAAAGAGAGGGGGGATGTTGAGATGTTAAGAAACTACTGGAAAATCTTAATATGGCTGTCTTGTTCGGAAGAAAGGAGAGTATTTATCTCCTTCAAAAGTTTTTTGTAAAAATCTCTAATTGCATTACAAGATATCTTATTTCCTTGGAATTTCATTTCTCTGTCAGACTTCACTGAAAGGGATATTTTTCTTGTCAAATTTTGTGTAATTACAAAAAAAAAAAAGGCACATTTTCTTGAAACACTATGGTGGTGAGATTTCATTTGGCATGAAAGACATTACAGAAATGTAGGTGTATTGTTGTTGTTGAAAATAATTTTATGTAACAGAAAGTTGACGGACTTGTAGGTCTTTTTTGGATTTGAGATGTAGTTATTATTCATTTCCCAGTGCTTGCAGAACTAGCTGCCCTCCTAACACCAATGGGAGAACTTTGGTGGACTGCAGAGGGAACTGGTTTGGGCCACCGGTACCTCAACTTAATTCTTCCTTTCAGGAATACAAAAGAGCAACACTCTGACTGGCAGAGTGCAGTGAGGAAATTAGCTTAATTACTAAAGCAGTAACACTTACTACAAAGCATGACACATGAATAAAAACCAGGAGAAAGGAGCCTGTAGCTGCAAAAAAAAAAATAAAAGCTATATGAGGCTTTAAAATGTTCCCTTGTGTGCATATACGCAGTGTTTTGTACAGTAACCATAAAAATGACATGGTTGTTTTATACCTTTCAAGCACAAGCAACCTGTTTTGACTTTGTAGCACTTGGTGAGTCATTAGAGAAACTGATCTTTACTAAAAGCTTTGCCATTTCTCTTGTTCTTACTGAGATCACAAAAATAAAATATAAAAAAAGGCTTGGGTAAGATACGTGCTGCAAAACCAAAATAATGTGCATGTTCACTGTCTCCCGATCCCTGCCATGTGCCAGCTTGGGTAGCAGACTTGCTTTCTCTTTGCCATCACCAGGCTAGGCACTGGCTCCAGAGTCACTTGTCTGAGGTGGAGCCTCACTGGATGCACAGTATCTTGCTTCCTCCCTTCCTGCAAGAGCATAGAAAATAGGGAAATGAGAGCATCTTTTTGCTCATAAATAGGCTTAGACACTGTGTGATCTGGTGTAGCTGTTGGCTGTGATGGCACCTGGCTGAGCTCAGTCCACCTGCCTGTCCCCAGGTCCCAGCCATGGCATGCCTGGGTACACTAAACCTCCCAAATGAGAGCTGCAGATACATGCACTACGCCCGTCACAGGTCCCTGGGCTCATCCCCTGCCCACTTAGCCCTGCTGTGCCCCTGCTCTGTGACATTCTGAACCCAGGCCTCCACCCCGGCTGAGGTAGAACTTCCCTTTGCATGGGGATCAGCACAAATAAAACGTAGAAGACAAAGACATCAGAAAGACTTTGCCCAGAGTCTGTGATCACACCATTGCTCTCCTTAATGATCAGCCACTGGAAGTGAAAGTACTTTACAGGAAGAAAAGCAACAACTAAACTATAAATAAAGCAAGCATTGAATTCCTTCTCAATGTAATCTATTTTTTTTCCCAACCAATCAATTAATGTTTCTGCTAACAAAGAGGTTATCAGCTCATAAGTGGGAAAGAAGAGGTCTGATGTGAATGTGAGGGGGTTATGCAGCAGATGACATACTGCAGAAAGAAGCATTCCCCACATCCACCTCTCCCACAAGATAATGTCACACTGAATCAAAAAAATGGGAGAGGTCCCTGCACTATGGGATCATCTTATCTCTGAATCCAAACATCTGTGCATTTTATTTACTTATTTTGAAGGCTGAATAAGCAGCTATGTGTGCAGAGAGGCAGCAGGGTATTCATTTGCTTTATTGTTCGTACCTTCAATCTTCCTCTGACTGGTTGTGTATGGTATTTTGCCACTGTGTACCTGTGGACTCTTTCTTGGTACCTGACAGCTCGTCAGTAAAACTAACTGCAACAAGAAAGGAACAGCTTTCCTATCGTGTAGCACTTTCAAGTTATCTCTTGATAGCAAGTGGTCATATGTCACCACTATAAACCCCCAGTATTCTGGGATAATGTATAACTTGAAGAATAAATCCAGTATTGTATTCCTAGTCTTTCACATCAGATATATAATACCCAGTGTCACTGCTTTTCCCTTCAGTTTAACCAGGGTTGGTCTGTCTGCTTAAGCTGAATGTTCTTCTGACTCCTACTCCTTTTCTAAAACTAACCCACTTCATCTGCTGCCTGAATAAAAATCTTGATGTTAGTCACGACATCTTGCTGCAGTGTTTTATTCACAAAGTTTGACAGAAAAATACATGTTATGAAACCTGCTTTTAATGCTTGATGGAAATAGGTCCAAACCTGCCTGGGCAGCTGTCCGTCTGTTAATCTAAAGGCAGCAATAAGGGTTCCAATGCATTTTTACCCTACTTGATGTGTTTCCAAGCTTAGGTACCTACTGATCAGACCAAAGACCATCATGCTGTGTGGACCAAAGGCTCATCAAAGCCATTTCCTCACTTCTGACAGTGGTAAATAGTAAGTGCACTGGGGGAGAGGAGAAGAGGACAAGTAAATCATGATGATCCTCCCACAGGACATTCTCACCTTGCCTCAGTCGCTGCTTAGGAAGTTCTCAAGCCAGCTGTTGTGCTCACAGTTTTAATAGCTCTGAAAATGTTTTTCTTCTAGGATTCTGGTCATTTTATGAAGCAATTTAGACTTTGCACCCCATAGCATCCTAAGTAATGAGATAAACATATCCAGTCAATGCACAAAACACTTTCTTCATTTGCTTCAAATCTGTCTGATAACACTGGAACAGGTTGCCCAGAGAGGCTGTAGGATCTGCATCCTTTTTTAGCAAGAAACAGTGAAACATTTCTTTCTTTCCACTTTCTTTCTCATTGACCATGCCACTCATGATTCCACGAACCACCACAAACCAACAGGCCTTCTCTGTCCTTGCCTGGTCTCTTCTCCAGACTCAAGGGGACTGTTCTATTTAACCTTTCCCCATAGGAGAGGGTGGGCTGCTCTGTACCTTCACTCATCCTTGCTACCATTCTCTGAATCTTGATTAATTCGACTTCTTCTTCCAAGGAAGGGGGAAGGGACCAGAACTCCCTGCAAAGTTTAAGAGCTGAGCAAACCAGGCACTTCCTAGAATGTGAAAGTGTTATTTCCAGACTGTTTGCTAAACTTCTAATAATCTGAGTATGGACAATGTTTTGAGAGCCATGAGGCAACATTTTCTCTATAATGACTCCTATTTCCCTCTCTGAAACTTGTTCTTGATTATAGTCCCATCTTATAGCATCCTTATTCCTCTCCTTTGCTTATGACTCCTCTTCATCCTTGCACTTTCCGATCAGATGGGGCAACATCAGTGTTTGTGGGGCTGTATAGTGAGCCAGACAGTCTCAACAGCAGCTGTTACTACATCAGAGCCAGCTTGGAGAGGAAGGGTGCAGCTCCTTGGCAGCCAGGTGGATGCTGGCCACCACAGCCACCTATGCTTCCCTGCCCTTTGCCCCAAAGCCCTGCCTCTCTCCTGCAGCACTTCCAGGGCCTCTCTGACAGTGTCTTGCCATGCTTCAGAGAGCTCCTCAGCAGAAACTGTCCCCACAAAAAAAAAAAGTAACTGGTAGTTTTATTCCATGTTAACATCTCAAAATGGCACTGCAAAGGACCAGAAAACACCCAAGGCAACAGAGAGGATAGAGTGGGGCTGTGGAAGAGGGGCAGATGGTGCCACTGCACTGCAGCAGCTGCCGTTACATCAGCCTAGGCTGCAGTGGGACTGCAGCTGTGTACATGCTTATCGGAGAGGAGACTGTGGAAACTCATAGCCTGAGGAAGGAAGCTGCTAATGAGCATCTTTTCTTCTTCCCTTGCTCACATGCAAAAGTACAATTCTTTTAATGGTAACTGATAATAATTATAATATGTCATGATAACACCAATTTTTTTTTTTCCCAGAAAATCCTTATTGGCTTTACATAAAGTGTCTTCACAAAACTGTGCAAGGTATATAACATAGAAGGCTATCTTACAGAAAAATAAAATGAAATTCAGGGAACCAATACTATGGCATTGAGTTCATACAGTCCACTAAGAGCGGGCAAGAACAGGACTTAAATGTCTCAGTGTTCAGTAATGTCTTTAACAACTAGAAAAACTGTTGTTTGGAAGAAAAAATTCCTCCATGTAATACTGCTGGGAAGAAGAGTGAGGAGAAGCCTGAAGGAGCTGTCTGAAGTAGGTAACTAATTCCTTTTTGTGCTTCTCAGGTACTTTATTAATAGGCTTATTTTGCAGTATCTGGAGCCTTTCTTCCAGTTTTTCTTCTCCAAGTATGATGGCTCAAGCTAGATGCCTCACACAAATAGAAAACCAGTTTTCCACCTGGGCTGGACTACTCGCCATTTTCAGATTTCTCTTCAGAAATCCCTTCTGACTTCTCTTCTGATTTCTCTTCAGAAATCTGGAAAAGACAAGCCGAGCTCTTCTAATAGCTAAGGGCACATCCTCCTCCCAGCCAGGGGTCTCTGCTCTCCATCTATGGCCCCCATTAGGAATCTTCCTGGGCCTGAGTTAAGAAAGGATTTCAGCATTTTAATACATCTTTCCTGCTCAGGAGAGCACTGCAGTTAGGAACATTTACACTCTTTTGCAGACCCCATGTACTGTCAATGAACTCTTGTAGAAAATGGTATCATACCCACAAAGACAATAAAGCAGCATAAGTGTAGCATAATTGGTGGGACTTTCCTGTTTGTCTAAGGTTTTAAATAGTCTATATTTTTATATCATATGACTTCAAAAATTATATTTGTTCATGTAATTAGAGACTGTACTGTCACAAGGGAGCCAAATTCTGACTCTGTGTGCAACCTGAACATTGTCGTTTCCTGGCATCTGCTAAAAATACATTCTTAGTGCACCCTTTTATAGGTTTTCTCCCCCTCTGCTATTAAATATCCTAAGGCATTTTAAAAGTGAAAAAAGATGCAAAGAGTAAAAAAGAAAACTGTTTCTTAACAACCATGGCAGTGCAAATACCTATAAACATTGACAGGAGAGAAAATCTTCTGCACACTCTGGGAGGTATAACCACAAAGACAACATCACCAACAACCATTTCCAGCTTTGAAGAACCTGATTACAAACTTAACTGCCATCAGAAACCTAGACTGTCCCAACAAATACTTTCCACCGGTAGATCCCAAAGTGAGTTAAGAAGAAAGGCAAGTATTATTATCCCCATTTCACAGTCACATAAGGGTAGTGGTTTCCAGAGAAGAGAAGGGAGATATCTAGCAGTAAAGCCATGGAAAAGCACAAAGCTCACCTAAATCCTAAACCAGAGCAAGACCATCCTTTGTAGTATGCTGCCTTCTATGGAGTTTTTCATTATCAGAGGACACCCTACCACCTCGTTAAAGCACCCCACTCCATTTTAGTAAACACAAGAAGAATAAGATGGAAGTCTTTCTTATTCCTATTCAATTATTTTTGTGCTCAGTAGTTGATTTACATGTAAACAACAGCCTACTTTTGCACCAAACATTGTTAAGAAGGAATGGTGCCACTTGTACACTGAGCTCTGACTCAACCCAGGCCAACTGGACATTTAGACCATGACTGTTTGCTAAGGCAGCACTGGGACCTCTCATAGACAACCGAGACAGGGCTCCAACCACACTGCAGCACCTCTTTCTCCCTGCACTGAGCATGAAGGACATGACAGTGGCTTGCATTGCTCCTCCAAAATGACCAGGCAAAAACAAACCAGGTTTCAATTTCATTTAGACTTCAGGCTGCTCTGCATGTGACTGTATATTGTACCTCCAATAAGAAAAAGCAAGAACTTCCCCTAGGCTCTCCCAGGAAGCCCTTGTCCTGAAATTGTTGCAGAGAGGACAGCTGTACAAATCATTTTTCTCTTCAGAAAAACATGATATACAGAGCAACATGCTTGGTTCCAGAACTCAAAGATAAGGCAGGATGCGGGAATTGCCTCCCATCCTGGCCATGAACCCAGAACCACATCCTCTCAGGAATGACCCACTGTTTTTTCCTCTTTGCTTACTACAGACCATGAGAATGGTGGACATCCCACTCCAGCCTGAAAGGGATCGTTTACCCTGTTAGGAATACCATGCATCGACAAAATGGGATTTTTTAGCAGCCCACAACTAGTCAAATCACAGCCTCTGTAACTGGAGTGCAGAGATGCAGTCATACTTTGTGAGGGCTCTCCTCCCATCCTGAAATATTTTTTTGCTTCTGATAGTTCAACAATATGCTCTTCAAAACAAAGAAATACAAATGCAACCACTTTTCCACCCCTCTTGTTTTTAACTAGACAATGGTCTTTTCACATCCCCCAGATTAAAATGAGATGGTTTTGCTTAAACCTGTATACCAATATACATATTTTCAGGCTGAGACAATGTTTAATAAGCTCCTGCCTAACTGAAAAATTCTATCCAACAGGCATTGCTTAGGTAGATTTGCAGTGATTAAAACTCAAACTTGAAAAGAATTACCTGTATACCCTTCATTATTATGATTGCATCCCTAGTACACAGGGAATCATGGCTGGAGTTCTAACAGTATGTGTTCCCATATTAATCCCACCAAAACCCAGGACAAGTCTATCCTTAGGTAAAAAACTACTGAGCATTCAATATCACTGGCATTCACTTAGCAGCTCTTGTGCAAGCTCTGGAGGGGCTCAATTTCTACGGTATTATTGTCCCTAAAATAGGACAAAAGTCCATGAAAAGCAAGGCTTTTTACAGCTGCGAGGGAGTCATACTCCCATCTATTCTAACAAAAGGATGAAGCCCAGAAAGGCAGAGTTGACAGTATAAATTAATCCCTTTTAATATTTTCTTGCAGTTTAATCTCAAATGCCACTAACTAACATGCGTTTAAAAACAATCAACTGGTCTCTATATTGATAGTGGTTTTGTACACTCTAGAATCAATTTTCTCTATTTGTGATCTCTTCCATCCTTTCATGAGTTTAATCATCTTATTTAAAAATGTTCAAGAACTATAAATATCAGGAAAAGCTAACCTTTCAGGCATGAGGCTGAGTGGGGACATGCATATCAGTAAACACATTTCCTGAGTAATAGCACACTACGCAGTTTGTAAAATGCAATTACGCAGTAGCAACTCTTATCAGGAAATGTATTTACACTGATTCCTTGTAGCAACAGATCAAAGAACTTATTCTACTGACCAATATGTGTATTTAATTGTACAGCAGTTTCTTACATAAATAGGTGAATTGTCTTCCTTTTTCTGAATAATTTCCTACTAATGGACAGCAGTTTTCCTGACACAGATGCTTTGCAAAGATTAATTTTTGAAAACTAAGACTGGTGTCTGAATTTAATGTAACTCTTTGTTGGAAAATTGCAGACATTTGAAACATTGGCTGGCTGTAGAGGAAAAGAACAGCAGTACACACAATGAGGCCACTATCCCGAGAAGAGACTAGCATATGGCCTAACCACAGAAATAATTAGATTTTTTTTTCTTGTCTATTTTCTCATTTGTTTTTACCCACCCATAAAACTGCCTAGAAAAGTTTAAGTAATATCCACCCAGCAGAGGAGAACAGAGGACCATAGAAGGCCCCAAATCCTGGCTCTCACTCCTTCAGCAGCCAGGGGTTCAGGGTTTCTCTACTTCCCAGCCATTAAACCAAACTACCATTGATGCAGAACTTCCAGTACAGATGAGCAGCTGATGGCCACTCCTTTATGGGGGATTTAAAACATTTTGTTTCCATTCTCCATTAAAAAATCCCCACAGATAGTGTAAGGGCTCCCCACGTAGGAGACATTACTTCTGGAGTGCTGCCCTCCATGCAGCCCTACTCATTTAAGAGTCCCAGACTGTTTGGCTGCTTCAGCACAGTCAAGAATACCTGTAAGTGCATTTTTGCTAATTTGCAGCAATTAGTAGCATGCTCCAGACAGCATTAGCTGTGGTTTTCTGTGATTGTGCCATAAACAGCTGAGCTGAGAAGAGGAGCCACAGGGATGAAGCTTTATTGAAGACTGAGTGAGAAGGTCCAAGTCCACAGCGCAGCCCAAGGAACCAGTTCTTCTACCTTTACTTTCTAGAGCTGCTATGAAGATTATTACAAATTGTTTGTTTTTTTTTTTTTTTTTGTTAAAAATGAGCACCTGTTGGAATAGTTTCCACATTTTAAAAATAAAAAGCTCTTGGAGTTGGAGCTCGAGAGAGGATGCCTTCAGCACCTGAGCAGGGGGAAGCAGGAGGAAGCTCAGCATCCAGGAGCCTCACCTCAGAGCGACAAGAGCCACCAAGGAGGGAGCCTCAAGTCCTCGACAGGACCTGCCCAGGAGCCGGCAGCTCAGCTGACGAGAGCGAGCAGCTGACTCACAGGGGGCGGAGCCAGGAGCAGCGGCACCAGCCCTGAGTGGGTAAAAACCTGCGCCAGGGGGTACGGCAGGGAGGTTTGCGTGGGTGGTGAGAACTGGCTTTATGACCAGGCCCCGCTTTGGGAGCTCTGCTTTAGGGGCTCTGCTCTGGGGGCTCTGCTGTGGCTGCCCCGGCGGTGGCAGCATAGGCACCAAGACAGAGCCGATGAGAGGGGAGGCTTCAGTGCAGAACTCGGGGTGCAGAAAGTGCCTGCCTTGGTGTCATGAGGGGAGGGTGACCATGGGCAGGGCTGTACTTGGTGCCCTGGTGGAGGCCCTCCTGCAGCAGGGGCTGAGCTGCGGGGTGCTGTCTGAAGCTGAAAGGTGTCAGGGAACCTGAGAGGAAGCAAGAATGCTTGCTCCAGGCCTGAACTGTGCAAGGGGCCGCAAGTGTCCATTGTAGCTCATGGAGAAAAGGAGGCTGCTAACCCAGGAAGCTGGGAAATAGTAACAAAACTAGGGGGTAACGAGGAAACACCCTCGCACCATGAACAGCCAGCTGATACACTGCTAAAAAAGATCTCTACTGGTGCTGCCAGGAAAAAGCGGCGGGTCGTAGTAGTAGGGGACTCTACTTTGAAAGGAACAGAGGCACCCATCTGTCAGCCTGACCCAGTCTCAGGGAGGTGTGTTGCCCACCAGGGGTTTGCATCAGGGATGTTGCAGACAGGCTGCCTGCTCTAGTAAGTCCCACGGACTATTACCCACTTCTAGTGATCCATGTGAGTGCTAGTGATATAGATAGCAGTAGCCCAGAGAATATAAAGAAGGACTACAGAGCCCTGGGAGAGGTGGTTAGGGGCTCTGGAGCTCGGATAGTCTTTTCATCAATTCTCCAGGATAAAGAGGAGGACCTTAAAAAGGCTAGGAGGGTTGGCTGGGTTAATAAATGGTTAGAACGGTGGTGCCATAGTCAGGGGTTTGGGTGTCTTGAACACAGGACCCAAGTTTGTAGGCCAAGTCTACTGGGGGCTGGTGGAGCTGAAGGGGAAGAGCGGTTTTGGTAGGAGGCTTGCCAGGCTGGTCAAGGAGGCTTTAAACTAGGTGTGTGGGGGCGGGGGGCATCATTCCATCCCAACACACCCAGTCAGTTGCCAGCACCTATAATAAATGCTTGGAGCAATGTGGATATATTCCAGCCACTCCAGCCAATGAGCCAGCTTCAGTTGGAGCTCGGCTCAGGTGCCTCTATACAAACGCCCGTAGCATGGGGAACAAATAAGAGGAATTAGAGATATGTGCACGTCTACGGGGGTATGATATAATAGGCATCACAGAAACATGGTGGGATGGCTCCTATGACTGGAGTGTTGGAGTGGAAGGTTACAGGCTCTTTAGAAAAGACAGGCCCAGCAGGCGGGGAGGAGGAGTTGCCCTTTATGTTAGGGATAGGCTGGAGAGTATGGAACTCTGTCTGGGGACAGGTGAGCAGTCAATAGTGAGTTTGTGGGTCAGGGTAAAAGGAAGAACAGCTATGGGAGACATTACTGTGGGGATCTGTTACAGACCGCGTGATCAAGAGGACTCTGTGAATGGAGCACTCTATAGACGGATAGGAACAGCCTCACACTTGCAGGCTCTTATGGGGGACTTCAACCAACCTGATATCTGTTGGAGTGATGGTACAGCCCGGCACAAGCAATCCAGGAGGTTCCTTGACTGTGTGGAAGACAACTTCCTTCTGCAAGTAATAGAGGAGCTGACAAGGAGAGGTGCCATGCTTGACCTTGTCGTCACCAACAGGGAAGGGCTGGTTGGAAATGTGATGCTCCAGGGCAGCCTCGGTTGCAGCGATCATGAGATGGTTGAATTCAAGATCCTCAGGACAGTGAAAAGAGCGTGCAGCAAGCTCACTGCCCTGGACTTCAAGAGAGCAGAATTTGGCCTCTTCAGGAACCTGCTTAGTAAGGTTCCATGGGATACAGCCCTAGAGGGCAGAGGGGCCCAAGACTGTTGTTTGATATTCAAGGATCACCTACTACAAGCTCAGGAGTGTTGCACCCCAACTAGAAGGAAGTGCAGCAGGAGGGCCAGGAAACCTCCTTAGGTGGATAAGGAGCTGCTGAGGAAAATTCAGCTGAAGAAAAGAGGCTTCTAAAAGACGGAAGGAGGACAGGTGGCCTGGGAAGAATACAGGGATGTTGTCCGGGAAGCTAGGGACCAGGTTAAGAAAGCTAAGGCTCAGTTAGAATTAAATTTGGCTAGGGATGTTAAGGATAACAGGAAGGGATTCTATAGGTACATTGCAAATAAAAGACAGACTAGGGACAATGTGGGCCCCCTCAGGAAGCAATTAGGAGAACTGGCTACCCTGGATTTGGAGACGTCTGAGGTTCTTAATGACTTCTTTGCCTCACTCTTCAGTGGCAAATGCTCTGACCACACCACCCAATTCTGGAAGGCAGATGCAGGGACTGTGAGAATGAAGACCTTGGGCCCACTGTAGGAGAGGGTCTGGTTCGAGACTGTCTTAAGAAACTGAACATGCACAAGTCCATGGGACCTGATGAAATCCATCTGCGGGTCCCAAAGGAGCTGGCAAATGAAGTTGCTAAGCCACTGTCCATCATATTTGAAAAATCATGGCAGTCTGGTGAAGTTCCCAACGTAATACAACCCCCATTTTCAAGAAGGGGAAAATGGATGACCCAGGGAATTACAGACCAGTCAGTCTCACCTCTGTGCCTGGCAAAATCCTGGAACAGATTCTCCTGGAAGGCATGCTAAGGCATATGAAAAACAAGGTGCTTGGTGACAGCCAGCATGGCTTCACTAAGGGGAAATCCTGCCTGACCAATTTGGTGGCCTTCTATGATGGGGCTACGGAACTGATGGACAGGGGTAGAGCAGTTGATGTCATCTACCTGGACTTGCGCAAAGTGTTCGACACTGTCCCACACAACATCCTTGTCTCTAAATTGAAGAGACATCAATTTGATGGATGGACCATGCACTGGATAAAGAACTGGCTGGATGGCCTCCTGCAAAGAGTTGTGGTCAGTGGCTCAGTGTGCAGCTGGAGACCAGTAATGAGTGGTGTCCCTCAGGGATAGGTGTTGGGAGCGGTCTTGTTCAACATCTTTGTCGCTGACATGGACAGTGGGACTGAGTGCGCCCTCAGCAAGTTTGTCGATGACACCAAGCTGTGTGGTTTAGTTGATACACTGGAGGGAAGGAATGCCATCCAGAGGGACGTTGACACGCTTGTGAGGTGGGCTGATGCCAACTTCATGAAGTTTAACTAAGACAAGTGCAAGGTCCTACACCTGGGTGGGAGCAATCCCAGGCACAGCTACAGGTTGGGCAGAGAAGAGATTCAGAGCAGCCCTGTGGAGAAGGACTTGGGAGTGGTGGTCAATGAGAAAATGCACATGAGCCAGCTTCAGCGTGTGCTCGCAGCCCAGAAAGCCAACCATATCCTGGGCTGCATCAAAAGGAGCATGACCAAGCTGCTTGAAGGAGGTGATCCTGCCCCTCTACTCTGCTCTTGTGAGACCTCACTTGCAGTATTGTGTGCAGTTCTGGTGTCCTCAAAAAAAGACATGGAACTGTTGGAAAAAGTCCAGAGAAGGGCCACAAGGATGATCAGGGGACTGGAGCACCTCCCGTATGAAGACAGGCTGAGAAAGTTGGGGCTGTTCATCCTGGAGAAGAGAAGGCTGCATGGAGACCTCATAGCAGCCTTCCAGTATCTGAAGGGGGCTATAGCGATGCTGGGAAGGGACTATTCACTATTGACTGTAGTGATAGGACAAGGGGTAACGGGTTAAAGCTTAAACAGGAGAAGTTTAGGCTGGATATAAGGAAGAAGTTCTTAATTGTGAGGGTGGTGAGCCACTGGAATGTGTTGCCCAGGGAAGTTGTGAATGCTTCATCCCTGGCGGTGTTCAGGGCCAGCTTGGACAGAGCCTTGGGTGACATGGTTTAGTGTGAGGTGTCCCTGCCCATGAAAGGTGGTTGGAATTAGATGATCTTAAGGTCCTTTCCAACCCTAGCTATTCTATGATTCTGTATGGCCACAGATATTTAAGGAGGCCCATCACAAAGCAGAGGGACTGGGGACAGGGGAATCCCTCATAGCACATGAGAAACCCAGCTCAAGCCAACAAAGGGTTTAAACCCTCTTCTCCAATAGTCCCAGTGTGAAGCACAAGTGCCAGGTTACCATCTACTCCAGAAAACTTACTCTTTTCACTATTTGGAGAATACATCTAAAGATCTGCTTCATCTCAGAACAGCATGGGAACATTTCTCACATGGCTCTGTTGTCTGTATTTGTTCTTGGAAACGGCAGAACCAGTCACACTAAGGTTTCCTTTGACAAATTTAAAAGCAGGGTGGCAAACTGATAGATTGTGGAATATTTCAATACTTACAGCTAATTCATTATGAAAAATATAGGACATTCACTTGTGTTAACTCATCTTTCAGTTAAGCAGTTTTCTATATCTGGCACAGGCTTCATTCAGGTGAAAAAATAAGTCTTTTAACTTGTTTAAGTTAATCACATCAGAGGAAGAAAATAATCAACACTAGTCCAAATTGTAAAGAAATATCGTGGATTTGAAATATTTTTTCATGCCAACAAAACCAAGATATCATCTGCAAGCTTCACAAAACCCTAAACTGAACTATTCCCAGTCTGTGGTTATTATGGGAAAAGACTATACATTTATTAGTTGAATTGTGTGTAGAGGTTGATCTGTGTCAGCAGATACTGCCATATGTGGCTGACTTTCCTGTCATTTCTTACATAGATGCTCTGAAGTCTCTGAGTGACATTTACCAAGCTGTGCAGGATAGCATCACACATGTCCCATTAATTCTAAGAAGAGATGTGTCGCTGCACTTTCCTTGAAAATTCCCATCATAACTTACATTGTCTAAGCATTTTGCATTTTCAATGTGCGATGACACAGAAGTAGAATAAAACCGATTATGGTTAATATCTGAGCTTGCAGAATGTTTGAAGAAGTTATTTTTGCTTGAAAGAAGGAAAGAAGCTGCCAGTTAACAAAGGCAACCACAGTTTAGAATGCTAAAGAATAGTTTCTATCTGTATCTACCTATATCACATAGAGATCCCTTTTAGTGCTGTTCTGTGAGGAAGGCTGGTTTGGGAGGCTGGTTTATTGACTGATAATTTTCTCTAACCCAGGGTATTTCAATGTTTGCATTATAGATCCAGAAGCATACAACTTGAAGGGACAGCTGCAATTTCCTAGTTCAGGGGTTCTGCAATCACACAAGAAAAGCATTCAAAAACTGAGGACAAATGTCACCAAATGGGTTGCATTTGTCCCTGCTCTTGCAGGTGCCTCCTGAAAGAGAAGCAGCCTCAAGTACCACACCAGTTCTGGTTACACAGGGTTATGCTACTGATGAACCAAGGAGATTAAAGAACTTGGACTCAATTTCTCTTGAGAATAAGGAAGGCCACATAAGCTGGAAAATATGGACTAGTAGCTTTAAGTAAGTGGAAAACAATTAAAATATTTTGGATGTGGTTTCTAAACACTTGTCAAATTATTTTGGTTTAAAACCAAAGACAGCCACTGTATGTCACTGCATTCTACTAGCTAGGGTGTCTGGCCATGCTCCCTTCATGTCTTTACTATTGTTATTATTAACTTAAATAAATACTTTTTTCATTAAAAACAAGTAATTAAAATTGAAATATTTGAAACAAATTTAAAAGCTATCAGGACATTAAAAAAAGTTTAAGTTACTACCATAGACAGAAAAAGTGATGTTTAAAATGATCTGTTGATCCATATGTGCAAAAGTGTGCTATGAAATGTGTTAATATGAGTTAACTAATGCATTCTGAAAACAACGCCATTCATTTTCTCAGTCCACCTATGCCCTACAGGACTTAAAGAAAAGAAATGAGGAAGCCCAAGATACTAAAAAAAACCCAAACAACAGATATTGATGGATACAGTGGTCTCAAAGAGTGTTGTCCACACTGACAAAAAAATGGCCTGTGCTTCCTTTTACACGGGGATTGTAGGGAAGGAGAGGGTCTGTGATGTGCTGTGTAATTTAATGTCAGGTAAACTGTAGCCTATTGTTGAGGCCACAACCTAGCATGTGTAATAACCAGGTTGTTCATTTAACATGTACTGGCTTACTAAGTAAAGTAAATTAAAGACTGAGGTGGCAACGATGATAAGCAGTAAATTTGTTTGTTCAGTAGGGAGCTGAAACACATCGGCTCACGCTTTGATCAAGTTAAATTGAGAGGTTTCAAAGTACACAGAGGAAATGCTCCAACAGATTAACTTTGTCCCTGGAGGTTCGTCCCAGTCACTTTTCAGCCTTCTGCATTCTGTTATCTGTTTTGGCAACTCTGTAACTTTAAACTCAGAGAACCCATGGAGAAAAGTGACAGTGATAAAGGTCAAGAGTTGACTTCCAGGGTGATGGACAACATAAAGTCTTGGTCTTAAGAGACAGGCTATTGGGCAGTTATTGGACCTTTACAAGAGGAAAAAAAAAATAATTGAAAATTAAGTGGCTTTAAGAATTTTAAATGCGGTTAAGGTGGTAAAATAGTACTGCAAAGCAGTATTCCTGCGTGCTGTGGAGATCAGTACTATAAAGCCTGGCTCCTGAAAGACCTGAGCCTCAGAGTCAATTGTCTCCAGATCAAGGAAGGAACAAGCTTTCCATAAAATGTTTCCCATGGACAGGTGTTTATAAATAAATATTTTCTTACAAGTGGGCTCTCTGCTGTCTGAAACGGTGCCTGTTCACACTGCAGCCTACCTCTCTCTGTGACAGCACTACCAGGCAGGTTACTTTCACAAAGCTTGTAGGAACCTGATTTTCTTTGAGATCAATTGGTTGAAATTTGTCAATAAGTTCAAAAGATTTCGGGGGTGTGGAAGTGAGGGAGATACAAGCGTATGCAGCAGGATTGTATTAGCCTGATTTCTGTAGGAATCAGGATAAAATGTTGCAGCATTATAAAAATAAATAACACAGCAGGCATAATTCCTCCAAAATACCAGTAGCTAGCCAAAACTTCATTTCTGCTGAGAGCAACAGGAAAGGGGAAAGCTGTCATTTTCCTGAGTGTTTAAGTATTGTAGCCCGTGATATCTACTTCTTGAGAAGTAGAAAAAAAAAATGACATTTCTCTCTGAAATAAGGATCATAGTATCTTTTTATCCTACAAGGGAATAATTCATTTCATTCATGGCAGCAATACAGATTTGTCCATGGAACTCAGTGCTATTAATGCTCACTTTTGTCAACTTTATGCAGTATTTAAAGCTGACAAGTTATTTCACTGTTAGGCATATCAATGCAAATGTAACTATATAGATCAGAGAGGTGCCTACATCTGTGTGATGAAATAAACTCCATGGCCATAATACTTCAGAGTGTCCCAGCCTGACTCTAAAGGGAGCTTACCAGCAAAATCACACTCAAGTTACTAAATGTGAATTATCTACCATCATGGTTAGTACACAGCGTCTCATATGTGACTCAGAAGCTGAAGTCTATAAAATCCCTTGCAAAAATATGTTGCTGAGGTGGGTTTTTAACATATTTGACAAAAGTTCTAGTTTATTTTTAAAATAATCCAATATTCTAAGAAAAGTAAGGACAGCAATTTTGCAGTATCAAAGAGTATAATAATTTCTTATTTTATGGTCTTATTCTTTTGTTTCTATGTTTATGACACCGTAGAAACAGAATTATTGTCTCATTGACACAGGACCAGCTAAAAATTTCTGCTGTTGGGCAGAGTGCAATCCCTAACGAAGGGAAGTGACCTATTGACTGAAAAGCAACAGCAAAGCTAACTGGTCTGGTAGCCCTAATTTCTCTGCTATACTTCCTTTTTGTAGGAGTTAAATACGAGAAGCTTAAAGTACAATCCCAGAATTCCACAAATAAATACCTGTTTCTCTCTGTTTTCTGTTTGTCTTTGTTTTCAAACAGTGTTGTC
Source organism: Pezoporus wallicus (assembly GCF_028554395.1). NCBI lineage: Eukaryota > Metazoa > Chordata > Aves > Psittaciformes > Psittacidae > Pezoporus > Pezoporus wallicus. The sequence continues at coordinate 1,378,280 of NW_026637351.1, read as the reverse complement.
TTTCCATGTATTTCATAGTCTTTAAATCTTGTCACATGTAAGATGGTTTAGTGCGACATGTCCCTGCCCATGGCAGGGGGGTTGGAACTAGATGATCTTAAGGTCCTTTCCAACCCTAACTATTCTATGATTCTATAAGATATTACCCTTTAAAGAAGAACATGTGTACAAACAAGAAATTTTCATGCATCCTGATAACTTGGGATGGTGAACTTGACTGCTGCTGATTACTGTGCCCAAGGTAATACGCCATGGTGGATACGGTATGTATTTGTCTGAGCAGGTAGGTTAAAATTCAAATGGTTGCTGCATGTTTCTTCTCTTCTTTATTATCTTTATTCCCATTCTTACCTTAACAGTCTTCTGGACAATTCCTTTGTGCTTATGGTTTTCCTGACTCCTTCATTATTCTATGTTAACTTCTTGTTAAAAATTTTCCTGCTGTAAAACCTAGAAACTTTCTTCCTTCCCCCAGTGAGATCTTAACTTAGAAAGAACAGTTATAGCAATAATTCAGTTGGGGGAAGAAAAAAAAATAACACAGCTGCTTAACCATGCTATTCAACACTACTCCTTTTTCTTTTTTTTTTTCAGCATTCTTACTTAAATTTTTCACTTTTTTTCAGGAAGGGAAACTGTGTTGAGCAGAAGTTTTGCTCTCATCTTTACTAAGAACACAAAATACTGATTATTCATGCAAAAGGAGTCCCAAATTTAAACAAAAAGTACACTGTAACCTGGAATAATTTTTACTTAGAGCTAACAATCACTCCAGACAATTCATAGCAGTTTTGACTGGAAGTGCACAAGCTTAGCTTCTTCCCTGAGATAGATCAAAAATATTCCCAAAATAAACTTTCCTACAGTACTTCCATCAAAACCACAAAAAGAGCTAAAGATGAAAAAATCTCCAGAGTCTGTTGCACCAAGGCAAGAGGTCAAAGTGCTTGTACAAATTGGTAAAGAAATCATGTTTTATCAGTGACACCGCAGTTATGGAGGTTTGATTCGTGTTTGTAGGACAAGGTTCTCTCATTGATGGAGAACCCACCAGGCACAGAAAGAAAAAGATCTTTGTCTGAGCAGCAGCACATGACAGGCATCCTTGTGACCGGCTGACTGATGCAGCCCAGGCTGCCATCACTGGGGCTGTCTCGGCTCTTGAGCTCTGCTACCATGAGCTGGAGCCTACTCAGCTCCTCCTCCGTCCCCCACAAAAAACAAAACAAAACAAAAAAACAAAAAAAAAGCCCAACCCAGGACAGCAGCCCTTGAAAGAGGCAGCTGTGCTCGGCGTTAAGAGAGAAAGAGCAAACTACTGCGCGCAGTGCAATGATTGGCCAGGCTGTTCCTAGAATAAGCCTATTTCTAGATTGCAGCAGGTATCTCTCAGAACTGAAGCGCTCTCCAAGGAAGCGACTTCTTTTTCTTTTTTTTTCCTCTGGCATTTCAATGGGAAAGTTAAAAATAAATGAAATGAATCAAAGCTTTTTGACTGCTGCTGTTTCAGCTGATGCAACCTCCAGCAAAACACAAGCCTGAGAGCTCTTCATGAGAGAAAATGGGCTTCTCCACACAAGATTTTACAAATGCATTCTTCCCTCCTTATGACTTTGAGTGATGTTTTGCTTTTGAATGTTTATGTTTCCTTGCTATCAATGAATGTATGAAATAGCTCTTCTGTACAGTAGGAAGCAACCTAACAAGCCTGAGTTCCATGAGGCAGCTGGAGCAGAATTTACAAATGCTTGGAGAGCATACACAAGAGCAACCCAGATGGATGGTACCATTCAAGGGAGTCCTCTGCTGGAGCCGGGGACAGAATGTGCCTGGAAAGTAACAGGCAACCAACCCAAGCAAAGGAGGCATCTTAACTTCCAAATGCATGTAGGTACCCAAACCTGTGGTCTAGGTTGTGATCCTGCTAGATCTGAGGGAAAACCTATAGGCAAAAGAAGCAAATCTGGAGTGATCTGGGATTTGCTGGAATGGTCTTAATATAATTAGACACTAGAGGAAGTGGATTAATGGAGGAATAAATAACAGATACGATTTCTCTGGAGGCAAAGGGAATGCAGGCACTATTGCCTTTTTGCATGTGAATGGACCTGAATCTGCAGTACTATGCTGATGGGACACGCATCATTCTTTGGCTATGAAGGAAGTCTTAAGCAGACTGTACTTGGGAAACTGTTTTGTCAAAACCAAAGCAAACTTTTCAACCCCAACTGTAAAACAGTAAAAGGGAAGAAAAAAAAAGTTGTTCAACTTCAGAATGAAATATGGAAAACATTTATCACAGAGCCAGCTGAAGACAGTCTCCCAGACTCCTAGTACCAGAACCTTTGATGGCTGGGCGCTGCCTCCCAGGTAACGGAGAGCACTCAGTACTAGACAGAGCTGTTCAAAGACATGGGATAACAATTAGGGGAAAAATTGGTTAAATAGCAGTTACAAAAGTTAGGGATTGAAAAATCAAGAGGGTCCAGAGGTGTTTTAGAACAGGCTCATGTGAAGATCAGCACTGTAGGAGCTCTTAAGATTCACAGCAGATACAAAATACTGACAAAGTGAGGCCATGGGAAATTGTCTTGGCCTCCAACTCTCCATTCTTCACCCCCAAGCAAGACAGAAGTACTCCTTATTTACTATGAATCAGGGATTAACTCAAATTGTTTTGCAAGGCAGTGTTATCACCAGTGGCAGCTCCCTGTCCTGACAGGACTGAGATTACCCCTCTTGGAAATGGTTGGTTTATGAACTGCCCTCAATTCCCTGAGACTGCCTCAGTGCTGCTAAACCCATAGTTACACGTAGCGAATACGTTTCTGCCAGATGCACTCAGCCTGACAAAGCAGGGCAGACAGCCACAACTCAGCATGCAAGACATCAAGCAGTTTGTAGTGCAGTATGGTACTTGACAGGTAACAACTCTGCCCCATTGCCTCTGAGTCCAGTGCATCAGTGAAATAGTGCCAGCACAACAGAGCACACTGCAAATGGAGGCAAAAGCAGACTGGTCTACACTTTGCAAGGTGGGATCACAGAACTGACTCACAGGAGTGGACGCTTGGCTATTGCTCTGCCGAGGAAGGCCTAGGGCAGGTAGGGTCCATCAGGGCAGGCAGCTGAGCATGGCAAGCAGGCACACTAGAACTAACACCAAAGGAGCTCAAGGTCACCATAAACACCTTCCAGAGACCGGAGGTCCTGCAAATGGTTTTAATTTCCCTTCAGAATTACATCTTGCGTCCATGCCTGTTGGCCAGAGGGGGAAGGGAGATGTGCCATGCTGGTCAGAGAGAGGTGCTGGCCTGGGCTTCTCCCTGCACAGGGGGCACTCACTGGGCACAGGGGGGCTGACAGCTGCATCCTCACCAGGACAACTTGCTTGACCATCCTCCAGTGGCCACCAGTTCTCATGCTTCATCACCACCTGCCCAGCTTCCCAGGCACAGGACTTGGCCAGGCAGCACCCAGGACATGGGGCAGCCTGCCTTCTCCACTGATCCCAGTCCCCAGCTGTGGGGTGTTCTACCACCTCCCTCCAAAATCCTACAGCAGCCTAGCAGACAGGGAAAGCAGCATGGGGCTGGCTAGCCCCAGGCTCCCTGGCCCTTCAAGAGGAAGGCAGCAGGCCCTCTTACACCATCCTTCAATAATTTACTAGACAGGCACTAACAGCTTCCCCCTCTGTTGCAACAAGCAAGTCAAAAACAGTACAGCAGAAACATCCATCTCTGACATTCCTGCAGGTTTTCTGTAATGGATCACTTTTGATTAATCAGAGAAACAAGTTTGAAACAGCCTGCAGGATACTTAGTGTGTGCTTTTGTCTCAACCTGGAACAGCAAACCAAATCTCTATAAAACACGAACATCATAACTTTGCATTTATTGTTTCTACTTTCACAGGGGTATTCTTTCCTCTGCTATCCATGTAAAAAAGAAAAAATACCTAAAACATCTTTGTTATCATGCTAGACAGAAAAATGCAAAAAAAACCCTTTGGGTTCACCTCTCTCTCTCTGACCTGTGAGCACAAAGCCATTGCTCAACAAAACATAGCACAAACATACAGCATACAACTTCTGTAGGTTCACTGTGCAGAGTTCCATCAGTTAAAAATTGAGCCAGGGACTGGCTTCCTACAGCTTGCTACCATTTGGACACTTACAGACTAAGCACAGATTATCTCTGATAAGGTCTCATGATGCTGAATCTGGAACCAACCTCAGCCTGCACGTGCAACCCCAGAATGCTGGAGTCTCTTGAACAGCAGTACACACAGGGAAAAAAACATCTTAAGATGCTCACTCTGAGACCTTTTGCTAGTTTTGTTGTACATTGCCCAAACCACAAAAAACTAAAAAAACTGTTAAAAGACATCAACTTTATCCATTTTTTTCCCCTCAGGAATTAGTCTAAGGCCTTGCACTCTTTCCCACGCTCGCAGATTGCAGGTTATAAATGCGTGGGAGTAATGCAGTTTCGATCAGTCAGGTAGGCTGGGTTTCTGTTAGCTGGCTGCATACCTTTGAGCCCTATCAGCACACAGTGATCACTGGAATTCCTGGCATTTTTGTCATAGCATCAGAGGCAGTACTTTACAGAGTAAATACCAATGACCTGCTGTTCTGTCAGTGCTCTGTACTTACCTTTTATTTTCAAGTCAAAGGTTAGGCCTATTTATGTAAATCCTCAGCCATGGGCCAAGTAATCTGACCTCCTGGTTTTCATTCTCCCGATTGCTTCAGGTATTTTTCTTTAAAAGTTAGGCCAGTTAAAGCTATGGATCTTTTTTAAGGCGCCTTTGAAGGGCTCTAGGGGCTTTCACAGCCCACCCAGTTTGCAAAGTGGAAACATCAGTGACCCGATGCCCTGGGCACTTATTTAAAATTCATTACCAGGAAATAAGGTTTTGATATATAGCCCCTCCATTCTGAAGAATATCTTAAGGAACACATGCATGCCATTTTTTACTTTGGATTATGTGATCTCTGAAGCCACATAGGCAACAATAAATTATACTTCTGTTTGCCCTTCATTTCTAAGAACATTATTCAGATGTAGATAGTTTTGACTTTCCATATGCTGGCCCCTGCTTACAATTCCTTTGTTACTTCACACTTTGCCATGTCATTTTATTCATAAAAGGGTGTCCAAATCTGTATAACATGGAAAAGAACCTTACTGGTTTTCAACCCTGTTCTCTGAGATTCAGCACTGGTTATATTCTAAGATTGAAAAGCAAGATGAGTATCTTCTGAGTAGAAGAAAAATCCAGCCAGTTTGCTAACACATAAAGGCATGCAGCTACTCTAGATTTTGTCTTATCACCTATGGGCATAGATGCTACGCATTTCCCATATGACCAAGAACAGCCATAGATAACTCCATTGTGGGAGCTATTTTCTCCCCTTTCCAGATATATTAGAATGTGAAACCCTTATCAAATCATTACTTCCTCTTCTGACCATGGATAATCTACATAAAATGAATTCTATCATGTTTCAGAATTTATTTTTGCTCCCATTAAATGTCACTTTAAGGCATGCACTGGAAAAAGATAATTGATGTAATAAAAATATGTTCTTTAAATGGTCCTGGTATCAGAGCTCATGCTACCATCTGAAAGCAGCAGCTCTTAACTGGAATTTGACTTCTGCATTTTTGGCCTGTGGGGACTGAATGTACAATCAGCTGAAGTTTCAGCTTCTGGGGCATTCATTATACAGCTAATTCTCCAGGTGTATTCCTTTTAATTATGGGAATAGTCATTTGTCTGCTCCTGGTGAAAAAGGCACTGTAAGAAACCAGGCTAAGTGAAAAGCACCATTTACATTCTTCACTGCTATGTGCTATTGCCTTGAATTACAATGTTCATTTTTTTCAGCCCTCGGGTAAATACAGCCTCACTCTGAGGGGGGGAAAAAAGATATTTCCTGCATCCCCTACTCACAAACAAAGGAACACTGAGAAAACATTAAGGAAGGAAGGTCAAGTCCTCCATTTGAAACCGTTAGTAGCTAAAACATGTAGGCTGGGCTAGAGTTAACAGAAATTGTTAAGGCAAACAGATGAGAGATGAAGGCTTAAAATAATGACAATGGCAGGCAAGTGGAAATAGAAGTCAAACTGTCAGAAAAGGTAAAATTACAGGCAGGCTCTCAGGCCTTCACAAAACGTAGAACCCACACTTAGGAGATAAATTATTTGTTGGGACTTCTCCCCACGTTTCATCATTTTGCAGGCCACTTCCCACTCTCAGCTACAATTGCTCAATATGTGTGCAGCAACTCAACTATTGCTTAAATGCCAAATTTTGAAAATACTTTGACTTTCTTTGAACTGAAGGAATCGGCATTGTTTGATAAGGCAAGTTCTCAGGAGACACTGTTTGAGACCATGCTCTGAAGCACTCTTTCCTACTAGTGCACATTTTCACTGACACATTTGGATCCCCTAAAGGAGAAGGCAGGAGCAAATCATTAACATACTTAGCTCTATTGCTTGGTTGGGTTTTTTACACCTAGCCATCTTCCTAATATAAAATGGAAGTCACTGCATAACGTACCTACGCCCAGAGGCTGAGTGCTGTTATTAAGATTCACCAGAATCCCTTTTAGCACATGTGGTCAATGTCTCCATGCCTCTATCCTTCCCTCCACAAACACTGAATGCTTAGCATATGGTGGGCCACAAAACAGCTAAGGGGAGGACATAGAAGAAAGTCTGAAGGGTTGGGGATTGTAAGACCTTCTCTCCTTGGGACCAGCCAGTATAGGATGAGACAGAGATACTGACATGATCCTGTTTGCCTTTCCAGTATATGCCCAAATAAAGTTAGCATCACTCCAGGTGCACTGCAGGGTATCTTTTTACCTCTCTATATGCCTTCGTTACCTTGACCTGAGTGGAAGCCATATGGGCAGTGGAATGTAAGCCTTCCAAGCTGGGACCCACAGCATTTCACAAACCCAGGTGGACACATGATGCTCATGAGTGTAAAGTCCAGCTTTTCTGAGCACAGTTTCACTCAGATGAAAGCAGGTTTAGCAGTATGCAGACGGACTACAAAACATTTTCAGTTAAAGAATCCATACTCACGTAAAATTTGATATAAGGGGACCAAAGGTCTATAGGCGGGTGTAGTGGAGCAGGAGGAAGGGTAAACTGCTGCAGGTTGAGGTTTCCCAAGAGCACAACTTATCCAAGTTCTGCCATTTCCTTCTCACCCCAGCCACAAATTCCAGCTAGCTCTTGCGTGCCAGTACTAGGCCTTGCTATGACCCTGTCGTGAGCTGGTTCAGGGAGTTAAACGAGGTAAAAAGTAACTCTGCAGGAAAAAGCAGTAGTCTTCAATCAGTTCAGCTTCACGAACTGGCTCATGACAAGATCAGAGAAATGCTGAAGTTGTGGCAAGGAGAGAGGGAGCGAGGTGCAGGACCAAACTGTGATAGCTGCAATTTAGACCTAAATCACCTTAGACATCTACCCCTAGACAAAGAGCTAAGCTAGTCTGTATAACATCACAAGCATGAAATAATTCCCTAAGTTATTGTTCATGTCTCTATTTATACAGAAAGCCCCTCCAGAAGAGAGGAGTGCATGAGGATGCATCTTTCTGAGGTAACACTTTCCTTCCATGAATAGAAAAATATCTTAATCTGCACACCTCTCAAACACAACTGCTGGCTAAGCCTACAACCTGCTTGACCCTTAATTTTTCTGCTGGGCCCCTAACCAAATATAAGAGCTGAACTCAGAGGGCTGTTCAGCACGGCTTGAACAGCTGATCAGATCTCTGCCTTTTTACAGGCTTGTTGGAAGACAAAAAGAGCGTTCCAGTTCAGCTCAGTTGAACTAGCTATACCACAGCATTCCCAACTGAGTCCAACAGGTTTTGATTCAGCGCTATTGTTCTTAAGCACATGGTAGACACAACTCTCACTCTTGCTTATGTTTTTGTTGTTTTGTTTTGTTCTAAGTCATTGCCTCTCATTGCTCTCCCATTCCTTGCAAGGTTTCATGGGATTTTGTGTTTTAAACACGTGGCTCTCAAAAACAACAATTCTTCTACAGGTATTTCCATTTCCCTCCATAAGCATCCCTTTTCTCTTTAGAAACAGTGAGATCTCGTATCACTTTTCACTAAAAGATATATGATCCTTGACAGCCTCTTAGCCTTACTCCAGAAAAGCACGCTGTTTTATATAATGTCCTTGTAAGCCTGTCTGGAAGTCATAGATATAGCCATAGATAGCCATTTTCCATTGATATTTCATTTACCGGTAAAAAGTTTTTAATGTACTTATCTCAAAAGTCCACCTTCATATTACAAGTTAACTGCAGTTTTGTTGCTTATTCTTTCACAAGGATTTTGGTTTATTCTACATAAAGCTAGCTATGCATATGGTGCGCTCAGCAGCCTACCCATTGACTTGGTTATCTTGTTTAAAACACCATCATAATCCTCACTGCTTTATATGCTGTTTACTAGCACACCCCCACCAGTTTTGTCTTCTTGGTCAAAGGCACAGAAAATGTGTCCCATGTCCTACTGTAGCCATAACATTCTATACACTTCCCAAACACAGCCCAGATGCCACAATTACAGATTATAGCCATCAGAGCCCCATTCATGCAGCTGTAAGAGCACTGCCTCAAACTCATGTTCACTGGGCACCAAGGCACTCACAGCCCTGATCCCCTGGCATGACCTCTGGCTGCATGGTGCCCCATGCACCTTGAGGGCTTATCCCATAGCCATTCCAACCACCGTATTTGCTGCACCTCGGCTCCTTCCCTGCCCAGGTTTCCTTCTCTAGGAAAGCAGGGAATACACTATCATGGTAAAATCACATGTCCACACAAGCAGAGGTGGCCAGAAGCCATGGCTGTGTGGTGCGCTGCAATGTATCCTGCAATGTACAGGACAAAAAGCTTCCCTCAGAGAAGGTGTGAGGACAGCACAAGCGGAAATAGTTGTGCAAGCTTGCATATCTGCCTTAATCCTGTGACACAGTCTCTCTTAGTTCTTGATCTAAACACCCTCCTTACATCCACATGCCTTTCCTCTCTTTCACTCTCTGACAGTGGTCTGAACAACCAACCTGAGCTTTAGCCAGAAGTTCATACACAGGAGAAATGGGGTTTCCAGCTCTATCTTTACACTGCTTGGCTAGGGTGTAAAACGAGGCTTCATTCTCACGGGAGATATTTAGGTCACAGTCAGTGATGGAGATGACCTACTTCAGTATCCTTGGGAATTACTTTTACTCTCCTTTTCTTGCTCAAGAGCCAGGCCCAGGCAAATGTATTATCACAGTACTGCAACCGTCCCAGTAAAACCTGCCAACCCTGACGGGTCTGGCACCCTTCCTAATACCCCTGGAACCATTCACCCCTTCTCACTGGGCTGCTGGCATGGGAATAGACAGGGCATCTCGGCAAGCTTCACTAGGCCATCCTTGCCCTTTGGTACATGTACAGGATCAGACCATTACAGAGGGCCATTTCAGCATACGCAACTCAGTTATGTCAATATCAAGACACAGTGGATTTCTCTCCAACGTAATTTCATCAAATCAAGAATGTCCTACTTCCTACAGCAGTAAGTTGACTCCCTTTCTTCCCCCCCCCCCCGATACAGCATTAACCTTCTCCACTCCAGCAACCCACTCACCAAATTGCTGATAACTACTAATTAAAAAGAGTTTTAACTGACTGCAAAACTGGACTGAGTGAAATGATGAGCATCACTGATATAGACATGAATTTTAATTTGCATTTCTGAAGTAGGCAATAACAGCTTTTTTATATACACACACACACAACTTAATATATTTTTTGTACATTACACAGAGCATGGCCTTCCTGTGTGTGGGTACAGAGAGAAAGACACATCTTGTGAATGCAAAATTCAGATGCCAAGTGGAAGCTGAAGACTTCTTAATCCCTTAAATAGTGCTCCTACTACAGGCTAGGATGAAGTCCGTTTTGCAGGATTCCCCCAGAGAGGACAGACTGCCTAAGGGAGATTTCTTCCACCCTGGCCTCTGTTGACAAGATCACAGCTCTGGGCCCTGTCAGCCAAGACATCATAATTGAAAGTAGCTATAGTTTTGAAGCTCAGAGCCAGAGGTAATAAGACTTCTGAAAAGAGGAGCTAGTTTCAGCTCTCATTGGATGACTTGGGAAATTTCAGTTTTCTCATGAAGAGCTTTGGATTTAATCTGTTCATGTTTTCACACCCAAAACTGAAGGAGATTCAGGAGCTGAAGTCTGGTCTGAATGACAGAAAAAAAACGCTTGAAATGCAACTTGAGTGAACACTAGAGCCTCGATACATGGAAGGTACCTTCTTCAATAGCAACTGAAAATATTATGCTTATATTACAGAAAAGATGCAGTTCTCATTCTTTGAAGACAATAAAAATACCAAAAAACACATAAGAAATAAATGAGAAACCACACAAAAAACCTGCAATTTGCTGTGACCTGGCAGAACTGACTGCAGCACCACGCAGACGTATTCTGTCCTATTTATAAAGAGACAAAATGTATCTCTAAAAAGTCTTCTTCCATTCATTTCTACACAAGCATGGTTTATATCTCTCTTCTAAGGACAAAGCCTCATTTTCCTAAGATGTCTTTCTGCTTCCTCAAAAGTGAAGTTCTTCCTCATTTACCTCCCCCTTTAAACAAATAAATAAAGAAATAAAAGGGAGATTATTTTTTTTTCTACATTTGTTTTCTATCTGGTTATGAATTAAATGATTTAACCTGATAGGCCAGAGGCAGATTTTTGGTTTTCTAAGATCTTACCATTCAAATCTTAGTTTATACAAAATGAGCAAGAGAAGTCAAGTATGCATCAGTCATGAGGGTTTTCAGGGGGAAGGTAGAATTTGAGATGGTTTTATAAAATCTGGTTTTGATTCATCTCAGAGGCCAATTAGTTTTCTTTCACTTTAGCAAAGCAAGGTGTGGAACCATTCCACCACTGGTCTCTCTTTTAAAGGATTTTAGCAAAAGATATGAACTCTGCCTTCATTTTCAATCTGTAGAAGAGCTACAGAAGTGTTTCTTTAAACGAAAGAGGCGTTAAGGAATGTTACTGAAATGTGGGAAAATAAATAACTTTTATCCCTCATGATCAATATCAAGAAAGACAAGGATACTGTCAGAAGCATAAATCTGAGGCAGAGCTGAAACTCCCCCTGTTGGCATCTAGTGGGCAAGCAAAGGCAATACATGGAAACCATCTCCCCCATGTCTTCGCAGATCTTTTGGGACTTACTTCAAATGAACAGGTACAAATCTTCAGTGATTTGCCCCTTAATGCCAGCCAGGAGAGAAAGTAGCCACATCCCCTAAAATCTGTGTCACTGCTTCTCACTGTGCCTTGTGCTTGGCAAACTGAAAGATCTGAAAGTGGAATATATCCACATAAGAGTGCAGGCTGGTAAGGAGAATCTGCAAAGTAAGAGGGAAAGTTAACCACAGGGTGAAAAATAAAACATTTAAGGAGCCTCAAGCCATCCTGATTGCTTGGGGAGAAGGGTGCAATGCCTGCTCAGCAGAGATGACAGGCATCAGGCAGTGCTTTTGCTAACAGCCTGTGAATTTATCCTTGGGTTCACAAGGCAGTGATGACACTATCGGTCAACTCATCCACCATCAAAAAATCGAATCGACCCCAAATAAACAAATCAATCTATAGAGCTGGTCATTATCCAATGGCAAAAACCAAACCAAACCAAACCAAAAAAAAAAAACAACAACCACCAAACAAAAAAACAAACAAACAAAAAACCCAGGCAAAGGAAAAAGAGGAAGAATTACAAGAATTACAAGTGTTGTGATGGCTGTGGGTAGAAAATTACTTTGCAGTCATTGAATCCACCTGATCAGTCCACTCACTTTGTGTCAGGAAAGCTACATATCCTGGAGGGATTCTTCAGGGTCTGAGTTTCAGTCATTCTGCCAACTGCATTTGGAACAAATTCCTATAGTCCTTTCTTTTTTCTTTTTCTTTTTTTTTGCCTGTCATAATTAGCTCCTCAGACCATCTTTATACACATGGATTAGGGTTAGCACAGGCAGTACTGTTTGCCTGCAGACTGCACATATGCTGTGGGTCTTCTTGTTCCTTCCTTGTATCTCATGATTCTTCTAACTCTCAAAATTCAGAGAAATGCATCTGAGGATGCCAAAGACAAGAACTAACAAGACTGTTAGCACTGCAGAGCCAATACAACTGTGAAACAAATCAGTGCCCATTCTGCTGTGTGGACCACCAATTCCTACATCTGTTAACCTGCTGAATGTAGAAACATTACTTTTGACATTGATGTCAAAAACATACAGGTACTATTTGATGGTCAGATGTTTATATCATTGTTTGCCATACAGAAATGTGGCAGATTGCTGTTCCAAACATGTTGTGGAAATTATTGTTTAGAAGTCTTTGTTATATAAAATAACATCACGATGACATGGTTGAGTGAGGAATTTGTATGACTAGAAAGGGCTGGACAGCACAGCCTTGTGGCATATGAGATCTGGGAGGAGACATCCCACCCCTCGCATAAAATGCAGAAGATGTAGAGGTTGCCTTGAACCATGTCCAGTTTATTCTTTCCAAGGGAGGGAACAATTTGCAATTAGGGTCAAACTCTGTGCCTCAACACATACTGAATGTGTCCTTTCCTCTACAGCAGTCCTACTGAGCCAAGTGCAGACCCTCAAGGAGTGACGTGCTGTCCATGATAACTACACATGGCAGAATCTCATTCTGCTGGATTGACCCTGCATTTCTGCAGTTCCTGCTGTAACTGTGCTACACTAGCAGGAGGTCTGCTCTGATCTTTCTCTTCTTGTGAAATCATTATCCCAGGAAAAGCTGGCTAGTCATTAAATATTAAATGAAATTAAACTCAGTACATGCAGTTGTTCTGACAATTCGTTTTACTGACAGCAGAATTTTGTTCCTACTTTTCAGATAAAAATGTGAAGAGACTACCAAAGTGTTTTAGCACTACAGTAAGAAGTAAACATAATTTCTGTGTGTTCACCCAGGGGAGGAAGAGTTAATCACAGGCACACTACCCCACAATATACCACATTATGAGCAGGAAGCCTAGTTCAAGCATCCTTTATACTGTCACAGTACCCACCAGCAATAAGTTTCTCACCTCAGTGCAACACCCCTTTGGCCTCCTCTCTTTTCAGTTCATGTTGGTGAACCAAGGGGAGCACACAAACACACTACAGGCAGCTCACACAGCCCTCAGGACCTCACTGCTGAACTGAAGCAAACCCCATATGGACCTTGCCCATGATGGAAATCATATCTAAACCAGCCATTTTTAGGTGCTTGGAAGGTGTTTGGAGGTCCTACTAAACTCCCAGAGAATACGGAGTTGACAAAGGCACTGGGAAAAAGCTGGCAGATGGCATCAGGCAGCTATCATCAGAAGTGGGACCACCTGCAGGTAGGTGCCTGGGGCAGGAGGTCCCAGCAGAGCACCCCCTGGCAGCTGGGTGTCCTGAGTGGGACATCCATCCTGAGTGTCCTGCTGGGGGCCACCAGACACAGATGCACTACACAACACCTACAGAATTATTTGTTAGTGGCCTAATTTCAATTCAGAGCCATTAGCAGTGGTTGTGCCAAGACACCGATATGCAAGAAGAATGCCATCTGCAGCACCACTGTTGTGGTTTAAGCCCAGATGGTAACTCAGAACCATGCAGCCATTCACTCACTCCCCTCCATCTTCACCACCCCACTCCCAGACTGATGGACAGGGGACTCGAAAGAATGTAACTCCCACAGGCTGAGATAAGAACAATCCAGTAACTAAGGTATAACACAAATCACTACTGCTACCACCAATAATAATAATGATAATGGAAATAGCAAGAGGAGAGAACACAATTACTCACCACCTGCCAACCGATACCCAGCCCAACCCGAGCAGTGATCTGGATCAGTTACAGGTAACTGCCCCCAGTTTATATACTGGCATGATGTGCTGTGGAATACCCCTTTGGCTAGTTTGGGTCAGGTGTCCTGTGTCTGCTTCCTCATGGCCTCCCATGCCCCTCCTCACTGGCACAGCACAAGACTGAAAAAGTCCTTGATCAGAGTAAGCATTACTTAGCAACAACTAAAATCATCGGTGTTATCAGCACTGTTCCCAGACTAAAGTAGAAAACATAGCACTGCACCAGCTACTAAGAGGGAGAAAAATGACTGATACTGCTGAACCGAGGACAACTGTGCATCTCCAATACCACGCAGAAAAAGACATAGAAGGTCCACCAAGAAGAGCAAGGCTGTGGACAACACTTACAGCAGGTCCTGTGTCTATCTGGAGGTTGTCAGTCAGGAGTTTCCTTCCTGGGTGTCAGGTGCACCTCAGCAAGGTGTCCCAACACTTACTCAGAGGGCAGGTGCTCACACAGCCCTGTGATGCTGTTCCCCTAACAGCAGCAGTGAAGAGTTGAGAGCAGCAGCTTCAGCACTTTTACTGTGGTCATGAAGGTCTGCTCTGAGCAACAGCACTTCATCTGAGTATAGGAATAGCCATAAAAAGTCTGAACGTGGTTTCATACCTATTCATGAGGTGCACACAGTGAGCAACGCTCCTTTGAGCATTCCTTACATCCCTACACAGGGGTCCTAAGGCTACCACTGGCCTGGCTTTAAGACCTGAGCATTCACTCTCATTTCTCATATGTGTTTACAACCAAATACCTAGTTCTGCTTCAGGATTGCTTTGGATGTTAATGAGTTAATCTTTATTACTTTAGAATAAACTATTTATCATTTCATAGGTTTTGTTCTTTTCTGAACCTGCTATCTGTAAGTGGATTAACTTTTCTTTCAGCCTCAAGTGCTTCTGTGGAAGCATTTCAAAGTGAAGGAACTTTGGAAAAATAATTTTCTGAAATGTTTCAAGAAAACTGTAAATCACATTAAGTGACTTTGAATTATTGCAATGTACTAAACAAAATAAATGCTTTCAGCTGGATTTTTGCAAGTTTCTTCTGGTTGTTCAGTGAGGTAAACAGGTGTATATAACATAATTTTAGTGTGAGGTGCCCCTGCCCATGGCAGGGGGGTTGGAACTAGATAATCTTAAGGTCCTTTACAACCCTAACTATTCTATGATTCTGTAATACACCTTAATGCTTTCACTAGCTCTTTAGTCTCAAATCAAGTGCTTTAAATTATTACTATGCTATGATTTATTCATAAAAGGTTAAATTCATTCATTCTGCATAAATCCTGACTCATCAATCAGGGCAACAAGTAGGAAATAGAGACTAGCAGAGTGATTCAGAGCCCTTAAAATTAGGCTCCTGTTCTGAATCATCCTCTAGAGAAGTCTTTCTTTCACCAGTAGGTACGTGGAGTGTTTAGGATGCAAGTATCCTTTGACTGAAGTAAGCCACTGTGGATTAATCCCTTCACTCCGACCACCAGTTCCCTCACAGATCCATAATATTCTGCTTGTGGATCCTCTAGCTACACAGCTTCACCATGGGGTTAAGGGAAGCAGAGGGCTTTTTGCCAGTCACCCACATCTAGAGTGAATTCTCATTTTCCTGAGTGTTGCAATCATCCTTGAAAAATGTAGAACACAATCAGTAGAAAAAAAAAAAGAAACAAACCAGAAAATAAAACCAACAAGTTGCAAACAAAGGAAAAAGAGGAGCTGAACAATAAAAATATCAATGCCAAAACACATTAGTCTCTGTTGTTCGTGGCAGCATAACACACAAAATCTTTCCCTTGCTCTGGCTGCAATAAGTGATGAAGAAAAATCTGCCTGCAAATATTTATTCCTATTTGAAAGACATTGGCCTGACCATATTTACAGTCAGTATGTATCCACTTTATTTGATTATTTAAGCACCCACATTCTACTGAGCTGTATTTTTAACAGTAAAATTCACAATTTGTACTACTTGGTGTTCTAAAGAAGCCATTCAATCAGAGAATGGAAATGATTTGACCATAAATTTGCAACTGTAAATATTTATATCTAAGCATTTGCAAATGATGTGCAGTACAAGAATAATTGCCAAATCAATTCAAAAGGCAAAAACCGAATAAATTAATGGCTATGAATTAATCATGAATTTTACCTTCTCATATAGCAAGTTCATTATTTCTCTGTGTAACCAGTAAGCAGCTAATATGTCTGAGTGCATTTAAAATATCGATTAGTCTTCTGGATACACTATTCAGAGCATTTAATCAACAGAACATTTCAATAAATATTAAACATGCATTTGGGGAAAATAGAAGAAATCCTGGGTTACAAGATAATGCAGGCTTATTCCAGAGTATAAGGAAAAATTATTTGCAATTTCTTTAAAATATCCAGAGAATTTTCCATAGCTATTGAGCTCAGACAAGTGTAATAATAAAGTGCTCAAAAATTAACTGGAGAGAAAACTAGCAGATTGGAAGGACTGAATTCCAGAGAAGAGATTTGATTGATCTTGGAAAGATCAATCCAAAAGACAGACCCTAAGAATATTCCAATGAGCTTTGGAGAAGCTATAATTTTCTCCAAAGGTCAGAGAAATCTCACATTTCTCTTGTAAGGAAGAAAAGCCACAAGACACACTTCTTGTACCTTGGCAAGCCTGGGAAACCCCAGGAATGGCTTGGAGGCAGGAAATGACAGCAGCTCCTGGCAGGGTTTGCTGTTCCATTGTGAGATGGGGCTCAAGGACAGACCAGGGACATTGGCCTCAGCTGCTGTGCTTGGCTCATTTATCCCCACAGCTGGGCATGGTTTTCACCCCATAGGCCCCCAGGCAGCACAACCTTGCTGACAGTCATGTGCCACAGCCCAGGCATAACATCTGTGCTGGAACTGACCATGAACCCCATATATCTCAAAAGCTACCCACTGCTGCATTTGATTTTCTCTGGGGACTATGCATTAAGTCCTGTTCTTCACTTCAGGCAACGGTTTAGAACAGAAGTGCTACAGCACTTACAGGTCTATGTAATTCGTGCACGACTGGTAGGCTGGTAGGAAAAGCAAGCAAAATAGTCCCTCTGGGAGACATCTCCCAGGTTACTAGGGTAAAAACACCAGGAACAAGATTTGGAGTGATGGGGCTTTGTCAGCTAAGTCTGTCAGAAATGCTTTTAAATCTTTGCAGAGGCCAAGGCTGTTGATAACGATTTTACATTAGATTGTTTTATCCCAATTATTTCCACTTGTTTTCTCATGTGTTGTTTCACTGTGTATATGTTTGCATGAGAGAGAGGAGGAAAAAAAGGTCAAAAAAAAAACCAACATTGCCAGGCACATTTAGGTACAGCTGCAGAGAAAGTCCAGTCTTAGAGGAAGATACAATTCTACAATTAACCCACTCAGCAACTTCAAAAAGCAGATAGTTAATGACAGATTCTAGTCCAACCTTACCAATTACTTCATAATATGAGGAGGTGCGTACATCTGCTCTACTTATAAACTTCAAGTATGAAGGTATTTCCAGATAAGATGAACTTATTTCTGCAAGCAAAGCAGTGAGCAGAGGCTGCAACACAGAGGGCATCCACGGACAGACAAGATGTAGTAGCTACCGATTTTGAATGTTTCACACAGCTAGCCTGCTTCTCCATGCTTTGCTTAATTTTAATAGTGCATTCAGATTAGGAAAGGAAACATTTTACAGTGTGCACAAATCTACAAAACATACAGCAGTACTGCAAGCAAGAGAAATGGAGTCATAGAAATATGAAGTCCCCTTAAGGGACTTCGAGAACGTCACCTAGCACAGCCCTCCTTTGATGAATCAGAACTAAATATTAATAGGTTATACCTAAAGAAGTTTGTGAAACTCCTAAGGAAGAGAGGGATCCTGGACTGCACAGTTAATCTTATTCCACCTTTCGTTATACAAGCTGCTCTGCCTCCACTGAAACCCACCTTAAATTTTCTTTTGCTGCTATATTTTCCTGTCCTTTCTCCAGCAGTTGTGGACAACCACTGATCACCATCTCTTTTATAAAAAGGTCTTCATATTTTAAAACTTTGTCTGCCCCCCCCCCCCCCCCCTTTGGTATCTCTTCCCTAGACTGAACAACTCTAAATCTTTCAGTCTTCTTCACAGGTCATGTTAGCTAACCCTGCCACCAGCCATCTTGTTGTCCTCTCCACTTGCATTTGCTGAAATGGCTGAAAATGCTAAGGCTCCAGCTAGGTACGCAACTCCACTTCTAGCACTAATTCAGGCAAATGATACACCATCATATCTTAAATGTGACGTGGCTGTCAAATCATCTCTGCATTCATAACTGTCATGGGTTGATTGTTTGCAGCTAATGTAGAAGGGCTTAAACCAAGCTTTGAGAAGTTAAAACGAAAAGTTAAACTACAGGCAAATCTGTGCAATATACAGTAAACAAGTAAGAAGCTTTTTCTGTTTAAGTGTGTACCAGCTAGAGAGTTACATGCAGATAAGGAAAGCCCTGGAAAACTAAGAAAGATGTCTGTATTCCTTGTGCTTTAAGAAAAAAGAAAAAGCAGACTCTGTGCGCAAGGCCATCGTTAGCCGGTCCACACTGCTGTTAATGAAGTGCAGAATTCAGATGACTTCAACATACAAAACATGTACTCATCATTAATATATGTCAGTCAAGTCATTTGGATAGATGCAGCCACAAAAAATTATCTTCGCCTTGGGCTCCTGTGTAGACTACAAGAGTTCTGGGAAGACTTCCTGGGATGTCCTCTGCAGCACCATGTCTCTTTCCAATATACAATTCACTGTCATAGAGCAAACTCAAGGAGAAAAGGCACTCCACACTACACATGAGCTTTATGAACTGTTACACTGGCCTGTGTTAACTACTTTGGAACAGATATGGAGATGGCTTTAAGCTGGCTGTCATAAACCAACCTATCTGGCTGAATGTTTCATTTTACTAGCTATAATGAATGAGTTGGCTTTGCAAAAATAAATAGAGCAGCTATGCTAAGTGGCCATCAGACCTAAACAAGGCAATTAATGCAGAATTACTGGTAAAGGATTTCTAAGACAACCAAATTATTTAAAACTCAACTTCACCCTAGGGTGACATTTACATTTTTTGCAATACCATGTTGCTCACTAATACATACTGGTGTTCCACTCCTGTCTCTAAATCTTCCTCTGCTATACTGCTGCTTCACAGACACTAACCACCTGGCATTTCTATCCCCCTTCTTAGATGTCACAGTTGGCTTTCGTGGTTTAAACCCTAGCCAGACAGCTTGTTCACTCACTCCCAGTGAGTGGTGCCAGGCTGAGAGCAATTGGGCCCCCGCCCCCCGCGGCTCTCCCCTTCCCCGCTCCCGGAGGAATGGGGAGGAGGATCAAAAGAGTGCAACTCCCACGGGTTGAGACAAGAACAGTCCAGCAACCAATGTACAACACAAATCACCACCGCTACCACCAACGACAGCAATGATAAGAGAAAATAACAAGGGAAGAGAATACGATACCACCGGCCAAGAAACGAGTCCCACCCAGAAGCCCATGTCCTTCCGGGTAACTCCCAGTTACCCCCCACCCTGGGCATGACGTGCTGTGGTATGGAATACCTCCCTGGCTAGCCTGGGTCAGGTGCCCCGTCTCTGCTTCCTCCCGGCTTCCCTCCTCCCTGGCAGAGCACGAGCCTCACAAAGTCCTTGGTCAGGGTAAACATCACTTAGCAACAACCAAAAACATCGGTATCACCAGCACTGTTCCCAGGCTGGAAGTTAAAACACAGCACTGCACCAGCTACCACGAAGGAGAAACATGACTGCTACTGCTGAACCCAGGATATTGGCACACTGAACATCCTTTCATTTATTCACCTATTCATCTCTGACTAATTCACTATGTGTCTCTCTGTCTGACCAAATTCATTTTAAACTCTGACCATGTCCCCCAGAAGCTCTTGCACCACCACCAACTGAAGTGTCAAATTTTAAAAGCATCTCTTCAATCAGTCAAATTGTTTGTAAAAAAAAGAGATATTTTTGCATCTCGTGCAACAAAAGTAGCATAAAATGTATTAGGTACCTTCTAACTTGATAGCACTGACTCTGTTCTCTTATTTAAGAATACTTTCTATTCACTTGTGAAGCTGGCTGACAGTGATTATAGTTTGGCATTCCCATGAATGAACTAAAAAACCATGGTCATATACCACTAGTATTTCTCATAGAATCTGGAGACCATTCAGGGCAGGATTGTGAGGAATCTCCTGACTGGACTTGATTTGTGAATATTTTTGTGTTTACAAATCCCAGTTTAAAAAATGGGCCATATTCTGTCATCACTGACTTGGGGCAAGTATGAAGAATAGCCTCAGTTGAACATTTTGCACATTCACTTGAAGAAGAAACAGAAAACATTAGGCTGTGTACTTGAAACTTTAAAAGCCTCACAGAGTCACAGAAACAAAAACATTCAGGTTAACTGTAAGTCACTGTTAATGTATATTAATTACAAGCCACCCATGTAGAGTCAGTCAGACCCTTCAGTGGGCTTTTCCAGTCAAGAACCATTTCATCCAAGCGCCTTCTCAGGATGGAGGTTGGGGAAGGAGGGAGGGCGGGAATATTCACAGTACAGGCTCCTCGCTCCTCATCTTCAATCTATACAGCTAAGGAGGAGGTGAGAGCTCTAGATAAGCATTTGAAAAGCACAAATGTTTGTTAAAGCTTTTTTAAGCTTCACTTTTGTTCCAGAGTACAGTACAGCACAGCAAAACTCTGGAGTACTTCCACATTTTGTTCAAGCTGAGCTTAGCAATACAGGGCTTCTGGAAACCTGCAGTTCCTGATGAATACCAGGAAGATTTTCAAGTTTTCTATCAGATGTATATTAATTTAATTCAGCCCAAGCTTTGGGAAAAGATTCTAGATACCTAGAGGAAGAGCTGTAGCTGTCACGCACCAATTTTCCCACATGCATGTCCAACATGAGTGGTCTATTTGATGTAATGCTCCATTGCATGGGGTAGCCAACCAAATATTCCCCACTTGACAGCTGCCAAAACTTAGACTCACCTGCTTTCCATGGTATTTTTTCTGCTCACCCTGCTGTACCTGCACTATCATCACCTGCCTTCCTCACTCCTTGCCTCTTCGACATACACATGGGGATCCCTACCTATATAAACTGCCTTCTTGCTGTAGTTCCATGGTTTCACTTTATGTTTGCAGGTTTTCTTCTAAAAAAAATTTCCAGGCTGCACACCCACAGGAAAGATAGAGTGGTAAACAAACCCTACGTATCTTACCAAGAGCAAATTACTGCAAGAGGTATCTCTATTGAAGCAAGCGTTCCTCTGATTTATCACCCACTCCCTCATTCTTATTGCTCACTCCTACTAAAGCTATACTGAGCTAGAAATCTTTACAAAAAAAGAGCTTGACCTTTCTATTTCACATTAAAGCACGTAGAAAGTTTTGGTG
Organism: Pezoporus wallicus; assembly: GCF_028554395.1. Taxonomy (NCBI): domain Eukaryota; kingdom Metazoa; phylum Chordata; class Aves; order Psittaciformes; family Psittacidae; genus Pezoporus; species Pezoporus wallicus. Next base: position 1,356,784 of record NW_026637351.1, on the reverse strand, counting down.
CAATATCACCAGGTTTTGTTCGAATAGATTATCCTATCCCTACAGACACAAACCACAATGAAAGGGTTTGCTGCTGTAGATTGTTACTTAATAACGGGTGCATGCATGCTGAAAAAACTGAGCCAATGCCTAACCATTAATTTTTAGAATTACTGAAAAGCAGTTTCAAAATCACCAAGAATCACAACACTGACTTGAAAAGGAATCAAGAGTCTGACTATCACCATGGATACAAATGTTGTGGATTCAAGATGTAAGTAAAAAACCTAGAACTTCATATTTATACTGTTGGACAGACTAGCTCATTTAATATTAATAATTTTTTTAGAATATGTCTTAACTATAAAAAAAAAAATGTAACCAAAACACAAGACTTGCTCTTTTTTTTTTTTTTTTGAATACAAGAATTGTGGAAGTATTCATCATTAGTTACTTCACTTTTATGCTCGTGTACTGCCTGTGACATCAACACAATGCAACCCAATAGCGAGGTAAGCTGACAGCGATGTTTCAAATGCAAGATAACTATGTGATCTTTCAAACATTTTGAGAGAAACTATTACTTTCCTGTATTCCCACCAGGTCCAAATATCAACCAAATCACCCCTTTGATTTAACACAAATACTATTCATTGGCTTTATTGTGATGCAGATTATAAAAATTTTCAAACATTTTACTGCCAGGGATTTCACTGAGCTTTAAGTATTTGAATGTCTTTAATAATGTGGACCCCTGAGCTCAGTTTACTGTCAGTGATGGATCAAAACCAGTGGAATATCAATAAGTATTTGGTCTTGTTTCAGCCTCAGCACTTCTCACATCTCTATTTATCATTTTTCCTTCACTAACACCTTCAGAGCTCTGTGGAAGAGCTCAGCTGCAAAAGCCAATGCAGCTACAAACTCACAGTACTAATTGCAGAGAGCAAGCACAGCTAAAGGGGAGGCAGGAATGATTTTCTCTGGTGCCTTCACGTAAACTTTCTTCAGAATAACATAAAAAGGCCAGCTGTATCAGACTGAACTAAATATGCATTCAGCCCAGCATCCTGGCTTAGACAGTAACCACGTACCTAGAGAAAGGTGTAATAACAAGGTGAAGATAGCATGGTATTACTTCAACATACTCTCCTGTTTCCAGCAATTTCCTGAACTAAAAGCAGTTTCTGTGTATATCTTCTGACAAGGTCTTCTTCTGTGATGCCTCTAACTATTTTCTGAGCATTGAATTAACATTGCGACCTGTGACAGAGAGTGTTACACTTCTTTGTGATCTGGAATCCAACTCATTACAAAAAGACTGGGATTAAATGATATTTCTGCCTTCCCCAGGTTGATGGCCCTCTCCACTTCAATGTTATTTTTCATAACCAGAGGCAAATAGAAACATTTAGTAATTTCACATTGCAAACATGCATACTTCATTGAATGGTTTGGGTTGGAAAGGACCTTTAAAGATCACCCAGTCCAATAGTGTTCCAGTCCTCTTCCAGTTGCCTTTCATATTAGATGCTGGAAATCAAAGGCAAAGTCCATCTACCTAAATGTGTTCAGAAAAATTGCAAGCTAATCTAGCCCAACAGCCACTGTAGCTACATTTGCTCAGTATAGTATCACAGATAAACAGTGCTTCTCTGCTTCCTTTTCTCCCCATAAAATTTCACCTGGGACCCAAAAAGAACCTTCTGGATAACTGAAATTGACACACTGCCACAACACATTTCTATTTCGGTGAGCTAGTATTTCTGGCAAAAATCAAACCCAAACCTATTTAGTGACGAATTTAAAAGTATCTCTAATGTAGTAACTCCCCAGGTCTTGCTCACAGTTCAGTACATGTGCTGATCACTGCTTGATGGCATTTGACTTGATTTTGTATCCCTGAAAAATAAACAGAAGGTTTGCCAGTGGCTTCAGTGAGAACAGATTGAGGCTATAAAGAAATCAAGACAATTTCCTTCTGGAAACCAGTAGGTTTCTGTTAATAGAGGAATCCAGAGGAAGAGAAACCAGCATGACCTGTGGAAACATTCCCTTATCTCAAAACATGCAGCCTTTTGAAATGGGGGATGCATAATTAAAATGCAGAAATTGAAAAAAAAATATATAAAATCTCTGAGTATGCATAGAAGCAGCCACTTTGGACAGGAGAGGGAGGCAGGGAAATTGCAATGGACACTGAGCCACAAAAGTCCTCTGGGAGGTGGATTAAGAGAGGGCTGTGCTGCCCTTTCTGCCTGGTGGTGAGCAAGACCGTAGGCTAGCACCAGCTTGGCTCATACACATTAGCTGACCTGTTTTCTAGGGAGAGCCTGATGAGGACGTGAGAAAAGAAGGATATTTTCTGAAGTCCTCTGCACCCATTTTCAATGAAATAAAGAAGCAAGAAACCTGCAATTGCTGAGTGTCTCATGTATCAAATCTGGGACTGATGGTACAGCTTTTTGCAACTTTTTTCCAGCTTCATTTTACACTAAATACGTTACACTCTTTCCTAAAAGGTTTTAGGAATGCCGCTAGTGTGCTAGGAAGCAAGTGATTCTCTTTATCCTGACATACAAAAGTCTGAGTTACTCATTAACCTTCCTACAGGACGCTATCTCCTGTAGTTCTGCAGAAGAGACTTTGCTTGGCTGGGGGCGGTTCTAGTTTCCTGTTAGCTTCATAGCTCTTCGGTGGAATAACTGGTGGTTTCTAAGAAAAAGAAAGGAAGTAAAAGTGGCAAGGGAATAACAGAAGCATCTCTATTTTTTTTTTATTTTTCTACACTAGTTTATCTCTAGATTGCTGTGCAATTGCCTCATATTTAAAGAAACTTGAGGGGAAATCAAGCAGTTCACACACACTCCAAAATGCTGTATTAGATGATATCTGAATCAGACCATATTTAAAGCCCATTGTAGGTAGAATATATCACACAGATGCACAGGAATCCATATCATTTTGAAGCAACACAGCTCTTTCACTTCACATGATGGGGACCCCAGGCACATGAATGCATCCAGAGCAGAAGAACAGCAAGGTGACCTCACTACTGCATCAGAGTTCCAGACAGGGACAGCTGGCCTCACCACAAGGCAGAGGATTAACCCTGAGCAGCTCCCTCTTCCCCTTCCAGATCCATCACCATGCTTCTCATCTCAACCCATCAGGAGGCTGTGAGAAGAGTTCAGGCCCATCAAGTCCTCCATCTCAGTCTGTGAATTGCACATAAACTAGCTAGATGCTGTCTTTCACCTACTCCTTGTCATGCCCTCTTACCTCTTGCTGAAGGTGTGTGCCTTCACCACCTACCAAGATCCTCTTATTCAGCTACAAAGGGGTCTCAGCTCACCTTCAAGACCTCTCTCGTCCTCCAGGGACACTATACTCTGAGCCTACCACAGGCCCTATTTCTGAGACCCAGAAGACACAAATGTGCCCAGGACCTTGGGCAGAAGTGGCCTCCCCATTCCACTAGCAACTGACTTGGTCTCCACTCACCCATCAGCACCTCACAGTCACTTGTTTTTTTCTCTCCAGCATCCAAAGCCCAGCAAGTGAAGCAACTGGGGCTAAACAAGCTCTCAAGTAGCTTTATTTTGGTATCTTCATAAGCCACTTCAGGAATTATTCGTGGAAAGGAATCACTCAACTTTGACACCAGAACAGTTGTTGGACTGTATGCTGTTTCCCAAGCCAATTACTGGCTGAAAACAGCTGTATGCAATGAGGGAGGTGGCAGAGAAAGTGCCAGATAATCTAGACAATTAACCAGAGCATATCACGTATCTTAATCTACATGAAAAGATGTTTTACCTGATAACTTCCTTTGGAGAGTAAGTAGGCCAAATACACTGAAGTACCATAAGTAATCTTACCATTAATGTGATTTTTCACATTTTTTCACACATTCAGAAAATATTTATAAAACGCATTCCAGTGATTAAAAAAAAATCAATTAAAAAAAAAATCAAAAGCAAAAGGCAAATGCTGTTTTCAAAAACTGCTTTGCCTCTTTCTTTTTTGAAAATGTTGTGCATGGAGGATGCTCACAGTCATCTAGCAAAGAGCTTCACCTTGTTCTGTAGCTTTCACCTGGGGCAGGCTGCCAGGGCATACCGCAGCCTGAACTAGCAGCTGGCAGGTAAATCGCAACAGAAACATTTTTAACTTTATTCTTTATGGCTGTAGTTCATTCTTCCTATCTAGCTTCAGTATTCTGTTCTTTTATGGCAGGACTTTGTTATATATTGTAGATACCTTTTTTACCGTCCACAGGCAAAGGTAACGGCAGATAAACATTTGATTTCTTCTCTAGCCAATCTCTTCTTAGGCTGCTGCCTAGGAAGTGATAAATGAAATGATAAAACTGCAATCAAAGTCTTATTGTAAATTATGAGAAGAGTCATATATCAAAGCTAGTTTTTTTCCAATTTTAGCAATTTACATTTTTTTATATCTTTCTTGATTATGAAAGGAACCTCAAAAGCCTAAATCTTCCCAAGGTGTTCACTTTCTTTACATCCGACTGTATTGTGTGATTTTTGTATAAATAAAAACATAAAACCTCGGTAAAAGACCATAAAAGTCATCCTGTAAAATCACGTTGAGAACATGAAGCCAAATTCCAGAAAGAATGAGAAATCATATTTTTCAAGAGGGAGCTCTTGAGGGGGTTTTTGACTGATTATACATATAAAACTGAAGAGGTTTTTTGGTAGATTTTGAAGGCCATTTAAAATGCACAACAAAAAAAAAAAAGGGAGAAGTAAGCAACCAAACTCCTCATCTTTCTCATCCTTTGCATATACTTTTAATTAAAGCAGTATCTCATCCTGGGTTTTATTCTTAAGCTGTTTCTGAAAAATAAAAATCCCTCCTGTTAACGGACACAACTGTAAATGAACTATTTGAGCTCAAATGTTTTCTAAGCATGCCAAGAACAGACCATAAAGTGAAAAAAAAATGAACTAATTAGTTTACTTTTCTCTTAAAGCTAAACTAACAAGCAAAAGCCTTTAAAGAACACCGTTCAGAAACAGTGATATCAAAGGAAGAGACTGCTGATAATCTTTGATTCTTTTGCAATGGTTTATTTCGTATTTTATTGCACAATTTATAAAGAGAATTGCAGCAATTGGAGTCCTTACATTACTACAAGAGATTAAAAGATTTTCTTATCAGACAATTCAGAATTCTGATGATTCACACCTTCATTATTTCTTGAAACACTCCAGCTTCCTCCACAAGTACAGCAAAGGTTTTGCATGACTACATCCCTTAAACTAAACAGTGCTCATGTCATTTTCCCACGGTACTCAGAACAAGCTAGGGGTGAAAGAGTAACCCTTTCAAGCCAGTTAAACAACAGTCATTATTTTAAAATAAACGAAGAGTAGCCTGGTTATTTATGACTGTGTGCTCATGTTTTATGCATGCCTTACCTTGGAGACATTTGATAGCCCCCTAGAACACTTTAGTCTTCAGTAATCGTTTGGTAAGAAGGTCACATTGACCTATTCACACTGAAAAGGTGGAGATTTGAAGACACAGTATAATAACAGAACAAATGGAAAGACACTGGAAAATTATTTTCTCTGACAGGGTTTCCATGCAAGCATAAAACCTGTGTCAGGGAGGGTCACTTCAGTTAGAAATACATGCCAGTACTTCTCACTGTCAGGTTAAATGAAGGATACGCCCAGCCTTGCTGTACAGGGTAGAAAAACAGAATGAGAATGAGCCACTTGCAAGGAATCTCTTAAAATCAGCAAAGAGGAGCTATGATACTTAGAGAGCATGCCCCAACCAAACACTAGCACAGATCAGACTGCCCTTATGTTCAGGTCTGCAAAAAAGATGGAAACTGAGTCCCAGATAAATGGTAAGCACCTGAAACTCAGTAAGGAGGTCCAGAGAAGATGTTTCTGGTTTTCCGATGCTTTTCTGGTGTGTGAGGGACCTGAGGGGCTGTGCTTGAGAACTAGCTGTACGCAAATGTCTTGCTCTTCACACTTGCTCCACACAATCCTCATACGAAATTGTGTTTTGGTTCTGGAACATGTAGGCATCCTCTCCACTGATATGGCTTTTATCAGAAACATCAGTTCCTTCTTGATAAAGCTGGGGCAGGGTACCCATTCAGGCACGCACAGGATGATGAGGTGCTGTGTTATAAGTATTGACTTAGGCACTGTGTGTTTTAACCCCACATTTCTTCCCTTATTAACTTCAAATTATACCCCCAAAGAAGTCAAGGGGGTATCTCTCATTAAGAAATACTGAGAAGAAATTAATTTAGCTACTGCCAGTCACACAAAAGATGCCAAGTCTGATGCACAGATTCAGAGATGGCATGTGGTCTTGAGGTAGGAAAGGTAAAAGCACTCCCTATCCCCTACAACACACACAGATACACTTCATTCAGGAAGTTGCAGTTCTGTTTTGAGCACAAAGTATACCTACTACACACAAAGCAGTGACCACTGTTTTTTTTCCTATTGCAGTTTCACTGAGCTGTGTGGCTTATGGAGGCTCGGACTTCTTTCTCCCTGGGGTGTCATAACACAAAACAAACACACGTCTCTCTATCACCTATCTATCCTGAGAAGCCCTAAAAACAGCCTTCAATGACTTCCCAATCTGCATTTCTTTTTAACTGAGAGTTCCATGGGGTAAACATTTGACAAAATGTGAGCCCCGTAGTTCGTTTATGTTATTACATTCATTTGTATGTAGCACGTTGTGCTTGAGTCTCCCATCCGTTCATTCACTTGCATTACATCATAAAGGTATTTTTTAGAAATAAAACATGAATAGGGAGATATTTTTTTAAAGCTTAGTGATTAGCTGAAGATTAGAATTCAATTGAACAGTTTAGTTAAATATGGGTTTGTGGGTGTCGATAAGGCTACCCATTGTCACAGCAGGTATGAGATGTCTGGCAGTTTCCAAGCTTTGCTCTCCAGTGGGGCTCTGTAGCAGTGCAAAAAAAAAAAGCAGTGTCTTACCTTTCAGTGGAATAAAATCTTGCAGAGAACATGCTTACTGAAATCTTGCCAGTTTTAAGAGAGAGAAATTTGCATGAAACTATTTCTGTTTGTTCCAAAGCTTTACATTTTTTTGACGGAGATGTCTAGGTTTAGTTCATTATTTATATATAGTTGGGGTTTGCTCCCCCTTTGAGCTAGCTCTGAGGAAACAATATTAAAAGAAATAATTAGGGAAGCCAACAGTCAGCTGCTTTCTCTGAAGAATATTGGGCAGATGACAAACCCACTACAAAACTTGGCACACTATTTATGGGCAGGAAATTTTCATGGAGAAATGACACTCTCGAGATCATGCTAAAGTTGTATGATAGTTTTTCTTACTGAAACTGAAGTGCTGAAATGACAGACAGACAAATATAAAGTAACTTCCATATTCTTATCACGATGGTAACTCATATTTCTCAGTGTGAGATAACTCTTTTTCTGAGCAGTAGCAATATTAATAAATGGTACTCTGAATGAGAGAGATTTTTGAAATAAATCTATTCCAAGTTAGCCTATCATTGCCAATAAAATACCTGCGATTTGCACAAAATGTGTAATTTGAGAGCTTTTTTCCACTGGTGTGGAAAAGTAGAGGCAAAAGACCCCAAACCGGTTGTTTGTGTCATCCATGGAGCAACCAGTGCACGGTGCAGAAGGGCACTACAGTGTGGGCGTGGTGCATGCTGTAGCATTCACCTCGGCGGACTGTGCACACCAAGGGATGGCATCACGGCATTTCTTCATGTCCTCTGCGATCTCCCTGTGCCACAGCATTGCTTTGCCCCTGGAAGTCTGACTTTGCACTCGTGAAAACAGGAGCAGAAAAGATGCCTCAATTTCAACAAACCCTGATCGAACTCCAAGGGGGCGTAATGAAGGCAACGCATGTGCACTGACAGAGCTCTGCAGCACAGTGAGGCCACGTTTTTGAAAGATACAGATCACACAGTGGTGTAGTGTTACAAACACCACCAAGACATCCTTTCTGCCAACATCTAAGCAGTGGCAAGGAAGCACGACGATGCAGGTTCAGCTCTTTGTCCTGCCAGAAACCTGACTTCACACACTTGTCTCCTGTATGACCTGACTAACCTAGCAAGTGACAGCCTCGTTATAAATATCCAAGAATCATGAGGTTGTCACTTTCCCACTGTCACAGCTAATTAACTTCTAGGAATAACTATGGGAACTATTTTATTTCACCATCCCAAACATGGGCCTGGAGTGAATGTGTGTATCTGCCCTGCCTGAATTGGCTGAGAAAAAACACCCCTCTACTAAACACCAGCGCAGATCACTGTCTGTAAGTATGTGCTGAGCATTCAAGGCTCTGTAACTGACTGTAAGTAGCATCAAGATTTACACCATCATTTTCAATCACTTGCATGTGGTGGCACTTGTGGACAGAAGAGAGGTAAAAGAACTTGTTCGTGTGAAACCCTTGAGAAGTGCATGCATACCTCAAAAAAACCCCATGTATATAAACTATCATTTCAGGTTAGAAAAATCTAGATATAATCCCATGATTAGGAAAAGCTAAATTGCCTGCCTTTTAGTCGATGGCACAAAGAGAAATTTATTTCAATTAATAAACTCCTCTTAATGATTACAGTTTGCTTGCTTTCTAAATCTCACAGTAAACACGTACTGCAAGTGCAAAATGCTGGTGAGGGATTTTGCTTCCAAAACCTGAATGACAAGGAAAAACTCTTTGGTTTTCAAGTTTGAGGGTAGCCTTTCCCCATCGGCCTTTTACCACTGACCTGCGAGACTCCTGCCAGCTCCTGGTCAAAAAGAGGGACCTTGACTTACAGAGTGAAGGGCTGCCAAGAACATGAAACCAACACCTATATCTTGGGGATGCCAGAAAGCTATAAACTGGCTGTATATAGAACGGCAATTGTTTTATAGTAATTGTCCACTATACATGCATCCTGTTCCTGTTCCAGAAGTTCACAATGGATCAATGTACCCAAAGTGTTTATACCCAGATCAGCCTGCAGTGACACAGTTTAAAGACCCTTTTTTGCCCTCAGCTGGACTGCCCAAAGAAAGCAGCCCTGTAAGGAATTTGTTCTCCCCTTGAAGCAGGATTACTAATAAGCAATGATCTTTTGCTTATTCTGCCATGCACAAGCACTGAAGTGCAGGAAGGAAGATAAAGGTATGAATGGCAGGAGGGAGGCCATATCATTCATAATTCCCCCTTTGCAGTAGCTTTCAGAACTACACCATGACTTTCCAGACAGCTTTCCAGGAACTGCCAGCTGGTATGCCAATGCAGAGAAGCAGTGCTTTGCATAGGGACATATGTGCACTCATATACGTACACAAAGTTGTTTTTTTCCAAACATCAGGATAAGTAATATCTGGAAATTACCCTACTTCAAAATCTTCATGAAGATTAGCCCCTGTGATTTTACCAAAATAGCAAGGTGATCCTACCCAGAGCAGGAGCAAATGCTATTGCTTTTACATCACTTTTGGGTGGCAAAAACTATTTTAAATTCAGAGACAGAAAAAAATGACAGAGCTGAGTGGCTGAATTTAGAGTGAGCCAAGAGTAGGAAGTGCTGCACATTGTATCCTAGAAACAGCTTTCAGTTCCTCAGTCCTTTTTAGTTACTTATTGTAGAAAGAAGGTTGGAAGAACTGGTGCAGACAGAGTAGATATCAGCTGAATTTTTGCAAAGTGGTCATTAATCCCCAAAATTTCAATCAAATTTTCATTAAAAATTAACAGTGGACACATGCCCTCAACTATACAAACACAACTGAGTTTGTGCTTCATAAAGACAGGCTGAGAGAATTCAACCTGGAGAAGAGAAGGCTTAGCAGACACTTTATAACAGTCTTCCAATAGCTAAAAGGGGGCCTAAAAGAAATCTGGAGAGGGGCTTTTCACAGAAGCATGTAGTTATAGGACAAGAGTGAATGTTTTTAAACTTAAAAAGGGTAGATTCAGATTAGACAGTAGGAAGAAATTCTTCACTATGAGGGTGGTGAGGCACTGGAACAGGCTGTCCAGAGAAGCTGTGGCTGCCCCATCCATGGCAATGTTCAAGGCCAGGCTGGATAGGGCTTTGAGCAACCTGGTCTAATGGAAGGTGTCCCTGCCCATGGCAGGGCGTTTGGAACCAGATGATCTTTAAGGTTCCTTCCAACCTAAGCAATTCTATGATTCTGTGTATGTGTGGGTGAGAAAAGCAGTAGCTGGATGGAAGGAGCTGCCTGAGACATTCCTTCATTTGCAGTCAGGAAAAGTAAGGGCACTCAAATGAGGGAACTATATGATGTGCTTTTTACCTGTAGTTTACACCATGAAAACATGTATGTGAAAGACTGAATACATTATGATCTCAGGAAACATATCTTTACCCAGATGAGAATGAATATGGTTCTCACCAAAGAAGAAATTAAATTTGTTTCCTCATTCTGAAAGAGAATTTAGTCATGTTTTCAATGGTGCTATGAGAGCACTTTGTCTTGGAGAGTTAAATAAAGTTGAGTGAGAACCCAGTAGATTAAAAGCAGTCTTGGAATGAAATGCAGATGCTTGCTAAGATGTAGACATGGCTGAAAAAATATCCAGCCCCCTCCTTATAGATCTTCTATCTTCCAAAACATCTATCAAGCTTAAAATGGAGCAAAAGTTCTGCACATCCTTAGCAAAATCTAAAGTGGCAAGGAATTCACCTGTTTTCGGATTTCTCTCCCTTTTGAAACTGAATCAAGATTGCTTTGGTGAGAGGAATTATTGTTTTGCAAGTTTGTATTACATCTAATGGGGAGACAGTGATTAAAAATGCATTGCTCTCTTTAGGTTTAACTTCATCCAAGGCTGAACCTTCAAACAGAGATTCCAGTATGTATGAGGGGAGAAAAAAGGGAGAAGAATGTAGCTTGCAAATTCAGAATTATTCCATCAAAGATAACTAGATTGTCTTTTCCGTAGCAGGAATTAGAAGTGACAGATGGTCTTGTTGCTGAACCAAAGGTGTAGAAGTCTTGAGATTCAATCTGTATTTCTGGCTCTGAAGCAGATTTCCTGGGCAAGATAGGGTAAAAAAAATTAACATTTCAGTAATGGCCAGCTTTTGCAGACTTCTTCTGAAACACCTAAGACCTGATTTTTAGAAAAGTGGACTGGGAGCCCCAGTTTACTTTCAGTTGGAGCAACAAATGGAAAGCAGCTCTGAAAAGACAGCTTTTTTTTTTCTCTCAGAATGGATAAAACTGAAAATTTAAAGATGTGAAAGTGATGCCAAATCTTGAAAACTCTGACCTCTTTCCAAGAGGTAGTTTATCTGTGAAAAAAAAGAGACATTCTTCCATTTATCTCCTTTCAATATTCCTGCATGTCCACAGGACAACACAACTTCAGACAAGAGAAACAGAGCAGAAGTAACACCAATAACAATACCTACAGGTAATGCACCTTTTACATTTCCATTACATAAGCCTGCCTTCAATTAAATCTCACCAACTTTATTCACATGCACTGAAATTACCTATTATGGTGCTGAACTGAATTAAGCTGAATTTGAATTTTATTTCTGTATGTGGATATATTTTTAGTTAGCTTATACATTTCACTTGCCTCTGAAAATGGTAAATTGACTTCACTTTTTCTCTAACCTCAGCGTAAAACAAGTATCACCATAAAATTAAATCTCTCCAGTAACTGGGGAATTTTTTTGACCAGAGAGTAAAAGTTCAGCAAAGATGTGGGTGAAACCAGTGCTGATGTTTACAACCTACGTGAAAATCTTCCTAGGTTCTGCTGTACAAGGCTCTGAGGTTCCAAGATACTCATACACACACAGCTGACGGGGCTGAGCAGGGTTTCCCTGCTTGTGACATCTTCCAGCAGACTAAGAATGCTACAGCACTGGGCAAAGGATCTGAAGCCAAAAGTGCCTCCCAATGCACAGCTGGCATGGAGAAGGAGCTAGGAAGAGTCTTATCGACAAGAGGGGAGTGAGGGGTTGAGGGAGAGCAACCCAACCTGCAGTATAAATAAAAACAACCAATAAGGATGAAAGGGCTATGGAGAAGGCAGCAGTTAGTACAAGAAAAGGTGCAAAATGGATCAGCTGTGGAGACTACTAGGAGAAAAGTAAAAATCTAGACTGAAACCTGGTATCATCATCATCATCAGATGAACAACAAAACATGGACTACTCCATCAGGTTCCCGAATAACCTCATAGCTGATCACTCCATTATTGTAATTGGTAAAGATCTCTGCTTTACATCTAAATTTTAGAGCTGTTAATGGAACATGAAGGCATAAATTTAGTTCCAGATGATGGATTTTGTTTTAGCATTTTGCTGAATTTTAAAAGTGCATTTTTTAGGAAAAGATACGGTTGTCAAATCAAGTGCTACCAGAACTTAGTCTATGCTAAGATTAAAGGTTCTTGTACAGATTTAATCTGACATCCTCAAATGTGTATTTTGACACTGTCTTCATTCTTTATGTATCTGAAAGTTACATGATCTCACACTATTATTTATATCGACTGACAATTTTAAGTTCTTGTTTTTTCTGTATTTTCTAGAGGGAGGATTTTGCGCCAATGTTATCATATAATATTCCAAAGACATACTTGGTGAAAATGAGCTTCTGCTGCCAGACCCCTTCTCTATCACCTTTCAAAAAAAAGTCTATGCACCTTTGTATTTTTGATGAATTTCAGAGCAAAAATAAAAACCCAGAATAAAATCTTTTTTTTTTTTTTTGTCTTTTTGCAGTTATAAAAAAAAAAAAAAGGACTTTTCTATCAGTGCAATTATTTGGAAACAATTCTCTTCAAGACTAGTCAAACATTACAAGGTAAATAAATGGAAAATAAAAATACAGTCTCCTGCCTCTTTGAGATAGTTTTTGTTAGCTTATCAAAGAAGCTGAGTATTTGCTGCCCTCAAGTGGTGTCGTATTTTTTTCTTCGGACAGGCATTCAGAATGCTGCTTCATCCTTTTTATAGCCTAACTTCAGAGTTTGGGTTGTTTGTGTTTTTTTTAAAGAAAATTGAAAGCTTGGGGCAAATAGAATTTAGCTTTCATTCAGAAAATATGGGGGGGTTAAACTTTTTTTTTTTCGTTGAATACTACAGAGATCTGCATTGATGAAGCCTGATTTTGGGTATGCTTCATCTCTGCTCTACTGCATTGTAGAAAAGGAGAATGCTGACATACACAACCACATAAAATGTGGGCAACAAAAAGCCTTAATATTGCTGATTATTCTTTTGTGGCTTTGAGTTTTGGGCTATGAAAAACAAAGCAAGAAATATGGACTGAGAAACATGCTCTTGCTTAAAGAGGCCTGTTCTAAACTACAATGAGGAAAAGTTGAGTTTGCCAGATCTTTGTAGCAGATCATGCTGAATTACTGACAATGGGCTAAAAATGTCAGGGGAAATGGGATTCCTACCACACTTCAAAGGTGGTGTATAACTGATTTAGCAGCTAATCCAGTTACAGCACAAAGACAGCTGGATCAGATTCTCACTCAGCTGAAATGAAAAATAAGGATTGTATTTTCAGACTGCATTACATGAGAAAATATACCTTTCCCAAATATAATCCAAACAGAAACCTTCGTCAACGATGCAAATGCCTTATTACCATCCACCTGTTCTTCCAAACCAGTAACAATTCCTTTGTCTGAAAAGTGATAAGAGCTCCCTCTACTACAGTTTGTTTTATTCACACTCTGCCTTCAGGAGTATTAAGGAACCACTGAACTCACCCTATTGCATCAGACTATTAATGTGTGTCATCAGACCATTCAGAGGGCATGAGTGCCAGGTCCCATGGTGGTATGTCATACAAAATAAACAGATGGTGCCTCAAGGATAATACACATTCGTGGTTACAAGAAGATGCAACAATCAGACAAAAAGCAAAATTGGGGAATAGGAGCAGGACAAAATGAGTGAGGAGAGCAAGTTCTGCACAGTTCTCTATGTCTTTATATAATAAAAAAGTCTGCATATTTGCATGAAATAACAGCTCTGGATGTATTTATGTTTTTCTCCCTCTCCAATTTTATCCTAATGTCCCTGTCCCTCTCTGACATATGTTGCAATCCCATCGTGAAACCAGTCATTTTCTGAAATGTTTGAAAATAGCAGGTGGGCATGACATGAAATGACTGAAAACTCATCATTTTGGACTGGCTCCAAAGGACATGTAAATTGCACATTAAAAGATAAAAAATAAAAATAAGAAAGGAAAAGGAAAAAGGACAGTAAACAATGAAGTCTATTCTCTTTACTGCTAAGGTAATGCATACCCTGAAATAGGATAACTGCATCCTCTGGACCCTTGCCTGGACAGCCCCCGCTGCTGCCCTTCATTGCTGCTGGGAGCCTGGCTGGTGCCAAGGCAGTGCCAGGGAGATGCCTCTGCTGCACTGGGGAACCAGCATGAGATGTAAAGCCTGACGTAGCCAGCATAATAAACAGAGCAGAATGTTTCGTTAATGTCCAACTGTGCTGCCGGTGCTGTAGGCTGAGAACCTCAGCCTCAGCTGCCCTCTCACCTGGTGTACCCCTCAAAGCCTGGTGGCTGGCTTGTTTGCTTTTCATAGAACTCTCTTTCCTTTCACTTTGTGAAACCACACCATCGTTTGTATTTATTCTTGAAGCCGTGCAAGAATAGACATCCAGTCACAGAACATGCTTGCCTTCACAACTGCCAGTCAGTCACAGCAATTACACTTTGGGTTTGCTGCATAATGTTAGCAATTGCTTCTTTTGCATTTTATTTCAGGCCACTGCAGCTCTGTTTCAGAAAACCCTGAGGTGAATGTTCCCGGTCCCTGTGAGCACACAAGCACAGCGAGTAACAGCAGCACACACCCATCTCTGCAAAAACCCTCTTCAGCTGAGGGGTGCTGGGGACACAAGACAAACCTATTCCTAGGCCATTTCCTGTAAAAGATTTCCTTTGATCCTGATCGGCTGTGTCTTACACGTAGGCTACCTGTGGCATCCACACTGGGCAGGACATCAGCAGTATTTTAAGGGCTTGTACAAAGGGGCAATAATGAAGCCTGGGGTTCAGTTCATGGCAAGCAGAAAAGCTACAGAGATCTTGTATCTCACTGCACCCTACCTGGATACTGGATGCAGAGGAGGCATCTTGCAGCTCAGGCCAGTCACCCTGGGAACTTCTCAGTGCAGTAAGTTGTCAGAGCATGTCCGGGGAAACACCTGCACCATTTCCCCTAGGGCTGATCATACGAGAAATCTGTGCTGCAGTGGTCTTGTAGGGCATTGGCCCATCACCACCTGTTGCCAGAAAAGAGCTTTCCTCATCATGCTCAACAAGCACAGGCAGATGATCACACAGAAATGGACACGATAAAAGAGCACAAAGACTAGAAATAGGTTTCAGGTTCCCAGGTGGGAAAGCAGCAAAGCAGAGCTCATCTCAAGCCTCACCCAGCATGTAAAAAATAAACAAATGAAAAAACACACACACAGCGGAGAACTTTCTTTACAACACTTTCATCTGCTCACTGAAGAAGCTGGGAGTGCCATTTCCCAAAGATTTCACTTGCTTGAGGAGCAGTGTAGCACAACATGGCTGAAAGAGAAAAGCCCATCATAAAACTTTGGCCATTTCATGAGGCAACCTAGTGGGAGAACCACAGGGTTTAACAGAATGCCCAAAATTCGTCATTTTGTGAAAACATCCAAACATTTATTCTAAATAAAATACAAACATCTAACTAAAATAAAAATACAAATATCTAACCAAAATATACACATCTAACTTATAAATAGTCTGTCTTTTAACTCCAATATTTTATATTCTCATGACAGATTTTAAGATTATATAACTTGTCAAGTAACATATTCCTTATCTTCATCACACCACACCTGGTTTTCTGTACTAGCAGATGTCATACAAGTATCAAAAATATGCATGCAGAAAAGAACTCAGCCTAAAATGCCATCCATGAAAGGTCAGCATAGTTAAGTCTTCTGAGTTGTAAAAAGGCAATCTCTCTCCAGAGATGTTCTCTTGCAAGGAAGCCCTCGAGATTTGCAGTGTGTAAGGAGAGTGCTCATGGAGATGTCTGTATCACCCTGCTCTGTATCTGACAAAAAAAAAATCTTTGTTTAAAGAGAGGAGTAATCACAAAGGGGTTTATTTTGGTTTAGTTGCTTGACCGATAAATTGAAATAATACGTGCAACTGTAGATGAAGAAGTTAGTTAGGGATTTCCTACTAGTGCTATCAATGTCAAGCACCTGTCAGTCCAGGACAAAAAACTGAAGACACAGGGAAATAATGATCTGCTACCTAGAAACCTTTTTCTTCCTAAACCCTTCAGTTCCTAGTTCAGGCATTGGCAATGCTGTTACCCTAGAAATCTTTACACTGTGTTCAACATTGCATGGCATTCACTGCTTTGTATTCCTGCTCCTGTTTTTACCGTCACACCCACCATTCATACCAGTTTATTCCTGTGTAGTTTCAGCCCTTCTGCTTTAGAGAGGAAGGAACTACAGAAAACAGTAGGTAAGGACCTTTTAATTTTTCCTACTACACTGTAAAACCCAAAATTAAACAATCTGATGGAAGAGGCCACAAAACCAGCATGTGTGTGTGCTCAAATGGAGAGCTAGTAGTACCTGCAGCATCTCTGTAAATAATTACCCTGGTAAGGAGTGAATGTATTTTCAGAGACTATGTCTCTTTTATTATTCCCTAATAAATATACGAGAAACACAGCACCAATGGTCGGTCAGGCAGACCACACATCAGGTCAGAATTTATGATTAAACAGGCAAACAAAGCAAACTTACATTTTTGAGTCTACAAGTCTGCTCAAGCATGAGTAATGATGATGAAGCCCATAAACAAATCTATTAATAGGGAGCAGGGCAGAGAAAAGAAAGGTGGAGCTTCTGCTGCCTTGTTGGGAAGAGAGAATATAAAAGACATAAACTCCTGCCAGGAATTAACACAAAGCCAGCTGTGAACTGCCATGACACCTGTGACAGACTAAGGCTTCAAAGAGGCCTTGAACAAGAAGCTAAGCAGCCAAATATGAGCTGCATGCTCATGTTAGTCACCCAAGAACTCACACACCAACTCATAACTCGGAGATGTTAAGGGTTCCTTAGTCAAGGAAAGGCACATTTGTGGCTCACTCATTCAGCAAACAGAAGAGGTTCTAGTTCATAAAGAAGGCAGCTGAGATGCAAGGGAAAGGCACACAGACGGCAAGAGGAGCTGAACTGTTGCAAGAAAAACTCATGCCATGCACAG
Organism: Pezoporus wallicus; assembly: GCF_028554395.1. NCBI lineage: Eukaryota > Metazoa > Chordata > Aves > Psittaciformes > Psittacidae > Pezoporus > Pezoporus wallicus. The sequence continues at coordinate 1,339,469 of NW_026637351.1, read as the reverse complement.
ACACTTGCACAGAACAGGCTAAAGGACCAGTGCCTGTCTGAGAGTGAGGCATCACAATACAAAGCACCATCTACAAAAAGCAATACAAAAAGCGAGGTGAAGAATACACTGTCTACAAGCAACAAGGGCAAAGAGCCTAAATTGAACTCCTCTGGTTAGAAGAGGCAGAGACAGGCACAGAGGCAGGGGACAGTTATCCTGAACCAACTATAACTTATTGGAAATCTTTCTTAACTCAGCATCCCCAGGCTGTGGCCCCTTCTTTGGGGTGTTTGGGGCAACCCCTACCCAGGACTGCAATCCCAGGATTTTGTCCTCCAACAGCAGCAGTCCCAGATGTAAGCAATGGCCAGGATTCAGCACCAGAAGAGCCTCAGACACAAGCACTTCCCTACAGTAAAAAAAGGCCCATCCCTAGGACACTGCACAAAAACAGGAAACCTGGGTCCAGCTCTCAGATCAGCAAGCACAGGATGGAAAAGGTACCAGCTGAATAACAGCAGGCAGCCACAAGTGAGAAGTAACTGGGAAATGGAAACCACCAAGCCTGAGCACATAGGCAGTGGAAAATGCCAAAGACAGGGAAAAGAACCCAGCTACTCTGGGTTGGAACCATCAAAAGAAGCAAGATGCATCAGCAACATGAAAAACCATGCAGTATGTGTGTCCTCAAACAAAACAGCAGTCAGTTCTCCCACCAGAAAGAAGCAGACAGGCAATTAAAAATCTCCATGATAGAACAGGAAGATTTAAAAGCCTGTAACTGGGGCAGGGTGAAAGCCCACATTCCTCAAGTCAGCACTCTGCCCAAATACCAGGCAGAAAACTGCAGAGAAGCTCAGAGTACTGTGAAAAAGAAGAATGGTGATTTGAGGTGTGCAATTCTATTTATTCCTTGTCTTCATTTAAATACTGATCTTACTGTGTAATAGTTTAATTTTAATAGTTTAATTGTGGAAAACAACAGGGGTTTTGGATAAGACACTGAATGAGGACTATGGTTCAATTTTTTCTCTCTTCTACTGTCTTGAAATGTGACTTTGGTGAGTACTCTTCTTCTCCACACTGCTATTGCACCACTTAAATCAAGCTATTCTTGCACACTTAGAAAAGAGCAATTTCCCATCAAGCCTTCCCTTACTGTGAGTTTGTATAATGCTTAGTACAATGGGGCTTTGACCCTAACTTAGACCTCTAAACGCTACTAAATTAAAAAATGGTCACTTAGCATTTTACAGTACCTGAATGAAGCTACTTCTGCAGATGAAGCCTCACACTAATGTAGAAAAAGTAGATCATTTTACCAGAGAAGGATTATTTGTAGAACAGGCAAAACCAGTCAGCTGATGTGACAGAATGCCACAATATGGGATCTATCATGATTATGTACATTAAAATAGTTACTACAGATTTAGGAAAGAAACTAGAAGCAGATGCTTTATTCTGCTTCAACCACTGTGAGGCTAGTGAGCCCAAAATGTGTTTGATTAAGGGTTAGTTTGTATTAGTACTCAATCATTTCTGGAATTGTTGACTTCCTCATGGCAATAATACAACCTATGTACTGTTGACAGCACATAAAGATTTCTACTTACATAAAGTGATTCTCAAAGTCTGTTTTTTCTGCAGAATAGAAACTGTTGATTTTAGCTGGCAATGGCTGTAAGGAGGATAAAGAATGCCACATTTTTGCTGGGCCAAGGGAACCTTTGGAGATGTAAGGATGCCCTTTTCAGACTCCAAACAAAGCCAGCAGTATACAGAGTGAGGTGGCTGACAGCATGTCTCTGCCATGCATTGCAGGAGCATGCTGCAGGACCTTGGCCTGGCAGCCTGTGCACAACACATGGGACAGGCACCAGCATATCCATCTTGTCATGGTACTGGCTCTGGTCCCATTAGTGCTGTTGAGAGTCCTGGGGCAGTGTAGGCTGATATCGCCAACAGTGTGCAATTTGCTGTCTGTGCTTCTGAGCTGGTGTGGTGTATGGACACACATTCAGTGCCTGAATCTACACTACTGCCTTGAGCTTTGCCAATGGCTGCTGTCATTTCAGTCTGTGATGGCTTTCCCGTTGCATGAGTGGGGCCCCAAAGTGCTTAATCACTAAAGGATCACAGGGACCTAATCACTATAAAGCAAATTGCTTTAAAAATCTAAGTTTAAATGTGCAAATCTTGACCCAAATCTTAAATATATATATGTATATTCCTGAATGTGCTAATTATTATTTTTCCACATAACTGTAGGAGAGAGAGTGCCAAGCATGAAAGATCAGGCAACACAGCCACAGTGAAGGCAGAAAGTTCTGCATGTTCCACTAGAAGGCAAATTGGTTGGCACTTCTGCAGCTCCACTCACTCGCCGTAGTGAGATCGCCTACATAAAGGTGTACAGTAGCACTCCAAAATACCACCATGAGAGATGGGAAGTGGGGTAAGGATACAAATATGCAAAGAAGGTAACTGAAAACCAGATGAAAAAGCATTATCAAAACACAGTACATCGGTGGTTTCCGCTGTTTCTATTCCTCTTACCTATCTGTGACACTAGGTAAACTGATTTTCATCTGTTCATTGTTAAAGAAAATTGACCAAATTTCTGGTCTGCAAAAGAGTTACCATCTCAGAAATTAGGCCACTGTAAGGTATCTCACTTTTTCCCTGCTTTGGAGTTCACTTGTCTGTGTTAAATGGCTTATTGATACAAGGGCAACAAATGCTCTATTTCACACCTTGCCTAGATCACAGGGTAGGTGAGGGAAGAGGGGCAGGTGATAGAGCTTATGGACTGCAGCAGGTCAGAGACATCCCTTAATAACAGCAGAAAGGGTATTTCCAGCGATGCCCAATAACCAGAAATAAAAACGGTATTTTTGACATTGTGGATACAATTTCAAGGCACCGTTGCATTTCTTTTAAAAAATCAATCACATAAAACTCAGGAGACCTCAAGGTCTGCCAAGGATTGATTCACTGTGTGACTGCAACCAAGTTCCTTCCCTTCCAGGTGCTTATGTTTGCTTTGTCTTACCCATTTCGTTCTTTGGGGCAGCGAATATTTCTTTGTGTTTGCACAGAAACTAGAGCAAGGGCACTCCAGTCTTGAGTGATATCCCTTGCTGATATTTTAATGACATCTGAAGATTCATTCAGTGCAGATGGCCTCAAAGTCTCAGACTTCAAATAAGCAAGAAAGTGAAGCACTTGTTCTGGTTAAGAGCACTTTGGCTAAATACAGGACTCTGAATCCACAGGCAGATCAACAGAACCAATTGAACCCCTGGTAGCCCCTCAGGTGAGAATGTAAGCTGCTCTCATAAAGTGGTTGCAGCACTTCCTTCCAGAAGAAAAGCAGCCAGCTCTCCTACCTACAGTGATTCCTTACCAGTCTGCCCAAAGCAGAGCTGACCTACAAATGCTGCTAACTCTGGGGGCCAGAGAGAGAGGAAAGTGGCTCTGAAGTGTCTGCATGGAAGAAAGGCTAAAAGAAGAAAACAGAAACAAGCAAGAAATAAAAAAAAAAAAAAAGAAAGAAAAGAAAAAGAAAAAACTCAAAAAAACCCCAAAACAAAACAACCCCCCACAAGTTAAAAAAAAAAAAAGAAAAAAAACAAAAACAAGAAACAAAAACACATTAAAAGAGGAAAATAGTGAGAAATGTAGCATTAAGGGACATCAGAGGACAATCAGAGACAGTTATTTTTCCTTTAAGTGAAAGAATAAGAACTACTTCAAAGTACATACTTAACCAATCATTCAATGCACCCTACATTTAGTTATTTTTTGCGGTTGTCAAGCCCACCTGTTTTAGTGCCAATGGAAAAGTGGTGGGATTTGCAACACTTACTAGTTATAACATATTTTACTTAGACTGCAGTTGTAAGGTTTTCTTTACTTGTGCCCCACAACCAATTCTTTGAAGTGTGCAATATATACTGTTATTCATTAAAAATGCTGGTTGACCAATGACCACACATGCAATAAAGAAGGAAAAAAAATGGTGTGCTGTTACAAAGCAATTGTGTATTTAAAACCTAGACTGAGAAGGCTAATTAATCTCCCCATTTTCAATAGACTTCCTTGTATAGATCCCACTAGCTGTTCATCGCTCATCTCAAAGCAAGTCAGGTATCCATTTCACTTAATTTCTTCATGTTTATTCATTTCAATACTATTTTTTCACTTCTGACACTTTTTTCAAGTGATGTGAATCTTACCATTTGTTCTGCTGACCTTTACAAAAGTCAGAAGAACTTTCATATTTACAAATCTCCAATTAACATTCAAAATGCTTGTGCCACAGTTCCTATAGCTATGTAAATGTGTCTGAGAAGATTAAATGGTCTAGTTAATTTGCTGATTCCAGTGAAATCATTCAGACCTACTTGAGGTATCTGAATTTAAACCAAGGCCTATGAGGATGCTGGAGAGGGACTCATCATTAGGGACTGTAGTGATAAGACAAGGGGTAATGGGTTAAAACTTAAACAGAGGAAGTTTAGATTGGATATAAGGAGGAATTTCTTTACTGTGAGGGTGGTGAGGCACTGGAATGGGTTGCCCAGGGAAGCTGTGAATGCTCCATCCCTGGCGGTGTTCAAGGCCAGGTTGGACAAAGCCTTGGGTGACGTGGTTTAGTGCAAGGTGTCCCTTCACATGCAGGGGGGTTGGAACTAGATGATCTTAAGGTCCTTTCCAACCCTAACTATTCTACGATTCTATGAAATTACTCATACAGCAAAAACCAGAGGAACTCCTAATTATTAGTGAAGTGCTGCAGAGTGTTAGTGGTAATGTAAAGAGATTATAGATGGTTTCTAAAGGAATTTTAGCTTGTCGGGTCAGCCTTTTTTAACATTAAAGCATTGTAACAAACCACAACCACCAGCTGTGCTTCATAAGCTGTTTCTGGTTTTAAGCCACAGTAGGATTTAGTTCCCTGCATCCTTTCTCACCCCAAAGATTGAGACCAACTAGGTTGGATACTTCTGTCAGAATAGGAATTTACTTTCAGCTGCAGTTTTGAAATAGCCACTGTATTACTTTGGGGCGGGGGGTGTTTACTTTATTGGGAACTCCTTTCCTGGTTCTTCAGCAATTTTGAAATTACCAGTTTTCTTACAAGTGTGAACAGAAGTCTCCATCACATCTAACAAAATCACACCTGGAAACAGACAAATTGTTGCTTTACATATGTATGGAGACTTGCAATATCTCTGAGAATATAAAATACTCTTTAATTTCTATAGCAATTCTCACATGCATCGAAATAAAAGCACTTCACCAAAGCACTGAAGGTGATTAATAAACAGGTTTGACTTCACTCTCTCCTGAACTGGTAAGCAGTAATTACAGCTAGCTGCCCTTTCTTGATACCACATCAGTTGGTCCCTAGAGGATCAGGTAACTCTTTAGAAGATTATTTTTCTTTCCTAGAATGTTTTAACCAAAGCTTTTAGGAGAAAGACAGGCTGTAGTCTTAGGTGACTTGATATTAGTCAAGTCTTACACCTGTATCTCAAGCAAACATCCTAGCTGGAAGTTTGACCAAAGTGGCTCACAAAAACCATGTCAATAATCAACCAGAAATCCCTGGACCAATGCAAAGGGTACAGGTGCTGCTGTATGCATGTATGATAAAGAGTCTCAGAGTGAATGCTCTAATGATTCAGAAGTTTGTGAGAATTTTTTGTTTATACCCTCACAGTCTTGAAGACAGCCACCAACTTTCTTGCCCTGGCCCTAGTCAGCTCCCACACAGACGTATTTATAGGCTGGTGTTGTGCTCAACCTAATAGTAATAAGCCCAGGAAGTCAGCAGCAATCAGACACCCAGGCATCCCTATGCCCATGAAATCAAACCTGCAGGCTGAAAAATCTCACAAATATGAAATCCCACAATAAGGAATATGAAGACGGCTGGGGTATGACAGCTGTCACAATATTGACTTTATGTATAAAAGAAAAAAAAACCTCTTTTGACATTTTTAAATTGTAACAGCTTAATTTGATAATAGTAATTTATAATAAGCATGGTGATAAAGTTTGAGAACAGGATATTCACAAAAAGAATCAGGTTGCATCTAACATGACAATTTCAATAGAAATGAAATGTTATTTAGCAAACCTAAAGTAAATCAAGACAATTCACCACTGAAACCACATACAGTGAGTTTCAGCAGAAAAATATTTTTGTAACTTCTTAGGGAAAGAAAAAAAAAAAAGCTTTTAATAGATGTATAATAAGAACTCCAGCTTCTCCAGTACAGCCAGTTCTAGTTTAGTTTGTGCTAAGCACATACATATATTTACAAAATAGTGCCACGGATACACTAAAGAGAAGGGGGCAGGAAAAGTCTAAGAAATGCAGTACACCAAGTTAAATTGCTTTTGGCAGGAGATAGGCAGGAAGCTTAAAAGTATAGTATATGCTACACAAGTTGTATTTAATAAATTCCTTAAGTCTGGCATGCAGGTTTCAGTCAGCTCAGAACGTCAGCTGAGGCAGATTCAGCTTGCTTCCTCCCACTTAGCCTTGATAGAAAAACATCAAGACAAACCATTTTCCTGCAGGAAAATTATCACCTTGGTGTATCTCTACAAAGACCAGTTTCTTTCTGCTGGAAGAGAGTGTTGCCATAGAATCAATCTCTTCTGTTTGGACTCATCAGAAAGGCATGCAAAAATCATAATAAATGCAAGCCAAATAATCCATGTAAAATTACCACAGTTGAGGAGTTTCTCATGTACAGGTCTGATTTGCTTGAGACTTGAGAAGTTTCAGGTACTGTGCTCTAAATTAACTTCATAGTGAGAAAACAGGAGGGTCTATAAAAATTAGCACTTTCAAATACATTCATTTGAAACCCATTACAGTGAAATAAAGACAAAAAGAAGTAATATTTATTTTGGCTGAAGTTCTTACTTTAAATCTCCCCTAAGCACAGACACACTTTTTCTGTGTTTCAGGTCTTACAATCTTTCATTTAACAGAGAGATGAGAACAAGAGGAAGGAAAGAATAAAAGCTGGTTTGTTCTACTGTGGAAACCCCTCATACTCTGTTCTAAGAGGGTCTCCAGCCTCAGATGTTTACCAATTCCAGATGTTTCAGTGAAAGGACTAATTCTCCTCCCCTCCCCAATCCTAATTGTTCTATAGTATCCTGCAGGATATGGAGAGGGGAAAAAGAGGGTGTTTTCTTCTTGATCCTTATCTGTAAAACAATTTGTACCCTGAATTTTGGGACAGCTTGTCCCATGCTTCCACAGTGTAAACGTGAGCTGTTCTCTGCCTTCAGACAGTCTAATTTCATTGAAGTTATCAAATTGGTTTTATTCAATGATATAACAGCAGTGAGTTCCCAAAAAGCCCACTTGTGTTGGTTTCTCTCCTAAATTTCCCTGTATATCAACATTCATTTGGGAAGTTTTTAAGCTTCAGACATCTGCGATTTATTTTATAAAACAATGGGAGCACAGTAAGACAAACAAAGCAGTAGATGAACAACAAATCTGACTGGTAAAGCTAGCTGTCAATGCATAATACGTTTTTTCAGCAGGTAGACTTCTAGAAAACCTACTTCATTTATTTCAAGAATGCACTGTGATCTTAGTGAATGTAGCCAGAATACACTTCAGGGATAACTTAATTAGTGGTGCTGTTCAAATATACAGCTCAGTTGAGCAGAATATCATAAAAAAGCCTAATAATGAAATTTAAAACACTAAAGGAAGGTAGGAGCATGCTTTGGTGCCAATATTTTTTCTTGTAACATAAAGACCTTCATATACTGTGTAAGAATTTAGCACCAGATAATGAACTGAGGTACCCAAGCTCCCTTCAGTATTTTTGAAAACCTAACATAAATTTCCCTACGTGAATCTGTAAAACTTCCTAACTACATACGTATTTTTCTGTGCTTCTTCAGTATACAGCTACCCTCTATCCCCTTGTGCAGGAATTACACAGCCCACTGCAGTTGCCTGAACTCCAAAGGAATTCCTCTGTCCCCACAAATTCAAGCTACCCGTTTGCATAACACATTTCTAGATCAGCCAGATTTTTAAGACCAAAAGGCAGGTTGCCACACACAACAGGAATACAGGACCAGACTTTAGCTTCCTCAGCAGAGGCTTTTCCTTTTTAAATTAACCTACTTTCTACTTCCCAAACAGATAACCTGTAAGAAGTATAAATTAGGTTATAGAACATGATTGCTTTTACTGAATACATGCATCTGGAAAAGCAGCCGCCCCAGAAAGCCACTTTTCATATAGTTTCAATTTTCTCCCTCATCTGGCCTCCATTATTTCCAGGAATTTGTTTAAATGAATGCTGATCAGTAAGAGCTTTTTACCCTAATTTCTCATTAATTAAGTGCAGAATTCAATCATTTAGGAACACTAACGCACAGTGTACTTGAGTTATTTTACGTTCTCGTTTTAAAAAAGGCCAACAGAAATAAAGAAATCAACAGGTAGGATTAAAAAGGAATTAGTGATTTTGGGTTCCCAAAAGGAAAAAGCTTAAAGAAGTCTGTTGTCATAATCTTTTCTCCGTAAATCAGGTTCTTAGAAAGTCCATCCATTTAGAAACATACATCCATGCGGAAATCCTCCTCTCTTCCATATTTATGAACACACATAGCTGGATCTAAATCCCCCCCTTTTTTTTTCTCCAGTAGAAACACCTATTAGAAACCATTAAATAACAAATTAACATAACAGTCCACCATTAATAGCATTTTTACTCTTACATTTAGAAGTAGCAAATTATCATTCTGTTGCCAGCAGAGCACCAGGAAGCTCTTCAGCAGCACAAAATGTGACACTTCCCTTTCTTACCTGAGGAGTGCTTTTCTCCCCTCCCTTCTCATTCCTACACTAGCCAGTACTGCAGAAGAGGTAAATGTGTAAGATACAGAATTACTGTATCGATTAACTACAAGCAATCAAGCTGCAACTTCCTTACGATGTCGCCATTCCACAATTGGATACTGGGGTCTCAAATACTGATCTCACTGGTCAGGAGGAGGAATGCCATTAAAACCAGAGGAATTGCCTCAGCACAAAACAGACAGAAAAACATCCCTCCCTTGGCACGTACAACCGCCTGCCCAGGCTGGGTGATGGAGACCAGCTTCCCCTAGACTGGAACATGGTTTGCAAAGCAAAACAGTTTGGAGGGAAATGTGGGCTATTTTTATTTGGTATTTAATTTGGAGCCCTTATGTTTGATAATTTCAAGAAAACCTGAGTGTTTATCATTTTCTTGTATAAATGCATGCTAAAATACACAGTCACACAACACAAAGTTCTGTCATCACATGTATCACATGAAGTCATGAGAGCTGTCAACACTGTGCCATATTTGTACAAAATTAAAAAACAGCCTTTTACAGAGACATCTCACATTTTCACTGCTACATGGCTCTTTTCCTTTTCTTTTGTACGTATCAACATGCATAATTTACTTTCCTACATGAATAAATTCTAGCTTTTATTTAACCCCTCTGGTTGCTTCTATAAATAAGGGCTTCATTCAAAGAAGTACAACCTTCTTTTTCTCCTTGTCTTGTTCAGGAGCTCACTGTCACACCTTCTAAATAACAACAAATAAGTTCCAAAACACCTGCTTCTAACCTCACAAAAATTAAACAGAAACACCACCATACCCCACACACTTATTTCTTCCTCATATAAGGCAAACATATTCAGCCAGTGAGGCAATCAACAAGCAGACTGGTTAAGGAAGAAAAAAACTAAAGTCGCATTGTGATTTGCCAGGATGCAAAACAACATGGTTCTCACAAATTGTAAAATTTCAGTCCTAAAAGCACTCTTACCATTCCTTTTTGCAAGTTTTTTCCACATTTTATGATCAGTTGATGACCAAATGTGGAAACCACTTACTTGACCGCTTATACTCATCTACATTTTCTCCCTGGGTCAGGACCATCTTTGTAGGGAGTCCAGCAGAAGTCCCACTTGAAGACTCCCAATAAAGAGTTTCATTTTCATTATGAAGTGTAAATTACCCCAATATTCCCTAAACTACTCAGACTGCTGAGTTACATTCTGAAGGACATAACCAGAAGCAGTAATAATCTGCAGCAAAATAGGAAAAAGATTTGAGTAAATTCAAGAACAAGACATGGATTGCCATCACTGCAGGCAGGATCATCTTTGCTCTGCAGTCCTTAAAGGAGGGGATGGGTGGGGAACAATATAGGAATGATGATAATTAAGGTTTTAAAGAAAAAGATGTGGTGAGGTGATTTACTTAATTCAGTTGGGTCCCTTTGGATGTCTGCATCCATAATGACATCCAGCCAGTTAAAATGGGTCTTTCCCACATACATTTACCTTTAGATAAAATATTGTTGTTAGCTCCATTTTGTACCACTGCAAAAGCCCACTGCCAAGATCCCCTGAAATGCAGTTCTCTAGAGCCATTCTCTACATTAAATAGGCGTGGGCTTCTTGGCAAAAATGAGGGACATGGGAGTAACAGCGACACGCTGTGAAAAATACTGGTATTTTTATAAAAAGTAGTATTACAAAGGATAGCACTTACGCATTATGCAACAGGATGCACCTTATATAAAAAAATAATCCCAAACCATCAGTTAATACTTGCATTCCTTCTTTCAGAAATGCCTCAAGCTAAATAAATTAGGTGATATTGCTTCATAAATTCGAACAAGCTAAAACTCACCTGCCAATATCTCTGAAGTCACAAAGATCATGGAAAGCCATTAGCTATGATGTACATCTTTATAGGTGTTGTATCTAGTTTGGAGCTCCACATTTACTTTTGCTTGTTCTGACAAGTGACTCCTCCAGCACTCACCTGATTTCTAAATTGATTAAATCACTGTGACTGATGGCAAAGAGGTTGGGACAGCAACTCAGACATTAGTTAGATTGAATAAAATTCATCAGAGGAACATTTTGTGACACTGGTGACACTGAATGCATACGACATTGTAGTGTCAGTTAAGGTTGGGGTTTTTTAAGTTGTATTTCTCAAAATTTTACCCACAATAGTCCCATTTCCAATTGAACAAAGAAGTCAGGTGTCATTAAGGGCATCATAGGAACAGTAAGTAATGCAAGAAAAACATACTGCTTAGAAAAGCAAGAAACCTCCTCAAACTTGCACAAATTACTGCATAGGAACAACGGAAGGGCAGACTGTGAGGAAGGACAGCACTGCAGCATCAAAATCTTTACCGCATTATTTCTTACAGCTGAAGTGCAAAGTCATGGCACAGTCAAACTATTTGTCATAACACTGTTCCAGAGGTACCAAACACCACTCTTCCTCAGCTCAAAGCTACCATACCTCAGGTGAGAGGCAGCAATTTATTGCATGATGGTCCCTACTTTGCTAGGATGCAAATGAGACTGGTTCTCTTAATTTACTGAAGATCAAGACTACCCACACTGCAACCAGCACATCTTGGTGGAGCTGACAGTGGCATTTTCACAGTCTTTTCAGCCAGGAATACAAATGTTCATCTGATCACAAAGTGATTTTAGTCATCATTTACCTAAACTACATGAAATACAAGGAAAACCACCTGCCCTCTGTGCTGGAAGTTTCATCACAATTTTACTAACAGAATAAATACGAAAGATGAAATCAAATTTCAAGCAAAATATGCAATTTCTTTTCATTTCTGTTTATTTTTGAAACAGTTTCTGAAACAGAAATATGTTTTTTAAACTCTTTATGAAATTTCTTGAGAAAGATACTACATGGGCAAATTTCCACATAGAAAATTCATCAGATTTTACAAGGGGGGGGAAATAAAAAAAAAAAAATAAAACAAAAAATAAAAAATAACCACAATCCACAACCCAAAGCAAAAAAAAAAAAAGCACAAAAGCCAAAAAAAAAAAAACAACAGACAAAAAAAAAACAACAAACAAAAAAAACCCAAAACATAACAACAAAACACACCAACATTTCCAGCTAATTGCATTGGTCCTCCTTTCAGAGGAGGACCACTGAAAACCTCATTGAGTTAAATATGAGATTTGGGTTTCTCTGTATACTTCCTTTTGGGATCTGCAGTGTAAATACTTGCCCAGTATGGACTTTTTCTTTTAAAATTATCCTGTTCTCCATTTCTCAGATAAACAAACCATTAAGAGACATATATTAGGCTGCAGAAAGTGGTTGCTTTCATTGAAAATACTTATCTAGGAAGCAGGTGCCCCAAGTCCCTTTATGACAGCTTCAGTTATCTGTCTCTCATTCGTGATATCCAGCCACTTGTTTCTCTGAATGATGATCAGTAAAAGTTAATTTCTTCTTACCTTTAGCAGGGTCACCCCTGAGGAAATACAGTCCATGGGTGACCTGTGCCGGGCAGAGACACTGAGAAAGAGAACAGCAGAAAAACCTGAAGAAGCCAAAGAGCAGCCTAAAGTAATGATTATGCACATGCTCCCAGCCCTCCCACAACCTTGTACTCCCACAGCCTTGTACTCCCTACCTTGCTGTAGGGACTGGAGTGGGTTTAGTGTAACCTATGGCGACAATACAGGGAGGTGAGACTGGAAAGGAGGGACAATAGGTGTTCGGCTTCTACTGAGCCCGGAGAAGGGGGAGGAAAGTTGTTTAGTAAGTGTTTATTTAATTGGTTTTGTCCTCCTTTCTCTCAACACCAGAAATGGTGTGATCTGATGTTTGTGTCAGTTCACAATAAACTAGATTAAATAAAAATTCCCTGAGCGGGGGCAGTTTTGCCTGCAACAATTGCCTCAGTCACTTACTCGTCTCTGCCTGCATTTGTATTTATGACAAAATAAAACCAGCCTTCTAAGCACAGTGACAAAGAAGTCAGAATTTCAAAAGTAAACAATCACTGCTCTACTCATAGCGCTTATGTGCGTGTGTTAAAAGTGAAGATCCTAGAGTTTTTGCAGAAATGTATTTCACATCCACCTACTGTAAACAGCATGAGACTTTTTATACCATGACAAATTAAAAGTCACAGGATGCTTATTCTTATAACAGCTGCAGAACATTTCTATCACAGTCAATTAAATAAAGTAATAGATCTAAGCTCACCATATATTCTCATGAAACTATTTTTAAGGTTTAAAAGTCTTTTCTCATGGACAGTTCATTTTCCTACCCCTCTGCTTCCCGACTTGACATTAATTCATGATTGAAGTGCCATAATCAACACCAGGAGCTTGGTACGTACCTAGTCTGACTGGAGGCACATACACTACTGATGTCTAAATTTCCAAAATACTACCATTCACTTAAGGGATCCCAAAGTATAAAGTGAATGTCAGCAAATCAGGGTTCCACCCACTGTCATGGAAGATCTTAAAGACTTTCTATCATCTCAGATCATTTCTCATAGAAGGCTGTCATGGGCAGCTATGCACGAACCAAACCAAAGATGCAGTCTCCAAGGCTGCAGTGGGTTATATACTTACAGGAACAACGCAGGTTTATAGAGTGTCAAAATCTCAAGCTGTAGGGTAGCAAAAAACTACACATTTTATCATAGTTGCAAAGTACTGATCCAAGTAGGTTTCTCAGGCATGAAATAAGTCCCATTCCCACCTCCCTCCTGGATATTTTACAAAGGAAGAACATGTATAAAGGAATGTTCTAGCTGGAATTTAAAATCACAGAGGTTCTAGGTCTGGATCAAAACAGGATTTCTCCACTGCCTCACAAAAGGTCAAAAATGATTCTGCACAAGATGGTTTCTCATGCTGGAAAATCAGATTTCTTCTCATTAGTGGAGCATCAATTTGAGGGGGAACTCTCATCTTCCCTGGCGGATCCAGACAGGAAGGAGGTGAAGGGGAAGGCTATTCAGGCAAGTCATCTCCTAAGCACTAGGTTGTAGACCATGGGACAGCTAGATGAGAAGGGGCCACGTGCGCAGGCAAATTGGGAAAATGCCTTAGCAGCCATCCTGGTGTCGGTCAGGAGCAATGCCTTGCACTGCTGAGCAGGGAGTCAGGACACACACAAGCACAGGGTACAGCTGGGCACACAGGTCAGCATAACAGAGGGGCTGCACTCCTATTAACAACTGGCACAAAACTAACAACCAATTTGAACATCAAGCTTGAGCCTGAAGTGATGAAACATTCATTCCAATACATCCATTTGTGACCTTTCCTCCTAACCTGAGCTCATCTAAAAGGAAGAAATTCAAAGTTGTTTGTATGTAGAGATGAAAAAAAAGGTAGCAAAGAAAAGAAAGCAGATACTAGTATTTCAGAAGAAACTCTTCTACTTTAATAGCAACTCCTTTCTAAATTTCTTAAAAGAACCTTGCTAGTTAACTGGGGGATTTCCTGTATTTTTTTACTGTGCTTTTGTTTCTTGTGTCTTGGATTGCACAAAATTTAATTCTGCTTCATCAGCCAGTGAAGAATTAACAGATACCATAAACTGAATAATGAAGATTTTAATTACTCATTCCTGTTTTCCACTTGACACCCTCTCTCCATCCTCCCGTTCTCCAGGTTTATGAAGTAGGCCACTATGTAAGCAGCCCAGTACCAAAACCAGATGGGTAACTGGATGAGCACTTGCTCCTGTGTAAATTTATCATGGAATTAAATACATAACAAGCAAATATTCAGCTCTACTGGCTGTGATCACAGACACCGGCAGTGAGACGGACATGATTACTTGCATGGTTACTGAAGGAGTACACTCCATGCAGGTGCAGTCAAATGCTGTGTTAAGGATCTTCTCTCAGTCCCCTTTCCAGAGAAATACTTTGCAGAATAACAGATCTGAAAAAAAAAATTACTTTGTGAAGTTCAACTTAAAATTACCTTTTTCAAGATCATTCCTTTCTTTTAATGTGGTATTTCCATATTGTGTCTTCCCCACAAGTCAGTATATGATTTTTTATATTAGAAAGGTGAATAATATGCTGACTCTTACATAATCATGAAATAATTTTTAGCCCCTTCCTCTACTCCCTATGACAAGAACTGCATCTAATATGATGGTAACTTTAAAAATAAAAAAGTCCACAAAAAAAACTGAAAACTACCATTGTGAAGGAGACTCATGCAGGAAATACAACAGAATCAGAGCCAGAGTATTAGCATAATAGTTCAATTGAAAGACCCGAAAGTGTACTTGTGTATTCTCATTTTTTAAGTGTGAATGATTATTTTCCTTTGGAAAATTCTAAAAGAAGCATCCAGAGAACCCCAAACCCGGGTGCCCTGTATCATACCTCCCTTTACATCCTGTACAAACAAGCAAGTCTATGAAACTAGGGCTTTTTTTTCTCATTGCAAATATGACCTAATGTGGCTTTCACCTCTTTAGCTGTGATCTCATCTTCCCTAGCAAGCTGAGTAGATCTACATGTCTGGTCACTATTTTGATGGAGGCAGACAGGGAAAACATCAGCTTGTACCACAGCTCTGTGGCTGATCCAGCAAATGGCACTCTCTCTTCTGACTCAGCACTGAGTCAACTCGTGGGGCTCAGTGCCATGGGAGACGATATTTCCAAAAGAGATGTGTTTCCACTAAAATATAAACTACAATCCAGATGAGGACTATACACAGCTCTTGCCAGCCAGGACAATGAGAATGACAGCTTTCCATGTGTAAAAAATTCAGAAAGCCAAGGAATCTTTTCTTTCCTTCCTGACAGAGAAACTAGATGATTTCATGCAGTTATGAAAACTAAAACCTTCACAGCAAGCGGTGTCACTGCTGTCTTCCCAGGGCATCAGTGTCCTCACCACATCTGCACACAAAGACCTCTAGTCTTACTCCGCCCACCCGCATTTGCCTTAGCAAGCAAGGCCATGTATCAGCCTCGCACTCCACCACAGCTCCTTTTCCCTGCCTGCAAAATGGAGCTGGAAGCACTGGATGCATGGCTCTAAGTGCGAAGGAAGGCACAAACACATAAACCCAGTTTTCCATGAGAGGAGCCCACAGCTGCAGTAACGGAGCATGATTCGATGTGAGGGTAATAGTAGAAAATGCTGTAGAGTCTCCTCAGCGCACTCAGTAGTTAAACACTTCCCTGCATTACCACACATTTTTGTTCTCACAGAGAGTTTCCTGATGAAGTACAGGATAAAAAGATGTCCATCTACAAACTCCCTCAAGAGACCATCTGTGTTTAACAGCACGTGTGAAAAATGCATTTTTGTTTTTTGGTTCGAGTTTGGATTCCCAAACACTGAATAGAACACCAGACCCACAGGCCTTTGTCCGTTACACATGCCACCACACTACAAGAGAAATTGCGTCAGCGGTGTTCTTGTGCCTGGGGCCAGAAACTCTGTTTCTGCCCCAATTTCACCTAAACCCTCCCACGTGCTCTCCTCTGGAATCCCCAGTGGAAGATCTGGTGCAGCTAGCCAGAAGCTACACTGCCCCACAGAGTCCCAGTCCCTTCTTCTTTCCACCTCTGCTCTGTCCCCCTTGAGGTGGGCACTGGTCCATCACCAGCACAGGCTGCCAATGCCAGCACCACAGCAGCTTGTCCGCTAGCCTCTGAAATATGGTTGGGTCTCTGGATGGTCCCAATATAGCATAGCCTACAGGCTGCGGAAAGTGCAGTCAGTGCTCAGGACTCTGACCTGGAACCAATAAACAATCTTTAAATCCAAAGCAGATGCCTAGTTCCTCAAGTCTTCCAGCTATAGGTACCATGGTATCAAGCATACAATCAGAAGATTGTTTCAAAAGAACAAATCCTACAGGGAAATGCACAGGACTCACAGCTATCTCCTTGATTTGCTGAAACTATGAAAAGATGAAGAAGGAATGGATGTTCTCACCATAGCTGGTTTCTGCTTTGTCTCATGGCCAATTTCCACACAGCCTTCCCATGCAAGTAGGGAAGTATCCTGATGGTCTGCTCATTCCAGTGCTAGCTTTAGTTTGACAGATAACCAGGCAAAAGTATTTAAAGAGACTTTTGGGTCATCCATAGGCCCCATTTTGGAGGTCTAGTGTGGTTGCTTAACTGTATGCTAGATTGTCATATATTTACATATATTTACAATGTACATGTGGCTTTCTCACCAATGCAGCTAGGATTGACTGGAAAGCACAGCCACTTACCTCCAATTTTAACTCAGTAAAATGTTTTTCCATAGGAAAATGCCAGTTCCTGAAAAATATGCATATATATTCTGCAGGAACAGATTGATTGAATCAAATCTTCTAACAGCAACCAGACACACATCCCAGAGAAACCTGGCTGGTTTCCTGCTAGCTTGCTAGCTTCCCTGGTGAGCATGTCTGGGCCCAAGGACTCCCTGCTGTGATCATCATGGGGAGCCCTGTCCTTTCCTATTTAAAATTTTGAAATAAAATCTTTCTTCCGTTAATTAAATGAAATTTCATATTCCTGCTCAGTGGGAAATTAAAATTTCAAGAGATTTCATTTCAATACAGAAAGAATGTGAGAATGACCATAAACTTGGCCATTTCTCCCACTACAGGAATTTGAGGTTCTGACAAGCCCTTCTTACACATCAGTGCTTACTCCCTTCCCCACTTCTGCCTGGCTAAAGAGAACTGGTGGAAATCCAAACCTGATAAATTAACATTTGCAAAAAATTAAACTAAACAACTGTTAGGAGTTTAACAACAAACGGGAGCCTAGGTTCCATGGGGACCAACCATGGAGAGCAGCTGGCAATAAAACTTGAGTTCATGTGGAAGTGGTTAGGAAAACAAAACAAAACAAAACAAAACAAAAATACAGTTTCAGCACACAAACTCAAGCTTCTATTCTCACCCAGGCCTTGGGGGAGGGGGTGAGATGTGGGGAAGGGGAAATAACAAGTAGTGAAAAGAACAACGCAACTTTTACATGGCACCTTCCATCTGCGAATTTTAGAAAGTTTGATAAAGGAGGTCCCCTTTTACAAATACAGAAGCAAGCACACACACAAAAATGAAATATAATGAAGATTAGCAGGCCACTGACAGGTATATAATCCAGGTTTTCTAGCCACGGCCTAGCACCTAGTCTTCAAGAGTTTATCAAAGTGATGTTCAGATTCAGATTCTCAGGGCATAAGCCTTTTGCTGTTCTTCATAGACAGTCGCTGCCTGTGACCCCTGTTCTGCTCATACAGTCAACAGGCAGAACAGGCACTGAAGCTCACAGGATTTTCAAATACAGCAAGTTTGTTCAGCTGGGCTGACACTAACATGATCACCTTCTTCCTCCTAAAAGCCATTTATATAATTCTTCCTCTTTAGGAACATCTTATATGGCTGATATTGTCATCTTTCTGGATGAAGATGCAATCAAGACCAAAGATGAAATTAAGACCAAACTTTTGGTCTTAAATTAGCCTGCACTCTAAATACAGGATTTCCTACATGGGGAAGTGGCAGTGGCTTGAACTGCCAGAAACTCCACAGATTAACTTGATTTTCTGCCTTTCCCATTAAAGGAACTGGTTTTCATCAGCCCCCAGTAACTGGTTCAGAGTATGCCATCCGTCTTGACTGCGTACACATACACACTCTTATCCAGAGAGGATTCTCTTTGCCCATCTCAGGGCATGGTCAAAAAGCCCTGAGATCCTAAGGATCCTAAGGGAGCATTTTAGCCCCAAGCATTATAACTTATAGGCTAGCATGAGATAATGCTTTGGCTATCTCATTGTAGTAATTTACACAACAAGCATATGATTCCTTTGTAGCTGGTGTTAACATTTCAGATTAGGGCTATAAAGTGTGTCAAGAGAAATGAACTAGACAGCTGGTCATACTGTTGGAATTTATGTGGGAAGCAAGAGAAGCATCTGAAAAACACTGAAAAATAAGTTTTAAATGTGGAGAAGGAGAAAATGTAGTTCAGCAGACATGGATGGCAGGTAAGAGGAGGCTGCTTCTCCTGCTGCATTTTCCACCATGCTATCTACACCACTGTTAGGCAATATAAATGCAAGGAGTACTTCCATGTGGAAAGATACAGAGGAATTAGCTAAACCACTCCTGCAGAGAACAGCATGATTAGATTTTGTATGGCAAGAAACAGACTTCCAAACCGAAGTAAAACTGCTCTTAACAAAAAATTCTGCTTTGACACAGCCTTGCTACATACATGACACATACAAACCTCATCATAACATAGGCATTAGGGTAGGTGTTGAAGGAAAGCTTGGTATCAAAGATGAGCAAATTAGTTTCTATCCTGATTTTTTCTGCTTTGAGAGTCATCACTTTTTGGTTTTGCTGCTGCTATTTCTTTGATGCAATAGCTGGCAAACCTGCAGGAAGAGAACCCAGGTTTTCTTGGTTCTAAACCAAGAAAATTGAGCTGCCAGATCATAGCACCTTTCTGCACAGAAGGGTCAGTAGCAAGTACAAGAGAAATGTCCCACATGAAAACCAAGTCAGAGAAGAAACTCAACAGTTCTGAATTTTGTTGCCAGAATTTTGTTGTTCATTTGTTGGTAATAGGGAAATTTTTGAGAGGAGGAAAATGTAGTGTATTACAATGACAGCATAGATTATTTCATATAAATCTGTAATTCTCAGTATATTTAAAAGCCCACAGAAGTGGCAGCTCCAGCAGCAGAGACATCTTCCATCCCTAGACATGTATTATAGACATTATTTATTGTTTCAAAATGAAAAAGCCTTTAACTAGAGGATATGCTGCCAGTTCCAGATTTGCAGCTGTCTCCTAAAGGGAAGGTAGGGTTTCCCCTCAGCCCTGGATAGATCTTACTTTGTCAAACTGGTAGTCCTGCACTTATCTGAGGCATTGAATGATGCATGATTTTCAGCTACAACGAAACATCACCAGCTTTGGGAGTCACAGGTCCAAATTCTTCCTTTTAAAGTTAAGATTCAGCATAGAGACCTTTCTCACAAAATGGACTTACAGATTAGATAAGGCAATACTAATAATTCTCAGACAGAGAAAGAAACTGAACCTAAAATTTCTAGAACCTACAAGAGTGCTTTGAGAGTTAAGTGATGAACTCAAGCAAAAGCAACCAGTACCCATGAACTCGTTATGTCCAATCAAATTGAGCAGGAAAAAAAAAAAAGGGGGGGGGGGGGGGGAGGGGAAGGGAGGCAATGGAACATCCTGTCCTTCAATTTCCAAATTTCCAGTAAAATGCCAGTTTCCCCAATGCAAAAAGTGAACACTTGCAAACTTAACATGAGAATCTTCTGAATCTTTGCAGTTTGTGGGAGCTCCTGAGCAGATGAGTTTTGCAGATTAAAAACTGTGGGCTTTGACTGCATAAGGTGCAGGTAAATACTTCTCACTGCTACTGTTATAGCAAGCATATTCCACCAGTTAATAAGGTATCAAAATTTGAAATACAGGCATACGGGTAGTGTAGGAATTTGAGTAAACTCATTTGTTTCTGTGAGATGGAACTGCCTCATGCCATCAAAGGTGAAAATTGCTAATGACTAGAAGTCCAACATCTGTTACACCACCTTTTCTCTCTTTCACATGAAAGCATAGTCCATATGAAACTCTGGTAGGAAGCATGGCCTCATGAGCTTTACTCATGCTAACAGGACGCCGTGTCCATCTCTGCCTGGCACCATACCCAGCCTCCGATTTCACCTATCAAATGAAGCAGGGATGCATAGTACTTCTGTAAAATACCAACCTGACACCATCATGGAATCTTATACCCTCCCTGCTTTTCAACTACATCATTATTTAATATCTTAGGGACATCACATTTTAAAAAAATTAATATTAATTTCTATTTTATACATTTTCCTTTAACAGCAGAAAGCTTAGCTAATGAGACAGTTGCTGAGACTTATTTTGCTTTACTACCACTTGGGAGCCTCTGTTTTATAAAAGACAGCTATTTGTTAAGAAAAAAAAGGAGCTGTTTTGAATTTCATCAGTATTCACTGCAATAACAATAGTCAAAAACTCCAGCAACAAGCACAAACAGAAGATCCCTCCCACCCCAAAAAATTTGTATCAGATTTGCACAATTTTTCTTCCAAGACTTCTAATTTTTTCCAGCAAACTAAACCTTAGTAAGAAAAGGTGACAGGAACTACAACATAGTTCTGAAATGCCAAGGATAAGCATAACAGTTACAAGACACAAGGAATTTTTCTGAATACATTTTTAACATACAAAGAAAACATTACAAACCCATTGTCCTTATTAGAAAGAATTCAGCTTCACATCCCTTCATATTTTAGGAACAGAAATTGTTGAAACTTGCACACTCTCATGCCCCAATAAGGCTTAAGACAAAAGTTATTCCTCTGTATTGATTAGGGTGTGTAGATACCTACAACAAAAGGATGTGAAATACACAGCCATACTTCCAAGCACAGGTCTAGTTGGAGACAGAGGCTATCAGAAGCTGTGCTGGCACTTTCAGCATTGGCAGAAGGGACAGAAAGCATCATTAAAGGTGAAAGAGAAAGACATGGAAAGGAAGGCAAGGGGGAAAACATACAGGACAGTGAAAGCACTGAGTCAAAGGAGCTCTGAGGATAATGAAGGAAACTCTATGTTGCCCCTACAGAGAAGCAGGGAGAAGAGCTCCTTTTCTGACTGTATCTAAGTGCCCTCTTCACAACTGCCATGCAGCCTGAAGGCTTCACCCTTAGTAAGGGAAAATGAATTTAAAGTTTCACAGATGTGTTGTTTCAAAGCCTTTCATGACTTTTTAACTGAGCTAGAAGCACTGCCCAGTCCAAGTGAATCAGGGCAGCCACAGCAGTGCTGGACAGTTGTACAAATGTGCAACTTCCCTCAAGAAAGAAGAAACCATACATGCATAACCCTGCTGGCTAAAAAAGGAAAAGACCACACCTTTAATTAAAGTTAAAAAAACCCAAATGAACAAACAAACAAAACAAAATCATGCAAAGGCCAAGGCCCAGTAGAGAATTCTATGTGGAATTTGCATGGATAAATTTTATCTGGAGTGTATATTCATTAAATAAATGCTGTGGATGTTGTTCATCTGACTCAGTATAGACCCCTCTGTTTATGTTTTTGCCTGTGAACTACTTTACAATGTACTGAGAGAAACAGGCACCTCCAGGGTACAACTTCTCTACTAAGGCAGAGAGGTAAAGCATGTCTAATAAATCATACCCTGCAACGCCTGATTCTCTCCACTGACTATTTGGAGCCCAGCAAGATTAGCTTAGATAAAGATATCCTGTGCAAATGTCTGAAGACATGAAGAACATGCAAGATGATTCACACCCTGGCTAAAGGCTTCAAGAGACCACAACAAACCGTTGGTTTAAATCAGAAATGTCATGCTTTAAGGCAGGAGCTACACCAATAATCAACTGGGGTAGGGTTACCAGACTGCTTAGTACATTCATAGGGTACAGCTCCTTCTGCTCCACAAGTAATCCTAAAGACTTTTGACCAGACTGCCTGTGTGGCGAAGGTCTGGATGATGCCTGGTTGGTACACCACATCCTGTCACTGGTCAGGAAGAAACCTGAGGACTTCCAAGTCTCTTGAGGACAAATTACTCAGAGAAAAATCTTAAAGGGTTTTGAATTATTATTATTACTTAAAATGCAAGCGCCTTAAAATAGCATGACCAGGAAGGGTGGATTCAGGGAGTTGCCATTTGACAGATGTTGACAGTTAAGAAAAACTCTTGAATCCAGCCCGAAGATCCACTGACAGAAATAGGCTTGACACCCAGATCTAACCAGTGAAACAAATGCCCAAATCTCTCCATCCTCTGGTGCCTGGGTGCCAGATGTGTCAGCATCTAGTCAACAGCAGAGAGGCCACAAAGGACTTCCTCAGTGTAACAAACAAAACCCAGTCCCGGCATGTGTCATTTAATAAATGTGCCTTTCAGTGCTTAATGTTGTGGTTCCCAAAAGAGCCCAAGCAGCAGGAAAGGAGGATTAGTGTCTTTCCAGAAAGGACACAGCAGTGAGTCACAATCTCAGCACTGCTGTGAGTCACTTTGACAGTGCTGCTGACTGGCTTGGCTACAAACATAAAATGACAAAACATTCCCTTTGCATTACAGATCCTGGGCAAATCCCCAAATCCAGATTAGAAGATGCCTGTGGTCCAACTCTATGTAAGAACCTCCCCTCTGCTTCTGCTTGGTTTTATGACAACAGGAAGCGGAGAGGAGCTGAAACCTAAGACAACTGGACCACAGCTATCCTTGCAGCTCTGCCTCATCACCCACTGAAGCAATGAGCTCCACCAAAATCCTAACTTTTCACTTACTGCAGTATGTGCTGCTTCCCAAGATACAGCCTGTGGTTTACAAAGAGTCTGCTTGAGTCAGTATCATGATCGGAAATCAATTGCCTGCATGGCACAGGCCCTATGTGCACCTAAGAGTAGAAGAGGAGAGGAAATTTGCACCACTGACACATGACCAGGCAGCTGGGGTGCTGAAGAGGGCTGCGCTCACCCCCTCCAAACTTCACAGGTATAATCCCACTGCTGATGTCCTCCACAGCCACTGACTTGGCACAAGAGCTTCCACTCTGCCCTAATAAGAGGAGCAAGTGTGTCTACTTGAATGAGGCTTTCTTTCTCTCACTGGCTCTCTTAACATAAGCTTCAGAAAGCCCTTGGCAGTCATCCCTGTGCAGTATAGTGTCTGTGGCCCCAGGAGTATAGAGTCTGTGGCCTAGGGCAGGACAATAAGCCTCAAGTACAAGGGTCATAAGGAACAGGAGATTTTCCTTGCCTTCCACCAGGCTGAAAAATTCATCCTCATTGGGGCAAATCTCTAACAAATATCTCTTTGCCTAATTTAGATCAAAACATTATGCCTTCATTGGAATTGCCATCTTCCCCGTAAACAGATGACTTCTCTGATCAGAGCTTGAACCTTCACTGGAAAGCCTTCAGCTTTCAGGTAACAATCTCAACATAACTTAAGCCCTGGACTTAATTGGTAAGATGATCCCAGAAGAAGATGGTCCTAAAGGCATTGCTTGCTGAGCCAACAAGACATTTCATTCCCAGCCTTCCTCTCACTTGTATCGAAGTGAAGCAAAGCAAGACAGATAAACACGGAGGTTTTCAAAACCTGCTGGAAGGGTGAATCATGAAATGAGTCCTGCAGGCAAATCTAAACTTCTACATCAAGACACCTCTGGCATTTCCAAGAATCTTTTGTGTAGACAATATAGCAGCTCATAGCTTAAAGAAATCACAGCATTTCATGGCATGATATAACTCAATAGAATACCTGGCATTTAGATGGAGACCAAAAAACATTTCATTATACAAAATCCTCAAATCACAAACACTACCTCACACTTTCAGATTACATATGTATTGATTAAAACTGAGCAGGGAAGAAAACCATTCTCACTAGAAAGACACTTACCTGGTTGCATTATCCAGTTATTTCAGAATGTTTACAATTTGAGAATCTGTTCGTTGTGTCTCAAGTCAAATTTTCTTGGAAGAGGAAGGAAAAGCTGTGCAAGAATATAAATATCTAGAAAACACAGGTTTGAATTCAGGCTGTGCATGAGCTGCATTTCCCAGCTGTTCCTGTCAGCATTTTGCTGCCAGAAAACCTAATTCTTTGACTCTTCGGATATTAATTTTTTTTAATACAGAGTTTACGGAAATGAAAGAAAAGAGCTGCTAAAACCTTTTTCTTTGCTATTTAATTTTCAGCTAGGTACATAATATTTCAGAGAAAGTGGTATCCAAGCAACAGGTTTGAAAGGGGCAAAGTATTAAAAGATTGTTCAGTCAATTATCTTAGCCTGAGCATGCTGTTAACTGGCATAATTGCCTTTGATGCAAAACATACTTTCCTTCTTACAGTTATAAATAATCACAGTATATCCAAAAGCTATATTAATAATGAAGAATATCATCTTCTGCAGTATTCTTCTCACTTCCAGTACACACTCACATATATTTTCCCCTCTAGACAAAGCATCACATCTCAGTTAACTAGAAAGCACCACCTTGAAGCAATATATGATTTTTATTTTCAGTTAACTACAGCCAGCAAGGTGATATCTCTTCTGCATTCATAAAATACTTAACGTCAGATCTATCTGTCTCAAAAGACTAAAAATAATTTTCCACTGTTTTATTCCCTTAGCTCCATTGAACTAATGCAGCTGAAAGATCATGAGTGTGATTCTATATAGGCATTATTAAAGAAATAATGAGTAATGTAACACCGTATTACAGAAGCTTTTTGATCAGAAGAATATATGTTAATCATGACCAAAGTGTTCCCCTGTGATCGCTGAGTCAAGGTTAGGGGTGATGATTCATCAACTAGAAAGAATACAGTTTGACTTTCAGAGTTTCCACAGTTGGCAGATAGTAAAAAGAAAGCTTTCTATTCCTGCAATGAATATATTTGATGGAAAGACAGCAAATAGAGAATCTAAGAATGCTGTATCTGCAGAACTGGGCAACAGTCCTGGAAATACTCATATTTAACAAGCACAATGTTGTTCACACATGTAAACTGGTGTGTGCGCATATGTACTTGGAGCACTAGGCTTTGGTTCAAAAAGCAGAACAGCACCTTATGACATGACAACATTCCTTCAAAACTACCATAGATAAGGCTGTTTCCTCCACAGAATTGAAAATGAAAAGATTTCTCCCAGAGGAAGATATCTGGCAGCATAGATGCTAGAGCTGCGAGAAGACAGGTTACCAGGCAGCAAGAAAGCATCAGCAGGAGATACAGCTATCAATCTTCTCACCCTAATCTAGACCTACTTTGACAGAAACTGAGCCTTCACTTTAGCAAACCAACTATTGGGCACAGTTTATGAAAGAAAAGAAATGAAGAAGGACATATGGCATCTGCCTGGCTCCTAGCAGAACTTCTCTCCTCAGACCTCTTCCCATCTGCATTGCCCTGTGCCAGAATCATTCTGGGTACAATGTGCTGATGGGAGACTTTTCTCCTCCATTGCTCTAAGCCTGCATACAAGCCCGTGCAGCTCAGCGCAGGAGCACACCACAGGGTCTTGGCAATACTTCTATCTCAATTGGCCCTTTGGCACCAAGTGGTCCAATACACCTCCCAGTAATTTTGTCAATCCATTGTGAAGGGGTAAAATGAAAAAATTGCCTTTCATCTTATAAAGGAGATAAAATTTTGTATCTGTCTTATATCAATATGCAAAGTATAAGGAATGAATTACACTTGGAGATTAACAGAATAATAGAATAGTTAGGGTTGGAAAGGACTTCAAGATCATCTAGCTCCAACCAGCCTCACAGCTATCTCTCACCCTGCTTTAGCTCCAAGGTGGTTTTTGTTTTCCACTCAGCTAGTTCAAGTCAACCTAAGCCTCAAGACAATTCCTATAGTTCCCAGAGCTGAGAACCAATCTGTGTGGCAAGCCTCTTCTTCTGGAAGAGACTTTCCAGAAAAGGTTATTTAATGTGGCATAAAGGATTTCCTTCAATCCTCTGTTCTTACTTTCAGTGGATCTTTCCAATACCTCTCTCATGTGACACTCGATCTAAAGAGGAAAACAGCTTAAAATGTTCCCTAGTGTAAAAACTCAGTGGCAGTTTCAATCATTGTTGTGTAAAGATGTCTCCAAAATGCAAATTCACACATGGAAGATTCAGCAAAGCTTGCCACCACCTTGACCATAAGCAAATGCATTCACACAAAGCAAACATCTTTCCTGCCCTGGAAGGTAGGTAAGGCAGAGTTGCATCATGTAACATATATTGAAACCAATCTCCCAAGGCATACTACTACTCAAATACAATTGACACAAACACATCAATAAAAAGAAAGAAGTTGGGTCATTGTTAAGACTTGATAGAGATCAGATTCACAGTTCAAAACAAAGCTGGGGACAACAATGACTTTGCAGCAGGTGACTGCAAAATAGAGATTACTAACAGGGCTGAGGAGAGGGAGTAATTGGTTAGAACCCATGTAAATAAAGCTATCTAGGAACTTTAAACTAACCTGACATGTGATATCAGAAGTTGCAAGAACAAGCAAAGTGTATTTACCAGTTGACAGAGTCCTTTTTGCAGTTGTTAGCTAAGACACACTCTCAAACAAGATCATATCAAACATGGAATCATAGAATCGTTAGGGTTGGAAAGGACGTTAAGATCATCCACTTCCAACCCCCCTGCCATGGGCAGGGACACCTTACGCTAAATCATATCACCCAAGGCCTCGTCCAACCTGGTCTTGAACACTGCCAGGGATGGAGCATTCACAACCTCCCTGGGCAACCTATTCCAGTGCCTCACCACCCTAACAGGAAAGAATTTCCTTCTTATATCCAACCTAAACTTCCCCTGTTTAAGTTTTAACCCATTACCCCTTGTCCTATCACGACAGTCTCTAACGAAGAGTCCCTCTCCAGCATCCCTATAGGCCCCCTTCAGATACTGGAAGGCTGCTATGAGGTCTCCACACAGCCTTCTCTTCTCCAGGCTGAACATGCTTGAAGCACATGGGACTGCACATTCTGATGAGAGTTCAGGACACAAACAACAGGTCCAAATAAATATCTTGTGGGTACACTCTTGTTTTAAATGTCAGTCTAAAAAATATAAATACAATTCTTCAGTTAATCCTGAACATTCAGTGGCTGATACACTGCCTCTTTTAAATATGGTTTTGCCACCAAGTTGTGCATTTGTTACTGACTTCAGATGCAATTTTTCTTTGTTGATTACAAAGTCATTTTAAATTAGAAATCCTGCTTTGAGACTCCGTACTTTCTTGAACCTTAAATTTCATCATTTTTCATGCAATTCTGAAAGCAGGTACAAAATAATACACCAAGTGGATGTCTCAGAACTAAACATAAATGAAGGACAAGACTAAGAGCTCCATCCTAAGCCAATAATGAGTAACTAGTTGGCAGGTGCTGTTTGAGTTTGCCACCTACACACTCAAAATTTGACAGCGAATGAAAGCCAAGTAATGTACTTGTGTTTATCCTCAAGCCCTCTGAATTCACTGTTGGGACTGACATTTGGGAAGAGATTTTCAAAAGATCACTCTTCCTGGTACCTAAATTACAGCTAACCTTTTTTGCAAAAATGCAGTATATTGAAGTATTCAAGAAGCTCAGCCGTACTTCACTCAGTTGAAGTGGCACACCAAACTTTCTGTTTGAATCAGCATTATAGCAAAGAATTTAGTGTGCAACCCTATGTAGATGAAGCCAGTTCAGTTCTCTTCTACATCTCAGCTATCTTATCTGGTCATGAACAAGCACCTCTAGCCTTGAAACAGAGGGATCCCATCTTTAAAATAGCAACACTACCTTACAGCAATGTTGTAAAATAAATATACACAATCCAACATACAGCTGCCAAAACTGTGGCAACAGAGTCAATATAAGTATTTTATATGGATTCACAAGATGACCTTCCAAGTCATTCTCCCAGCTGGTTCTTTATTTTAGCCTACAAATTCCCTCTTCTTTTTCCTTGCTTTAAATGGCAGTAGTTGGTAAAGCTTCCTTGAGGTGCAAGATCTCACATCTTGCTCTGAAGGCTTAATGATGAGGAGAGGGAGTCTGTTAGGATACCTGAGAACAATCCAGTTCCATAGGGTATCCCTGGAAGCACAGAGCAACCCAGCTCAAACCTCTGACTAAACACGCTGAGTTAAGTCCATTCTTGAGGCTCAGTGCAATACAACACAGCTACACAACTGCAACGCTGGGCTAGTGAAGAAGTGCCATGAGAAATTGAACCCCCCAGGTTTACTAGACCCAATCCTGTCTGGGCAGGGAGTCAGAGGAGTAAGCATACCAGGGCACAGGGCTCCAATGTACCGCTGGCTAGGAGACCTTGATGGTTCAGACAAGAGTAACCAAAATTTTCTCCATCACCTTCTTTGGAATAAAATTAACATTTTACTTACAATTACAGTTATTTCAAAAACTTCTATATTTTCTAGCTTCGCATAAGCCTACACTCTAATTGTACTTCATTTCTCTAATGCAGTGTTCAGTCTTCAGGAACATTTAACGGTTAGAAAGAACATTAACTGCTTTATATATATATTTTAGGAAACATTTTGATGCCATTGTATCTTAAAGCTCAGTTAAGACTTCTTTTTCTAGAAACAGCCAAGTTTTCAACAAGATTAAAATATGAATATTAAATCCTTTAAAGCATTTACGAAAGTTTGTGGATAGGAATAGAAAAGTTGTTTGGGTTCTTTTCAGAGACACAGGATATTCAAAACCAGGCTATGGTTAAAAAGGTAAACATAACCTTTACTGAGAAAAGATCAGTGGACTTCCACAATGCTTCTACATACAGGTCCAAGGCTAGAACCCACTAATAAAATTACAAAGATATTGACATCCTCAACACAATTCAGTTTTAAAATAATCTCCTACATAAACATTTAAAAATTAAATCAGTTATCACTGATTTCCTTCAAATGTGTCAAATTCACTCGTTTGTGAAATAAATTAATCGTATTTGAGCCAGGAGGAGATGCAATAAAATACTGAACAAAACCCATAATCAAAAACCTGACAAGTTCTCAGATTTGGTAGCCTCTTTCTTTGCAGAGCCGCAAAGCTATGGATAACCTTACAAGAAACTTAAGAGGCCAAGCCTACACACCATTAGTCGTCATAAGGCAAACATTCATGGAATCAGAATGGTTTGAGTTGGAAGGGACCTTAAAGATCACCTAGTTCCACCCCCTGTGCCATAGGGAGGGACACCTTCCACTAGACCAGGCTGCTCAAAGCTCCATCCAACCTGGCCTTGAAGACTTCCAGAGATGGGACAGCCACAACTTCTCTGGGCAACCTGTGCCAGTGCCTCAGCACTCTCACAGTAGAGAATTTCTTCTTAATGTCTAACCTAAATCTATCCTCTGTCAGCTCGAAGCCATTCCCCCTTGTCCTATCACTATATGCCATTGTAAAAAGTCCCTCTTCAGATTTCTTGTAGGCTCCCTTTAGGCACTGGAAGCTGCTCTAAGGTTTCCCCTGAGCCTTTTCCAGGCTGAACAAGCCCGACTCTCTCAGCCTGTCTTCATAACATCAATTCCTGTGCCTTTTAACAGTTTCACAATTTGAATAAGAGTTACCTTCAGAAAGCAGATTCTGTCTAGATGAATGGATACTAAATGGAGGTTTAGTTAAAGAAATGCTATTACAGCTCTATAACAAGGTTGCAATGAATACCACCAGGTCTTTACACTCCTCTGGAAGATGCCAAGGAACTCCAGCAGCAGCCTACAAGACCACAAAGTATCAACAGATGGTGCCATAAAGGCAGGCCGGTTTAAAATATAAAAAAAAGCTTTTATAAATCTAAATTTAACTAGCACCAACTTGCAAGTATCTTAAGATATCACAATAATATAATAAAATATTCCTTCCCTCAGAGAAAAATACAGTACAATAAAAAGGCAATTTCCTCCCTAACTCATCTGCTTCAGGTGATGCTGCTTTTATTATAATAGTACTGCTTTGTTTCAACAGCACAAGTGCCAGTAATCACACAGTGATCTCTTCATTATACCCATCATTGCGTCTTCAAGGCATCATTCCTTCTTGATATTTCACAGATTTGCCTTGAGGGCAAGAACAGTTCAAGTCATTCATCTATGAAACCAAAGACATTGTCAGTGTTGTCAGAAATTGTGAAAAATCTGGATACTGATTCCAGTGGCTCCTCTCTTCCTTTTGCTTGGCAACATAAAACAGTACTGACTGAATAAATCTTATGCTTGATTTATTATTTTTTTTTAATATATGTATTCTCTTTTTAAGAGTTTCCAGAGTAGGACTCCTCCTCACAGCAGGGTTTCACCATGTGCAGGTGCACTCACACAGCTGCAGAAGCATGGTGCACAACCTAAAATGAGATTGCAATGCTGGAAAGCAGGAGTGGGATCACTAGCAGAAGAAATTGGCAATAAACCAAATCAAGCTATTTAATTTCACTTACAGCAAGGAAGAGAATTAGTGGTATGTTAATTTAATAAGTATAGAATGAGGTTTAGATTATCAGGATTGCTATGAACTATTAGTGTGGATTAAAATGTGGGGCACAGCTCTAGATGCTCCTCTCACAGAATGGAAGCAGTTCTACCTGACAATACTTTCTTTAAACTTTTGTCTTCCTAAACTTCT
Source organism: Pezoporus wallicus (assembly GCF_028554395.1). Classification (NCBI taxonomy): domain Eukaryota; kingdom Metazoa; phylum Chordata; class Aves; order Psittaciformes; family Psittacidae; genus Pezoporus; species Pezoporus wallicus. Next base: position 1,308,343 of record NW_026637351.1, on the reverse strand, counting down.
ACCTTTAAAACTTCATAAGCTACTACATGAGCTTTTACCTTCTACTCTTAGATTGCACAGCAGGAATAACTAACTTCTCACCATGTTTTTCTCTGGAACAGAAGGGCTGATTCAGTAGCTTTAAAATCTTCAGGATTCTGCTTTTTCTGTCTTTGTCTAAACAAAACCTTTTCCCTGGATTTATGGCACCAGGTGGAGGGAAACCAAGGCCCAGCATGCTACTTCTGACCTACCATGTAAGAGCCCTGGATCCTGAAGCCCCCAAACAGGCAAGGCGATCTGTCTCCTTACTTAGAGTAGGGTAAGAATCCTCACCACAAGACCTGCACCAGGATTCATAATAGCGACGTGCCAAGACCAGCTGATGTGCTCTGGTCAGCCTGGGCAAGACTTACAGATCCAATGAAAAAAAAAAAAACCCTAAACACCTACAGCTAAAATGTAGAATCACAATGAGAATATTCAGGCCTAATTTCTGCATTTAGGTCCAGGCAGAGAAAGGGCTGCAGTGTCCGGCAGCAGCTGCAAAGTGAGCAACACTGAGTGGGAATACTTTTGAGCACATGGAACACCTCCAGGCTTCAGATCCAGGTCAGACCAACTACCTGCACCCCACACTGGGTCTCAGAGCAGGAAAGAGGCTGCAGCAGATGAGTGGGATAAAAGTGGGGAGGATAGGGAGTGAAATTGTGGCTGGAAGGGCAAGACAGCTGTACACATGAAAGACCCACTTATGAATTAGTAAGCAAGCCAATTCAAGTTAGTGTGCAAATGCATTCTCTTGTTGCAATCAGTCCTCCCAGTTGCAGTGCAAACATGCTCTGTCCATGACTTGTTCTGTGGGTTCTGTGGTGGGTCATATGCTATCTCGAGGGGATCTCCACTTTAGCTCCCAAAGACTGGGAGGAAGTTCTAATGTGGGCCTGAACCCTGCTTCTCCCCCAGACTCCATACCAGTTCAAAACACAAGTCCCAGATTTCAAGTCAGAATTAATTTATTTTTTCATACAAGACCATCTCTGATTTGGACAGAAGAGTTTACTAGCACTGTTTCAGTTTCCTCTAACAATTCAATTCCTATTCACATTAAATACCATTTCCTATTCACATTAAATACTTGTAACTTCTCTCTTTATTGATTTATCATCAATATGAAAGGAGTGGAGAACAACCACAAGCCTCACTCATTCCTGCAGAACCCACTTTTTTTTTTTTACTGCATCAGTAGAATTATTCATTTGTTGGTTTAGCATTCATTAGTTCTTACAATCTCTCCCCCATCATTAAACATTTCCCTGATGCTCCGCTTGATTTTAGGGGGAGCTTAAAATCAGAAAAGGACTGTGAACTCTAAGCCATGTCTGGTTTTGCTAAGATTGTTTTTACTCTTGCCTGTAAAGTATCTTTTATCAGTCAATCCTAAACCTTTCATTACCTCAGGATGAAGAAAATACATGATGTATCATTTGACATTGTTCCTGGATTAACATTTTTATCATCTCCACTCCAGTTATCTGCATTTTTTTCTCTTGGAATAGTGGCTACAGACAATAGGTCATGTTGTAATTCTGTATATTTTAGATATTATCTTAACTGGAACTGATGCAATATATTGACATTTACTTCCTGCCTCAGTTTCTTAGATGTGGGTGTTTGTTTGGAACATCAATCAGCCTCAGGGTCTCAATATGTACATTTTCTCCTCATGAATAATCTTCAATCTCTTCATCTATACCAGGAAAGCATTTTCTCATTCCACTAAAACATTCTACCTTTAGTCTTATTTTTTCAGGCCTTTGCAACATCATTGCTAATGGCTTCTACTAGTACAACAGATCCCTCCGGCACAAAACCTAACACTTTACCTAGGACATTATACAGAATATGATGGGGTTAATTCCTCTTCTTACCACCCCAAAAAGAAAATCCCTGAAGTGCAAACAGCAAGCAGTGGATTTAGAAAGTTTGCTCAATAAACAAGAGGAGCATTTTGCAGCTGCAGAGCACATTTCAAATAGGGGTCTCAAAACATAAAATAAGTTTCACAAGAGCCTTGCTGAGATAGGGTTATGTGAGGTTTATTCAATTAAGGTTGAATTGATAAATTAAAATAATGCTTGAGTTTTAGAGAGGAAATTATGCCAGTGGCAAACATCTATATTTCTCATTCATTATATGCGTATTTTGTGATGTTTCTGAAGCAGAATTTAATAATAAGCTGTGGAGACAGCCATGGATAAGCTTTATCAAACCAGACAATTCAAAAAACCTGCAAGCAGATTATGTCAAACCCTAATTGATTTTATATTGATTAGCAGTGTCACAACTCTGTATGAAGGCACTGAGCAGCAAAACACACCACAAAGACAAGAGATAGCAAATATGTGGAAAATAAGTGACAGAACAGTTGAATTAACTTTATCTGATAATGCATGGGAAGATGACTCGACATTCAGGCAGAAAATATTTGCCATAAAAACCATTAAACTAGGTAAACAGTTCATTAATACACTCAAGCTCACAGATGATTTAATCAAGTGCATCCTTGTAACTGTTTGCTATCCTGAGTAAAAGACAACAAAACAGATCTTCAAAATTAAATCCTGACATAAATATGGACCTTCTCATAAGGCAAAAATTCACAATGAGATTAGCATAAGCATTTCTCGATAACTCAAGTAGCTTAAGAAATGTATGGTTTTATGGAGATCATCAACAAACTATTGCTTTTAGGAGCTAAAAACCCCTTTACATTTACCACTAAAAACTTAAGACTGTGTACATCAGGCAATACACAAATTCCAATAGCTCTATTACTATAGAATAGTGCCAGATTGCTAATAAAATGCACATTGTTATTCACGTTTATAAGCATACAAATAGATAAATGGATATCAGCTTATTTTTTAGAACTGCTTAGGGATATCTGAAAACATTTTTTACCACTTCATGTAATGAAATGAAATGTGTAATCTTCATCTGTACTTACACTACACAGTATACTTTCTTGCACACCCACTGTGTAAACCGGAAACATTTCCAAGAGAGAAAACTTTTATTGCAAATAAATAACAAAACTCTCTTTCTAACCTCTCTGTTGGTACTGCTTCGGGAATGCCTGTGCCCACAAGAAACGGATCTACAAATTCTCCTGGAAGCCCCTTTTTACTTTCCAGCACATCCCATGACATGGAGAGCCCACACCTCTCCATCACAAGGCACTCTTCTAGTTATGCAAACAGCACAAGGAGCTGGAGGAGACAAAGCATCGTCTCTCCAACTCAGATTGTCATAAGAAGCTGGGGCTTTCCAAAGCCTTTTGAAAAGCGTACAGTCTCTGGGAGAGTGGAAATGGAAGGGGAGATCAGGTCTTATTAGATGGTGTAGGCACTGAGTGGGTCAGCCTGAGTAGTAGCCTAAATAGTCCTGGGAGGTTCATGACACCACCCCTTAAAATGGAAGTTTAAGTCCAGTAACTTGCCCTGCAAATAGATTGAAACTGTTTGGCTGAGGTTGCATCATGGAGGAAATAAAGAGTTTCCAATTTTCCCCAGAAACAGGACTCATGAATCTCTGTAGACTACAGAGAGGTTCAAAAAGCTGGGGTAATGAAAGAGGAAAGTTAAATGTTGCGGATGGTCCCACTCTGCAGAGAGCACACAGAGCTCTGATAGTGCTGTCAGAGTCAGTCAAGGGCTCCCACTAGAGTTATTCTTTATTAGAGTTCCATTACTTGAAAAGGGAGCTAAAAAGGGGGATTATTAAAGATGAGAAAAAGTACAGCTTTTTCTGTACAACTACAGTAAGAAGCAGTAGCTAATAGTTAGGCTCATGTATACCTTCACACTTGATTTACCAGTTTTAAACCTGATCCATGGTCTCAGGTCCTCAAACTCTACACAATCTGGAAATTTCTTGTTGAAAATAATCAGGTGCCATTGTCAGCACCTAATGGAGAAATGCAACACCGCAGAAAACTATCAGCAATGTAGGTGTTAGCCAGCATCTTCAGAATAGTCCTACTGGAGAAGGATGTAGACTAAGGTGATGTGTCACTGATGTCTGCGTCTCCTGTCAGGGGCATCAATGAGCATGCTATGCCGGGTCCTCAAAATACATGGTGTTGGGACTCAGAAAGGATAAGAAACCAAGGGGAAATCTGTCTGGCTAAATACGTTTAATGGCAGAGAGGAGGTTCTGTTTGGGTCTTCTTTTATATATCAAAGCTGCAAGTTGAAGATCGTGCTCTAAAAAATGAATCATGGAGATCTGGGTGTCGGATTGGGCAATAGCAGGTAACATTAGAAAATTAAAGTCTTGGCAGCAGTGCTAAAGTTGATGAGTGTAGTAGTAGATGTTTAACTATTTAACTATTTAGTAGATGTTTAACATTTAACTATGTCGTATTAGACAGCCAGCAATTTTCACTGCTTAATAGTAACAAGTATGTTTTGCCAGATAGCTTTGTTTAAAACTAAGCATTTTTAATGTTGGAGCCTTTCTAACATTCCACGAAAATCCATACTTTTAGAAATATATCCTCTAATACTTTGAAGTACATCCCTGCCGTGGATTTTCTTTTCTAGCAAACATGATGAGCATGCACTAGCAAGAGCTACTAACTGGGGAACTATAAGCTTCTCAGGTTTTTGGTCTACATGTACAAAAATTGGATATCTAAACGGGAAGGAAGCACAGGAAGAAACAGAAATGCTTACATTTGGCTTAGATATAATCCTAAAACACAATGAAATTCTTTGTATTTTCATTGAAACCTCCATCTAGTCTGGCAATTTCCAGGCTCACATCCTGCATCCCGTATTAAACAGAGACTTTATATTTGTTCCCTGTGTATCATGAGCGGTGGACATGGCTTAGTAGAGTAACTAGACTTATTTTTGCTAGCACTCAGCAGACGTCTGAGAAAATTGCGAAGTACCAACTATTTTACATTAAAAAGCCATGAGGTAACTCAACTAGAACATAAAAGAGAGATTTTTGACTCTTCATATCTCTCAGCTTACCTAAGTACAACCGAACGCATGGTTCAGAAAGACAAAGCTACACAAACCCAGGTGAGAGAAAATTATTTTGTGTGCAAACATGCTGCAATGACCTACCAAATACATGGTCAATTTTCTGCCATTTTTTATTAATCTTTCAGTCCAGGTTTGCAGACATACATATTTTTAAGTACCTGGTATTCACCAAATATATTAGGACAAATTACTTGTGGGACAGCAGTTAGGTAGTAACTAGGGAAGACGCTGTGATTTTAAAAACCTAATTCCATTACAGTATCACAGTATGCTAGAGATTGGAAGGGACCCCGAAAGATCATCTAGTCCAATCCGCCTGCCGGAGCAGGAACACCTAGATGAAGTAGGTAAGCTAGTAAAGTAGTAAACCTAGTAAGCTGCTGCCCTTACGCCTAGTCCCCAGGAGGGGGAAGCCGAGCTCCACAAGTTGCAGAATTAAAGAGAATTAAACTGGGTACGATTTTTATTTCCTTAACATCAATCATTCTTATGCTTGCTCCCATACACAGAGTTAAAATGCTCCTAGTGGCTTCCCCCAGGGACCCTCACTTTGGGAAAGCAGCTTTCTAACTTCACTGAAAATGCTCCAAGTTTTAGGTCAGAGGGGACTTTTTCCGAAGTAATTTTTGTCTTGAGCAACAGGAGGATCAAGCCCAAGTGAACCACACTGGCTTTCTGGCTCTTCTCTCACCCACACATTCACGCTGCTCTGAGCTTTAATGAGGAGTCCTGAGCCCATGTGTTAGTTTAAATTAACATGAAATGCAACTGTTCCTGTTAAGCAGAGCCAACAGTCTCTGTCGGGAGTGGCTCTTCATACCAAGGAGGAGGATTGGGTTACTTTCAGATAACATCATTTTAACTGCTGGAAATGAGAAGAATGATTCAGTTGCCTGAACACTTTCATGCCATTGGAGACACTCCAGTCTCCGGGGCAGGAGCAGCCTTCCTGTAGGTTCACATCATACCACCAGACCTGTCTCAGACACTCAAGGGCATCCAACCAGCATCACTGCGCACCTTTGTGCAGCCAAATCCTTCACTCGGACATGCTGCCTGCTCACCCCACAGAGCAGGGTTTGGTGCACAGGCAGATGTAAGGTGTAAGCAGTGCACAGGGTGCAGACTGAAGCACAGGATCTGGCTTAGAAAACAAAACCTTTTCATGAAGTACAGTAACCGCAACGAAGTGGCAGCTGTGTGTTTATCTCCAGAGTGTAAAACCATCACTTCTGAAGTCGTTACCTAGTATTTCAGCTGCTCCAAGAAAACAAAGCTCTTGTAACTGTTTGATGCGCTTCTCCAGCTGTGAGGAGCTCCAAGTAACAAAGGACAACATGTATTAGGTGGATCATTTTATTAAGAGCAGTCTGCAGGCAGACAGGGAGCAATCCCCACACAGAGGAGTCAGCCCTGCTGCCAAGCACCACTTTCAGATCTGTCCTCCGGGAGAATCCAAATCAAAAGCTCATTCCAAATAAATCTAATCAAGTACATACTATTATCCTCAGCAGACAACTTTAAATACTTAGACAATTACACAAAGCATTTTTATTTTAATTCAGAGCAGAATCATCTTGAGAGTTACATGCCTTCATCTGCCTACGAGCAAAAACCAGGGTCCTTTTCCCTTTTGATAATATTGCAGAAGGTGAGCATACCTGGCAAGCCTTAGGGTCCAAACACGGAATGAAAACATGTATTGACTAAAAAAATTCTTCCTCACTGGTTTTAATAAGGAAGCAGCACATGCAGTATCATGGAATCAGCTAGACTGAAACAGACCTTTAAGATCATGAGGTCCAACTTCTACCCCAGACTGCCAGGTCCACCACTAAACCATGTCACTAAGGACCTCATCTACACGACAGTAGAAGCACATCTGACTCCTGCTACAGGGTGACTGGCACACAAAGCTGTCCCCTCCACCCCCCATTTTAATGCACTACAACTAGCCTAAAAAAGCCTGAATAGAAATAAAAAAAAGACTTTCTAATAAACTACTACTTAGCAAAAGGTGTTAAGGTTCTCCCACAATATAGCATTTCTAGTTTCCTCCTATATATGAGCCCTGAACTTTTTTATTCATCATACTGTCAACCCTTCCTCAAAATGACCAAAAGGAAGTACAGCATGAGATATAAAAATCCTTTTTAATACAAAATTCTTAGAGAATATTTTTTGCATCCTAGTTCTCTGCTGTGCCTTTCTATTTGGAGAAGGCACAGCTTACTGGTTCTTGTGGGAAATGCCAGTACAACAGCACTATATATTATACTTGGCCCAGAATTTTTGGAGATTTCTGCTGGAAAAAATGCCTTGTTATTGAGTATAAATCATCATGGAGTAGAAAACTGATTCTGTGCATGCCAATTTTTGCATAAAGTTAAATAAAATTTGGCATTGTGATTTACATTTCCAATACAGAAGCAGTTGCTTGAATAACACAGTTTCTAAGTTTATTCATGATTTAATGATATACAAGAATCACTGCAACTGCCTCCATTCCAGAAGCTTGTATTCCCCAGCAGCAACTGCTGAGTATTTTCTTCCAAATTAGCACAATTCAATGCAAAGAAAACCCTAAATATTCTGTTAGACTACTTTTTAATTATGCCTGTTGGAAAAATCCTTACCTACACAGAAACTACATTGGCATCATGCAATTCAGTGTCTGACCACAAGCACACTCATTTCCCTGCCCATAAAAGTACCAATACCAGCTCTGTGGTGTAAACCCTGTACATTTGATTTTGTGGTATGGTTTCAAAATCTGAAGCTCTAGGTAATGGAAGTTTTTTCATGTTAGTCCTTCTACAAGTCCATATCTTTCCTAGCCGTGTCAACAAAAAGAATTGGGAAGAGAGGGTTTGTGATGCCAGACACATTAACCCTTCATACACACATATTCTTTCTCACTGGGGTTTTTAAGTGCTGTGCACAGCCTCGTCTGCTGACCACCTGATTTCGGGCTGGCAAGTGTGAGCATGGCACCAGAGCAACAGCACAAAGTCCTCTCTCTCCCTCTCACTTTGCTTTATTTTGCTGAATCTCTCTGGAGTGACTTATGTACAGACTCAAATAGCTCTATGCAAATTTAAGCTTATACACGTTATACAATATACAATCTTGTATACAGTATACATTATTGTATCTATACATTATATACAATATACATTTTATGCAATAACATGTACAACAATTGCATTTTTATTAACATTCTTTTGTGTGTGCCTGTAGACACCACCAGGTTTCAAGAAATGGTGTGTCACCTGCCATCCTGCCTCATACCAGGGACCCAGTGTCACTTGCAAACACTGAGCACATCCTGATATTCATCTCAGCATCTTCCCAATCTCATCCAGAGCCAGGGCCTGAAACAGACCAGGTGGGAGTGGCTGCTTCATGCAGTCTGTGGCCTTGTGCTGGCCTGAATGTTGCTCCCAGGATTCTCTCTCTGATACACATCATTAAACCAAAGTTACAAAAACTTTATGTTAGAAGTGGCATATTCACTTTCAAACAACTCCTACTGCTCTACCTTTCTATATTCAAAAGGGAAGATTTGAAAGCGCCTTTTCATGTGCTCAAGTCTGAGAGCCTTCACATGCCCTGTGCCCTTCCTGCCTCCCCCTGTACCACCCCACAGTCTGGCATGTCCACCAGCACTACCAGCTGCTGGCACTGCTGCTGGGGGAGGTTGGCTCTTCAAGTTTTTGAGCATAATCTTCTTTTAATAGGCAACACCAAGCAGTTTTCTGAGCAGTGCTCAGAAAATCCACTGCTCCCCCACATTACTCGTGCTCAGAGATTGGTGGGTCAGTCCTGTCCCAACTGAAGCCGATTTTGTACTTCAGCGGTGACAGTTTTCTTTCAAAAGGAAGACCCAACTTATTTCCCTGCTCTTTAAGCCTCTCAGCTCCTGGCCTAGGTGGGGGCAGCAGGCTCCGCAGTTCATCTCTCCAGCCAAAACTGTGACAGATTAAAGGGTGAGCTTGAACCTACCCAAAGTTTGAAGCAGAGGACCTACAAGGATGAGAAAGAGTAAAAGGCTAATACTCAAATCCTGGAGTCCATCTTGCACAAATCAAACCCAAATATTACACCAGGATCCAGACCTGAACTTCCTCCCAGCTGTGGGAAGTCCTAGACAAAGTTCTTGGTCTAGGTCTGTAATGGATTAATGGTAAATTACTTTAAAATGGCACACATGCAACCACAGAGTCTGTGTGTGCCAACAAGCATCTGACTGTGCTTGTAGTTGTGGTGCACTAATCATTACATATGAACTAATAAAGTGAAAACATTCAGATTTTAGCATGGCTTGTGTTTATCACTTTACAGAACCTATTTCTTCAAGAATTTTCAACGCTTTCATGAGAATTAGGTGATCCTAGTAACTGTTCTTCAAAGCCAGAAACAGCTCTGTATCTGATATTAAAATTAAAAAGATTGTAAACCATCCATGAAAGCAAAAGCATTACAGTATTATTTGCTGGAGAAGCCCATCCCCACAGAGCTAGGATGCTGATTCACAGATAGCATGAGCACCACCAGTTCATGCTGGCTTTAGCAGAAGTTGCTGACACTTGGTCTTCAGATCAAGAAGCAGATAAGCACTATCACAGCAGTACTCTAGGACAGCATGGGCTCAAAATGACAGCATGAGGGACTATTAACTGGAAAAAAAAATGCATATGTAATGGTTCATTTTGAAAGGCAAATGACCTGATAAGGGAGCAGATATCCACTAGAGTTAGCAAAAAAAAAAAGAGGGAATGGTACTCAGGGTAACAGCAGTTAAAAAATAACCACCATTTGCTTGAAAGATATTGTTCAACTCAGTAATGTCAGAAACACCATTTTCTTTATCAGTCAGGGTATTCTTTGATAAAAATGTCAAATTTTCAACCATGATTTTGAGTAATAATTTTTGTTTCTAATTATAAATGTTCCAGAAATGCCAAATTGCCAAAAAATGTTGACTGGCTCTCATTTGCCAAAGGGAGAGAAGAGGGATGCCCTATCTAGTTCACAATAAGACTATGTCTAATGGCATCCACTGATGCCCCACGCAATATTAAAACCTGGCTGACATTGTAGCCTAATAATTGCAGCCATTTTTTCTACTTAAAAAGACAAAGGTCTTGACCATACAAAGAGGTCATGGAGAGAGCATCCTGAACATGATAATCGTAGGAAGCAACACACCATCTGTTCAGGGGTGATCAGCCAGGGTGTTTAAGTAAGTTTAAGAATCCTTCAGGCACCTACATGTTTGTTGCATCTATAGCTGTCATGTATTTGAGGCCAAACTTGGATTTAGATTTTGGAACCTCTGAAGACCCATTTAGATGTGAATGAATTATCATGACTTCAGTGGCTTAGTTTGAAGCTGCTCCTGTAAGACAGCACCTGAGTGGCTGCTCAGCTATATAGGCTAAGGGTCTAGAGCCAACAGAGTGGACTATGTCCCACTTTTGGCCCTAGTTTTTCTGGTTAAACACTCAGCTAATTCTATCACCCTCTTGGTTTTACTACTGAAAACCAATGTATAACCCATTATGTGTATGTACTTCAGCACCATATTAGGATCTGATCCTCTGGTAGACCAAGTCCTCTAATTTCCTTGGTTTGGAACTTTTAAACATTTTCTCACCTGACCTGAAACTTCATAGTATTGTCCTCCAGCTGAAAGAGACAAAAATATCTCCGCCATCCCCGTTCAATAGTCAGATACCAGTGATTTTAAAAATACATACTTTCCAATTACACACAATTCTAGGAGAAATGCAGCCACTAGAGAGAATTGCCTCACATTTCCTGCATGCCCAGAATTTTTATTTTCTTGAGAAGAAGTCTCTTCCCAGAATGGTATCTCATAATGAATAAAATTCACATGTAAACTAAAAAAAAGAGATTCGTCATCACTGCCCTTAGCTTGGTATGCAATTGAAGTCCTATTAAGCCATTTTGAAATCTTCCCTCAACAAATAAAATATGCTTATTTCAATTCTTCAAAGCTGACAAAAGACAATAAGGTCACATTTGTATTTAGCTAAGTCACAAGCAAATAGTGTTTGTTTGGATGTAACCATGACTAAGCTTCAATAGCTATTTCTACCACAGTCACTATAAAAACGTCCTTGCACCTTTTAAGGACATGGTAAACATTCCTAATACAATAGAGTCATACAATAACACTGTCTACTGGCACGCTTGAAATACAGGCCTAACAAAGTCTTCCCTCACTTGGACTAATAGTCCCTAGAGCACTAAGGGAACTGCTCAATCAACATTTGCAAGTACAGTTATACAGTAGATACGTAATGACTGTGGCCACCACTGACTAAAAAAAAGACTGCCTCTCAGATCAGGGGCTGTCCAGAATTTATGAGATTTCTGAGACTTTTCAGTATTAAGTCCTGGTCCAGAGTTCACTGGAGTAAATAAGATCTTCATGTTGACTCTCAATGGCTTTGACTCAGATCTAGACTGCAACTTTCCTTATTCATATTTATTCCACGTTCCTGTAAGACAAACCCATCAGCTTTTTTAACTTCCACAACCATATTATTGTATTTTTTTGCTACTTGGCTGGAAGACAAGAGACCTCCAGAAGTACCCATCAGGTCTTTTACATAAACACTAGCATATAAAAATATTTTTCTTCTTAATATTTTCAAACACTTACCTAACAATATTCATTTATAACTAAGAATAGCTAAATGTTTCTTGTTTTGAAAAGGCCATAGAAGATTGTGAATCTGAGAAAGGAGCAGGATTTCTCAGTCCACAAGTTTAAAGGTTTTTTTCCGAGTCTTGGTGAATTAAGGGAAAAATCATACTGTAAACATACCCAAAAGCTTTCTAAGGGTTTTTTCTAAAACCATTCTTGAAGGGTCTTTTACATCTGAATAGAAATAGGATAATAATCAGAAATTATCAGTCAGAATTTCAGAAATCAGAAATTGTAATCTCCTGAGAGCTGACAGGAAAACAGAAAATAAAGCAATCGTCATCAGTAAAATCCCATCTGTATGTTACTCTCTTGTTTTGGGCAACCTCAACCCACATCCAGTCTGACAACAGACAAGAGGCAGGCACAGGACCAAATCAACCAAGTTAAATTATAGCCATGCTATTACTGTACTGGATAATTGTTCAAGACAACTGCATTAGCACTCAAGGAAAGACCATACAGACCACTTTCAAAGTAAGTACCATCACCAGCTGTGAGGAGACCAAGCTCTGCTGGCACCTTCTAGATGCCGGCCACAGACTAAAACACTTTGTAGCCTTGGCCCTGGCTAAGAGTCCCTTGCGTTCTTGGCAATGGCTGCTGCTGAGGGATGAGTGCAGACAGTGATCTGCCTAACCAGACTTCACTCCTCTCAGCATGCTACACCCCCTTGAGAGAGTAATAATCCACCCTGTCTCTGAAGGCAGCTTCAAAGGCAGCCCAGCCACATAGCCAACATGCATTCAATAGCTGGACCTCATCATACTGCACAAACCCAGTGAAACACCACCGATTTCTATAGCACCCTCCTAAGAAGCTTTTTAGATACTTTCTCAGTCTGCCACAGGTCAGCAGAAAGTTAATCTTTTCTACAAAATATGACTCAGACAGGAAATATTCAGGGCCATGATACTAGAGTGGCAGATAACCTCCCCTGAAGGACTCCATAAAGACTTTCCAAAGACTTTTTTCCCTCCAGCAGGAAGAAGAATGCCAGATGGATATTTTCTGCTTGGCCAAGAGCATACTGGACTGGCTCCACCCCAAACCCCAGTCAGAGACATGAGCCAAAAATAAGATTCTCAGGGAAAATTAAAACACTGTTGAGGGTAATACAGGAGCAAACACATCTAGGAGTCAAGAGAATATAAATAGGCCGATTTACTGAAGTTTGTAGCTGTCTCAAAAAAAAAAAGTATTACTGGAATGAAATCTTATTTAGAAATGAATAATTCCTTGATTAATCCTAAGGCGTAAAGTTACAAATGATTGTAATACATGTCAGATATGTATCTTATACTCTGGTGTAAATAGCAGAACTTTCAGGGACAGATAGATCCCAAGTAATCTTCAATGAATTCCATTGTTGACGAACAATGCAACATTTCCACTAAGGATGGGTGCTGTCAATCCATCTTACAATGAATGATTTGGGCACTCAGGCTCTTTCCCAGATCCTTACAATTAGCAGCTGTACTGACTCAGAAGTCTGCAACATTCTGCACAACATTTTCCATTATGTCACAGAGTAACTACTGCACCATTTTTGTCTATGTTTTCAGAGTCTCTTCTGCTTTTGTGGTTATGTGGGTGGACAGGCACGGGCAGCAGATGTGAGTCGCAGCAAGGAACCTGTATGAGTGCGTAGCATGGGCAGAGGAAGTCGCTATGCATGCATGCTCGACTGAGACCCTTCCAACTGTGATTCCAGGAAACCCCTGCATGGCCCTACGTGGAAAAACAGGTGTTTGGATGGCAAATTTACCATGAATAGGGAAACCGGATATTCTTACTCCATATCTTCTCACACTCTAGTCCAGCAAATTAAAATCTGACTGAAAAACTCAGTATGGCATGCAGACAACAAAGCAAGGGGATTTTGAATTGCCTCAGTGATGTGTGTTGTGTTGCCAATGTATTACCATGGTTTTCATTCCCACTGCTTTTTTTTCTACCTTCCTATGCTCATGGGTGGAAGTTTTCATGAAGGAAATGGTCGAGGGAAAGATACAGCATTTTATCAAAATATCATCTTACCTTTCTTGTGGATCCATGCTGGCCTCATACACACATACATACATATGTGCATCTCCCTTGCCATAGTCCTGATATGGAGCACAGTGTGGATTTTATCTGCTGCGCATTGTATCAGCCCATGTGTATGGGCAACATGCAGAAGAACCGGGATTCCTTTTCTCCCCCAAAATACAATTAATGAACAACCTGATCCATTTGAAAAGCAAAAATAAATAAAACTTTTCAAAAAATCCAACACTTTCTCTATAGCAGTCTTATGTGGTGTAAGGGCAATGCTCCTTTCAATATATCATACCTTGATATGTACGTACCGTGGTAAGTATGATATATTATGCACTGAGTGGTGGTGAAAGCCAGTAGGGCAAGAAAAATAAGCCCAACCTTTCCCTTAGTTTATAGACAAGTTGCTCTGCACATTCTCAGGAACTCCTCAACCATCTGCTGTCATCTCTCCCACAGTGAAAATATGCTAAATTCTAGCAACAGACCTTAAACAAACAAAAGGACTCTTCAGGGAGATGTGTAACAGCACAAACCCCTAGCCCCCTAGCTGTCCTACCTTTGGAAGTGAAGTAGAACTGACTGGAATAAGGGAAATAACTACTGCTGAGAGGAGATGCTTTATGTCTCTAAAACAGTCACTGAGAGAAGGTCCAAATGTCACTTTTCTCCTATAAAACTCCCAAGGTTTTGAGAGGGAGGATGGATAAGGGACATAGCTGCACACTCATCATCAGTCCTTTACTTGTAATCTCACTGTTTGCCAAATACATACATATATACAAACACATACATGCGGGGAAAGAGGAATACATATTTCTGCACCCCAGCTAAGGTATTCTAGGAGCAGTCGGTATGTTAATCCTATTTGTTGTAGAATGGCAGGCTTAGACACATCCTGATAATACAAACATACTTACAGAGGGGAATAGAAGGGATCCCAACTCCCTCATTCACACCATGGAGAAACAAAATTTGCAATAGGAACTTAAATCACCTGCTGCAAGTTGCCTTCAGCAATCCCCAGACCTCAAAAGATGAGTGACTGCACAGTGCTTTCAATAAATCTTTGTCTTTACAAAGGCAGTATTTCCTTGTTTCCACATAGAGAAAACATTAACCATTACGAAGTAGCACACTTTAAAAAAAAATAAAAAACAAGCAACTTCTTGTACAGCCAAGAACATTTCAAAAGTATTTAAGAACCTTTTAAAAAAACTATCTACTGGTCAAGAAAGAAAAATATTTGCATTTTTTAAAGAATGAAACTGGGAACCACTACAAGCATAATCATAGCAGGATTTTTTTTCCTGAGGCAAAGGGAGGGAGGCATGAACTCCCGCCCATTTTTCTTTCCTTCTCAGAAGATCAGTTCCTAAGAAGTTTAATTTGGAGTTTAATTTGGGTTTTTTTTATGCATGTCATCGGGTCTTAAAAATGGGTTCACCAGGAGGTTGCATGTCTGCCTGCCTTTCTGTTCTTCTTTTTACATTTTCAACTTAACATTTTGAGAAGATCCAGTCTATGGATCTAACACCAGTGCAAAGAAGGCAGTATTTTCAATGCCCTGCTAAGAGATACAAACGTTCATAGGCTTAAAATTTGTCTGATGTGTAGCTCCTTTAATGGAGCAGAAGTGAAGGATCAGATTCAGCACCTTTTAAGCCCATCAGTCTTTTTATACATTGTACTGACTTTAAATTTGAATCATAGCATCACAGAATGGTTTGGGCTGGAAGGGACCATAAAGATCATCTGGTTCCAACCCCCTCCCACAGGCAGCGACATCTTCCACTTGACCAGGCTGCTCCAAGCCCCATCCAAACTGGCCTTGAACACTTCCAAGGATGGAACAGCCACAGCTTCTCCGGGCAACTTTCAGTGAGAGCTGGGTTCTAATGCCCCACCACCCTCACAGTGAAGCATTTCTTCCTAGTATTCTTTAATATTCTAAGAGAATTTGGTTTGTAATTTGGTTTCTATTCCACCATTAGTTGTAATGACATACGGGTGAAGAACAGTAGGCCATGTCCATAATTCATCAAGAAATGATGATAGAAGAGCAAGAAACGCAATGAAAGGTCACTGTTTACAACCAACAGAAACGTACTTCAGAGCAATGCTGTGGCACAAAGGCTATTAAATACCTGGCTAAGGGAGAGTAGAGAGGAGGTAGCCAGTCTAACAAGGCTCTTTAGCACAGAAATGAGAAGGGAAGCCAAAGACTAGAAGCAAATCCAGGCCACTGCCAAGGGACAGTGAGGAAGAAGTTGTTAAGAGTAAGAATGATGAGCTCTGGGACTGAACTACCCACTAACATAAACCACCATGTGGATCTGCTTCGCCTCGGGGCTTTGGTTAAACCTGGAGGTCTTTCTGGAGGCAATGCTCTAGCCAACTATTTGCTGGAGAGCTCAGGGCCCTTTGACTCTGGTAACTTACAGGAGTCAAAGTACCAGGTTTAATGGTTCTTTTTAGCCTCTGCAAATTCACCATGTCCAACACAGATCCTTAACAAGACAGGGGATGGTTGAGGTGCCCATGGGGGCAAATATGCCAGTCCCCTAGCTGCTGTTGGCTCTGCCACTGCCTTTGGGATAAGAATGATGGTGTCTGAAAGGGAGCTTGGATGTAGGTGACAGGGAAGTGTGTCAGCCTTGAGGGCCCACCAGTTTTCTTATCATTCTGGTGCAGCATATTCAAAAAGCCAATTCAGAGGGGTTTTTTTGTTCTTTACAGCAAAGGGAGTCTTGTGGCTGCCCCAGGAGCTGTGGTTACACCAGGTCCCAGAAGTGCTGATGCCTGGGAAAGCTGAATGGGTAGAACCAGATGGCAGAACAGAGGGAACTGTCGCCAGCACTCCCCTGAACAGGGTCCCCTCAACTGTCACAAAGTCAGGGTTCAGTGTTTGCTTCGCAGTGCTAGCTGTGGAGCATGACCACTCAAATGCTGTATGTTAATATAAGCAAGCTTGTACCTGATGTTCCTGCATCGCTCAAGGCAGTGGAGTCCCAATCCACTCCTTCAGAAATTGAAGTCTGAGTGAATTACCTTTGAGATTTGTCTAAACAAAGATCACACGATTGCCTTGACCCTCACGGGAACACTTACCAACTCTCTGTGAAATAGATCTTATTTTCCAAATCTCTCTCTTTTATTCTTTCTTTCTCACATTTTCCCTACTAATCTCCACTAATAAGATGACCTCAAAGGGAAAAGTAATGTTGCAATCAATAAGCTCAAAAACAAAACCGAGAAATAAAAACTCACTTCCCTCCAATCTGAGCTGTAAAAGGTATAGTAGTTGCTCCACCAAAGCTTGCCTGCATTACACCATTCCAACATCAGTAGTGATGGGAAAGGACAAAAAGACCATATTGCAACGTTAGCTACAGAAAAGTGCAAGAAAAAAAAAAGAAGTAGTAAAGCAGTCAGGAGAGCTGGAATTAAAATGTCACAGAATATTGCATATTTGAAACAACGGTGCAAGAAAAGTTCAGCACTGGGAGCCAAAGGAAGAGCTGATCATCAGATGATGAGCCATGCCATATTGCTCCTTGTTTACTTTCTGGGGAAAGCCCTGCCCTGGTGTGAACAGAAGAAAGAGGCTGCACAATCATGGCTGCATTTCGTGGCATGACAGCACACAGAAAACCAGACAGTATTCTCAGGTAGATCCTTACCTGTACGTATTGGAAAACTGGCAGCTAATGACATGCCTCTAATTGCAATGCTATTCAGTGTATTATACCAATTATGGAATCAGTCTTAATATCCTGACTGCTACACAGAGTAAAGATTGGGTTTTTAGGGGAATTCAGCCAAACTGCTCATCTGTCCTACAAACACATTTTCAAAAGCCCATAAGCCACACCATGCTGTATCTGCACTTTGTATTGCAAGTGGTATCAAAGGGAATTTTTCAAGCCATTTAAGTGCCAGAAAAGCTCTGTACAATAAAACGGAACTACATTCCTCATCAAATTTGCTTTTCGTAGTACTAACATTTCTGATCAAATAATTCAATAAACAACATAAGACATGCAGATTTCAGTTCCTGTTCCTCACTACTTGGCACCCATATCACATCCTGTTTTGTTACAGTTTCCTATTTGACTGTGCTAGGAGAAGAAATAAACTCTTTTCTACATTTTCTAATTTCTAATTCTAAGGACAACATTAAAATGTTGTTTTAGGTACGTGACCGGCATTGTTTTGGTCTGGACACTAAGGTACCCAGGAATATAGTTGTGTTTTTCTTCAAGAAGGATATTTTTATATCAGAGATTATTTTCCAAAATTTGCTAGATTCTTAAGTTCATGGTAATGGCTTATAGCAGGACAGGTATATGTTTGCTTTGTACTATAGTATTAAGAATATTGTTTACTATGCCTGTCTTTCAGAAATAACTTTCTGTATGGTCCATTTAGGCTGTTAGTCTGGAACACTGTATCAATTTCCAAAATCACGATTACTATGTTTCATTATCACTACTCAGAGCTCATTCACTTTAACAATGTAATGTTGTCATAATCAAAAAAAATAAGAAAGTTACAATTAGATCTATAAAATTATGGATAGCACTTCTTTTAATCTGCTTCTTAAAATTCTTGATGTCCAGTGAGATATAAACCCAAAATCTTTAATTTGCACAACAAACACCTGTACTGAATTTTATACCTATGTCCTTAGAGTAAATTTTAGTCTTGAGCCCCTACGTAAGTATATTTACATTTGAAAATATCTCACATATTCAGCTACTGCCAAGACAGCTCTTAAGCATTTTCTCTGCACATTAGCCCTCTTCCCCAAAAAAATCACAATGATCAGAAAAAAAGAGAGATCTTAATTATATGGCATTCTATGAATCTAATCTTGTTACAGTTTGGGGAGGCTGAGGTTTGAACTTAGTGTTGGTAGGACCTATATACCTAAATGTTTTAATTCTAACAAAAGATCAGTAGCTTTATGTCTCATGAACTCCCTCTGCATGCTTTCTGTACAGAGTTTGTCAGTCATTCAGATCCAGGTTTAGCTATGATGGATTTTTTTAAATTAATCAGAGATTTCCAATGTGCTGTGTGTTATGTGGGACAAGAAATGGCATGTCCTGGAAACCAACAGCTTCCTCTTGAAGAAGGAAAACTTCAGCTGGATGGTTTCAGACAAACCTGTTCCTTCTCTTCCTTAGCTAAAGGCATCTGCATTTGACTTTATTCCGAGTTTGTTCTTCATCTGTGCCCACTCTTATCATTCTTATGGTTAATGTATTAAACCTGGGCAAAAAAAAAAAAATAAAATAATTATTCTTCAAAAGGTATTTCATACTCCAGATCCTGTGAACTCCAGTTCCACAACAGTTTCTTTGATGCATTATCTAGTGTCCTTAGCAAATAAGCTTTTGCCACTTGTGATCAGAGCAAAGCCTACCTGGCAGAAATAAAGCTGAGTAAATGAGCAGAGAGCAATTCAGATAACAAGATCACTCTTCCGCTTGAGATCACTCACAACACCAAAGATCCACACAGGACAATGTGCACTAAGTAGGAGAGGCTCAAGAGACATTTTCAGCAATTACATACCGTTTCTCAAAACTTCTCAGTTTTTTTCAGCACACACCCCCACACAGTGAGCAGGTGAAAGTATTGCCAAATTATTTCCTTGCTTTTCTTAAACCAACAGGAAATCAACTCTTTCACTATGCATGACTAATAAAGAACTATGAATACCAGTGTTCCTTTCTAACAACACAATTAAATGTTTAATAGTCCTTTCCTTCTCTGTGTATAAATAAATTGGTTGCTATTGTTGCCATGCACACAGAGCACATCTTGCCTGAAACTGGTATTTTGCAGTGCTACACATGTCCTCTTTAGCGTGGGGCAATCTTGGAATTTGAGTATTAAAAGTGGTCCTTTTGGCCAATGCCCTGACTCCCTAGCATGGCAACAAAATATGAGACAGAGAGCACAAAAAGTGAACAGACAGATTACTGTTTTCTCTTAGTTCATTCACTTCTGTCAAGTGTATTTCTTGGCAGTTCTTTTCCATTGCATCAGTCAAGATCACCATCTCAAAGGATCGTCTCAGAATCATAAAACATGTTATTTGGAATCACATCTTTTCCCTGATTTCATCTCTAGTCTGTTCTCAGTGGTCAGCTTTGCTGTTTTACTCCTGATGTCTCCACTAGTCAACAAAACTATCTCGTTTTGTACAAACTGTCATCCCTTCACCATCTACTTTTAAGAGGCAATGTTTCTCTTACACTTGCTACTTCTTACAGCTATTTTGTAGATGAAGAAAAAGTGTTGGAAAATCATTCACACCTCATACTTCATTTTGCTCTTTACCCCATACATAAAATTGTACAAGAGGCCAGAGCTACTGTGATTTTTCTCTTTGTTGCAATTCATACTGTGTTTTACTGTCATGCCATAGAATCTCCACAGTGCAAAAGCCAGAGATTTGTGGAAACCATTCCACAGGGATTTGGTATATTTCAAATGTCACAGTACAGTCATACATCTACTGATGAAATAACAAGAGGCCCACATGATTCCTATTCCATTTGAATATGATTTTGCTTGTCAGGCATCAGTATGCTCAATATGGACTGCTCTTCCACAGCAGCAGTGATCTGCTGCTTCAAGCGCTACTTCTAGATATTTTCCAAGAACAAAGGAGGACTGTGATCCTTAAGGCAGTGTTCAGTCCATTTTGCAAGGCTATTTTTGGTTGCTCTACTAATTTACATTATTTGGATTATGCCTTTTGCCTCTTATTTCTAATGTATTAGCTTACTTGCTCTATGACTCCTTTTAGTCTTTCCATCAATTTCTGCTGCTTCATCTGTTATATCCTCTGTGCAGGTGACATACCAAAATGAAGGAAAAAAATTGTTTTATAGTTGTTTGGTAGGTGTTAGTTTAGGTGTTTAGCGCACCAGCCAAACATGACAGAGAACACACAAGCACCATAACCCACGCTGGGTAGGCTGTAGCACTTTATTGCTTTACATTGAAGACTGATAATCAGCATTTGCTCTTTTTCCTCCACTGCAATCTCATTTGCAGGCATTTTCCATCCTTTTAATTACACTTCGATATGTAATGCACCAGAGTACTTCTCCCCTCATAGTGAATGAATCCTGTCCAGCTAATGCCAGTGAGGCCATTGCTGATAATAGCAGGGTACTATTTTTCTGGCTTAAAATGAAGGTCAATTAGGACCAAAGAAGTTAGCTCTTGATTTTCCAAATACTTCTTCTGGTCCTGTGAAAATTAGCTGTAGATTTTTATTCTTCTGTATACAGGGGTAAGCCCACAAAACCTACTCTACATAATATCACTCCAAGCTTTATTAGCTATCCTCAGTTGTTCTCCAGTTAGATGCAGTGTGTGAGCTGGATCATTCCGCTCATCAACACAGTGTACCTGTTTAAAACATGGTACATGAAAGTTTGAGTAGTCTCTACTCTAGGTACTCCTTTTTAATCTGTTTCCTTTAACTGTGTCTCCATTGCCTGCTACAGACTTGCTGTGCCTTCATCATATATTTAAGTTTGGATGTTATTTTATTGCCCCTGCTTGTGCATGACGGGAAGAGGTTCAGTGCAGGCAACCAACCAGCAAACCTACCTCTCTCTTGGTTTTGTCACCATGCCATTGTGCCTACTGCTAATGACACAGGCATCTGCTTTTCAAATGGGTGACATGTTCTAGCCGCCTTAACAAATTTTCAGCTTTCAGTCATCCTCTGCTACTAATTTTATGTTCATTTCTTTCATGCTTTCCTACTCCAAAAATGGTTTAAATCCTCCACATCACATAGAGTCATCACCCATTTTTCAGCTGTCCCCAAAGGTACTCAATATGTCTGAGATTTTCTTTTTTCTACATAGAGATGTAAAGAGAGGTATGTCTCTGTTTCACAAAATCTAGTCTGTCTCTCTGAATTCTCAATAATTGCATTAATGAGTTTGCCACTGAAGATGTCTGTTTTGCAGATATAGCTGTTCGCTTTGTGTGACACCCGCTTGAAAACTATCAGCACTCTGGTATGTAGATCACTTCTCGATCTCACAGCCTGGAAAAATTATAATATAATTTTCCTCCTCTTTTCTCTCCCTCCTTCCCTTCCTCCTCCCAGTTCTTCACAGTATTTTTAGTTTCAAAGCCCATAGGCAATATATTTGCCATACACACACTATAGGAGTTACTTTCTTCTTCTGACAGCCTTAAATGCCTTCATTTAATTGCATCAAGTGACGCAGACACACATAAGACAGAACAAATTAACTCTCAACGATAAGGGGGTTTTATTACAAATACTCTACTTTACGAGCTCAGCTGTCTTTACCTCTCTCTCACAGAGAAGTCTCACTGAGACACATACACGTGCAGACATGCACACAGGAGGAGGGAAAATAAGGATCTTCTTTGAGCCACTTCTATGGCTCTAAAAGAGAGTGCAGCAACTACCAAAGACTGCACCTATGTACCACAACTGGAATACGTTTTGCACTCTAACAACCTCAAACAACTTGATTTTCTGAAGCCAAGACCCATCTTTCCTGTCATAAGCGCTGTGATTTTAGAAGCCTGATCAGATGGCTTTAAATGTGATTTGCCTTGTGGCTATCCTATTTTACAGCTTCTTTAACAAAATAAAATAAGTATACATTTTTGCATGACTTAAACTAGAACTCAGGAAATGAAGACAACTGCTGGTAAAATTCACAGTATTCTCAGATAAAAAGAAAGTCTTATCAGAACTTTCAGAGCCACGCGGAAGCAGCAGTAGCAACTTTGAACCACATTTTAATAGTAGGTTTGACACATAACTTTGAAGTTGGCCCTTCTTTGAGGTAGATGTTGGACCAGATAACCTGCAGAGGTGCTTTTCTGACTGAATTTTGCTATATGCATATGATAGCAGGGATAAGGAGCCACATCTTTGATGAAAACTTTTCACCTAGGCTTTTCAAATACCCTTGCCACTTACTGTTCATCTTATCTTTGACGTAATACTTGTAGGGGAATGATCATGTACCTAAGGTCTGTATTTTGACCCTAAGCCAAATATCCTGACTTATTGCTAATAAGTAACACATTAACAAATATACGTCTAAAAGAACAAAAATTTATTGCAATTTACCCCAAATAGAAGAAACTACATCAACTGCAGCGACCCTTCCCTACAGCTGCTGCTCCTTTCCTGGTTTGGAAAGAAACAGTGGAGAACTCACCAAGGCACATCTTAGATGCAATGGCAGCGATTTGGCAGTGAGAGCCTGCTTTTATAAACCACACAACTGTTCAGCATGTGCTATAGGAATGAAACCACTGGCAGAAGAATATCCTTATATTTCAAGCCCTCTGGGTGTTCTGCAGGTAGGAGCAACTTAGGATCTGCCTAAGGCTGGGCCTTCATGAAACACAATTCAGAAGGCAAATGGAAAGCAAAGTTGCCTTCTAAATTAAAAACTAATAAGAGATTTCAGGCAATGCAGGCTCAAAAGCCTGGTGGGGGCAGAAAAGAGGTTTGCACTTGACCTTTCCAAATCTCAAAGAGTCTCCTGGCTATGAACACATCTGCCTTCCACTTTTGGTGGAAAGCATTTTCAGAATAAGCAAGGTATTCATGTATGGTAATAGGCGGTTCCTATTCATCATGTATGAAAAGAGCATGATAGAAACCATTGCAAAGTACATCAGCAGAGTGCACTCAAGCTACACATTTTAAAAAGAACAAATTTATATCCAGAACTCTAAAAATTTACCCATAAAGTTAAGCCACAGGCTTTTAGAGTCACGAAGGTTTTAGTCATAAAGAACTGATTCCATGTGCATCCCTGTTCACCAAGTGTCTGTTATTAAAACAGCATAAACATCAAAAGAGTAGTTTCCTGAACTAAGATATTCTGCCAGGGAATATTTCAGTGAAAGATGTGAATTAGTTGCTGCCAACATGTTCCGATTCAGCCATAATTCCACAGGAATGCTTAACTTCCTTAAAATTTACTGTAAATTTAAGTCTCCCCTCTCAAACTGATCACTGATTTGCAGCCTATTGGCAATATGCAGACTGAAGTCATGTTGACTTCAAGACTCAAATGCAGGAGCTCCCTTCTTGCTGACAGCATCGAGAGCCTGAACGGTACCAAGACCTCCATGTCTTGCACAACCCTGGAGTTTCTCCTTCACAGGGTACAGAGTAATTGCTATACCCAGGGTGACTCAGAACTACGACCAAATAAAGTATTAAAGTGACAAACTTCTTTAAGGACAGTCACTGTGGCATTTGTTTGCAGAATGTCAGTGACAGCTTTGCAGTGCATGTCACCAAGGTTCATGTCGGCAAAGGAGTCCCAGCTGGGTAGAGGAGCCTGGCAGTCAACAAGCCAAACATGAACACTGCTGGCAAATGCCAGCTAGAGCTTTCTATTAGCTGACTACTGTTACAGCACCCATTATTAACATGATTGTGTCAATTTTTATCTTCTACATCTTCAGACGCAGCCAGGCACCATATCAGATCACATTTAGGGTTAGTAACTAATTATGCAATCACAAACCTGATGCCTTTTGAAATGTATTTTGAAGCACAGCTCTGTGCAAAGGGCTGGGGATGCTGCCGGGTTGCAGGACTCTGCCTCACCCCCACACACACCCCAAATGGCGCAGTGGGGCTGCACCGCCTCACAGGGCCAAAAAGACGCTGCTATCACAAAAGCCAGTGTCCAGCCCTGACTCCCCACGTCGCCTCCAGCAGCGCCCAGACCCAGCGGTGAAGGGCTCCTGTCTGATGGGGCAAGCGTGGCCTCCCCGCAGGGGCCGACGCCTTCGCGGAGGTCGGAAGCCCCCTGCCAGGCAGTACCGATGAGCCTTCGGGAAGGTGTCAGTGCCGACGGGCGGCGGCCTGAGACCCTCCGTACAGCCGGAATGGAGCGTCGGGACTGAATCACCACGGAGCCGGAGTCCCACACCTCAGCTCCCGGCGTGGCAGGGACAAGGCGGATCTCAGCCACCCCACGACGCTAGAGGCGAGGTTTGTCAGCTGCGCGGGTGCCGACCTACTAGCAGAGCCGGCCGCGGGTGCGCACGGAAGGCGGAAATCCCCGTCAGGAGGAGACGTGGGAGGGGAAAAAGGGAAACGGCCTGAACCAAAGAGCCTTTGGCTTAGCGCGGCGCAGCACAACTCGGATAGCCGCCTGCCTCCAGAGCCGCTGCGATGGAGCTGCGAGGGTGAGTGGCGACCTCGGGGCAATGAGAGCTGGGACCCCCCACGGTTGTCGCTGGAAACGGTGTTGAGGCGCGGGCGGGCTGCTGGCGGGGAGGGGAAGGGGGCAGAAAGATACACACCCGCCCTCCTTAATAAAATCCGAGTGCCGCTGCTGCAGTGCGGGAAACGTTCTGCCAGGGTGGCCTTCCGAAATGGAGACAGGACCGAGTTGCTGCGCGGGGTCCCCCCACGGAACCCGGCCCCGGGACGGCGGTTTTAAACGTGCCCGGTGTTGCCTGCGTGTACCGGGTGTGCAGCTGCGCCGGGTGCCCGTGGATGGGAGAGGTGGGTTTTGCAAGGCACCTACGTGGTTCAGCGCTCGCCTGCCTGCCCCACCTGCCTGTGCTCGGTCACCGAAGGCTGCAGGCACGTAACTGGCATTTAATTTGGCCTTTTTGCCGAATATAACTGATGAGAGAAAGAAAGCTGGCCTGCCTTTTTTCATAGCCCAGGTTAGCGTTGGCGTACGGAAGGGTTAGAAAAGCTTCACAGGGCACTTGCTGATGCGAGAAGAGCGATTTCCCCACAAGGGAAGGAGACAAAGCAAACTTCAGCAGCAGGGCAAAAGCCCCCAAGTTATTACTGCAAGCATCAGGACATCTTTTGTCTGGCTGGTTTGTGTCAGAATAGCAGCATCATATAACTCTAAAATAAATAGTACATGAAAAAGTTGAGATGCTCCTAGGAAGAATAATCTCAGCAAACATGAATGTATGAAAGAGGAAGTGCAACTTTCTCCCGTTCCACATGACACTTTAAAAAAATACATAGACATGGAAGGTGTGGGAAAGAATTAAAAAAAAAAAATGAAAAAAAATAGAGAACCTATGAAACTAATACATCTACACATGTTCTTAGTGAAGCCCACTGCTAGTGATGGACACAGAAGCTGAGTGCACATACAAGGCAAAAAGGAGGCTTCTCAGCAAGCAAGAGCATTTCTCCCCTTTTCTAACAGGAGCTTAGTGTTAGAGCTATTCCAGACAAACATGGGCTGACACTGTCCCATATTACCACACTCTTACCTCCAACTAAGAGTACGAGCATCTCTAGATCTGTCCAATCTTGATTGTGTCATCATTTATTAAAATAAGAAATCAAGGCCTGCTTTGTATATATACATTAGCTAATCAGTTCTGACCAGCAAGCTAAATATTTGTTGGCATTAGCAAATGCCTACCATGGGAAATTCCCCAAAGAGTCCCGTAAGATCAGTTAACTGTTGTCCTTCATTTGATTCAAATGACTTGCTATACCCCTAGGTTCTGACTTCGGCAGGGAACAATAAAATAAACACAGCTGTGAGATTAAGGACTAGATTATGGTGAGCTTGTCTAAACTGACATATGTAAGCATAGCACAAAAGTGATGGCTCTTGCAGTGTAAAAATATGACAAAAAAACCAATACACGTAAAAGCTCTCAAAAGCCACTGACAGAGACAGAACAGAGCTGCCTGACAGTATTGCAGATTTACAAAATATGTATCAGAGTAGAAATGTTCCACACTGTGCATCCCCTTAAACTTTTGAAACCTCATCTATGAAGCCATTCCGACAGACATAAAAAAAGGAAAAGAAAGTGCTTTCTTCATATTCTTCAGTTCAGACTGACTCTTCCCTAAACTTTCTCCATCCCATTCTCTGGAGTCCGGGCTTCAAGTGGAGGTACATTTTGTGTCAGGAACTTTCTCTGCTTTCTCCATGGGAAAGCAAATGTGTTTGGAAAGGTGAGAGTTTTCTTAGAGGGCAGATGGGAGTTAGCAACCCTCCTCCACAGCAGAGAAGACCCGAGTTGTGCTCTGGCAGGTGGTACAAGTAAAGCTGGGCAGAACTGATGCTGGGCCTGGGAGGTGCTGGATTAGTCTCTGCTAGACAAAGAGGCAGGAACTGTGGGGAAAGGGCAGGAAGCCTGGAAGAGGGAGGGGATGTTCTAATGCACAGCTGATGTGGGAACGTGAGGTGAGAAACGAATGCAGGGGGAATGAGCTTAGGTTAGGGCTTGGAGGGAGGAGGGTCAGGCAGGGTAGGGTTGGTTTAGAGAAAAACATAGAGCAGTCTGAGTGGAAGACAATGGAGCTCACTCCTGGGTGGATGTGGGCTTCTGAGGGCAGTACTCCCCATTGCCTCAGCCCTTGGCTCAGTATTGGAGCTAACTGAGGGTTGAGAACAACTGGGGAAGGGAACACACCTGGGTAGTGTGGCCTCACAGTCCTGCTTGCTTGCAAAAGTGAGCTGGGAAATCTGGTGATGAGAAGGCACTTGCATCCCTTTGCTCAGCTCAGCAAGCTTATTGCATGAGAGGTAATATCAAAGTGGGCAATTGCAGCCACACAGCTCTCATTCCAAAACCATTCCAGCATCTTGCTTTTCTTTCACAGAAGTCTTGAGGAAGGAGACCACAACATACGGATAGGCATAGTGGTGAAAGGCTATTTAAAAGTAACTCTTAGGAAAGGGCTGCACATTTATTTTTCTTAAAGCCGTATATGATAAGGGTTAAATCACCTGGATTTTATAGCTATGTTAAACTCGGTTTTCCCATAGCATCCAGCAGGTGTAACACCAGCTTCATGCCTTCTGCTTCAATTCCAATATTAGCACATTTTACTGCTAGTCATGCCCTCAGCCACCCATCCATAGAGTTACATCGTTTGAACAGAAGTTTTGCAGCTGTCAGAAATGCAAATACTTAATGGGACATTATGTAGTCACAGTACCTAATTTACCTACTTCTGCTACTGTACTAAACAATCAATATTAGGTTTATGGATTATTTAAACAACAGAGATGCTAAAGTCAATCATGTAACCTCTTCTTTGCTTTTTATTTTAGTTATGGATTTCTGTTACTGTTCCTTCACACCATGAGAGCTGGTAAGTTCAGAACAGTTCAGTTAAAAATGAAGCTGCACTCTCTTTAATACGTTTGGCCAAATACACAAGGTAGTTGTAATAGGTACAATATAAGCATCTTCATGTTTTCAGCAAGACACTTAAGAATTCCTTAGAGTGAAGTGTTTCTCTGAAGTGCATCAGGGAAGGAAGAAAACCATTTTTTTTCTATCAGTTTCAGTAGGGAGAAGAGCAAGAACCTTATGGATGCTCTTGCTCAGATTGCTCTGCTTGCTTCACAGACATCCCTGCACCTTTATCTCTGCCAGCAAAAAGCCTTAGAAGTGGGGTAATAAGGGCTGTCGATAAGCAGATCTAACATGCTTGGATAACATCCATACTTATATTATGACTAGTATTACACATCACAGTATCAAGTAGTCAGTATTAGTCTTTTACTACAGTTCCAAAAATCCCTTTCAAATCAAAGATAAGGTTAAATGACATCACCTGCTGATATTTAGATGTTTTTAAGAGTTGTCTTTCCTCTGTTCTTGCTTAATCACTGAGAAGGGCCCAACAAAGTCATCAAGGAAACTCCCCCAAATCAGGGCAAACTGTGCCAGATACAGTCTCAGTAGATGCCAGCTGGCCTGTTCCTGAAGAACACCAGTGACAGAGGTGCGCCTGTCTTCCTGGGGTTCACTTTTCCTGCTGCTGTGACGGGTTTTTTTCTGCTAACTCTGAGCTGTAGCAGCCTTCTTGCAGGTCAAACCTGTTACTTCTTGTCTCGCCCAACAGGGGATAAGGGCTCAGAGAACATAACTTTCCTCCCTGCAAGTACTATGTTTGCTTCAGTGGTATTTTTAAGACACAGTGCCCAACTTCAAAGTGTAGATGAACTATTTCTTGAGTCTTGTGCACCAGCACAAAGACATGCCCCTGCTGGACATTGCTGCCTTCCTCGCACTTCACCATGCATTGTTTCCACAGTTCCAAGCCCTCACTCCTGTCATCTTTCTTTCCCTAGCTCACCCATCCACATAATCCCTTTCCCCAGCTGTAATGTCTCCCATTCAACTGCATGTCTGATGCCCCCCCCCCACCCTCTAGTCCAGCATTTACAACATGCACATTGCTTTGGTCTCAGCAACCAGTTACACAAGAGGTTTTGGCTGCTGGAAGGAAGGAGAGGTGACCCATCCCTCTCAGAAGAAAGTCTGTGGACAGAACCACCCTAGCACTCTGGGAGTCACTGACCTGTACTTTCTGCATCACTTGTCAGCCAGCTCATGCTTTTACCTTGCTCTCCAGGAGGAGAGCCTGCCTTTCTCATGTCCTGAGGCCAGGAGAAGTGTCCTGAAAGCCAGACACTGTACTGGCCTACCTCACGTGGCCATAAGAGGTTATAAATGTCTAATGAATGTATCACCAGAGGTACCTGGACATGCTGGTTTCCCAGCTGGGTGTATTTGTTGAAAAGGCGACACTAACCGCAGCAATAAAACGTGATTGCTATGACATGCCCACTTTGAGAAACACTCTTTTACTCCCCCTTTATAATTTTGGGGGTCTCAAAATAATGGCAGTACTCTTTTTCTCATCAGTCTTTACACTTCCTGTGATTTACACCTGGTGGTTTTTGCCATTTTTCTTAATTTAAAAAGAAAAAAAATATTATTGAAGTATTAGGACTTGAGTATATGTCTACAGGCAAGGAGCAGCATGGGGCTGGGAATGCTTAGACCAATTAGTCATCGGAGAAGGAAATAACTAGAAGGCTTTACATTGCAAAATGTCCCTTTGGAAAATACAGACAAACACATGTGGAGAGAATTAGTCACCAGCACACCTGGAGGTAGGAATGACTATAAAGCGTTCATGCTCATCTGCCTAGTATAGGTACTAATACTGGAGTTCACCCATGCGGTAGAATATACTTGAAAAGAGTAAAACCTCTTCCACATAACTTCCCTTTTTTTCCTGTCTCTTTTAATCTTGTAGTGGTTGCACTGGAGAAGATCATTGTCAGTAAACCTGGAGAAAACACTACGTTGAGTTGCATTTATCGAGGAAGAAAATTGCACTTAAAAAATCTACGGGTATACTGGCAAATAGATGACGATAAAGAGGAGTGTACAGTTGTACATGCATTGATCTCTGGTCAAGACAATGAAAGTAAACAGTGTATTCACTTTAAAAACAGGACTCGGTTATTCTGGGATAGATTGGAAAATGGCGATTTTTCTCTACTATTACTAAACGTCAGCCAGAGTGATGAACATACATACAAATGTATAGTACTGGAGAAAGCTGACTATACCAGCATGGTTCATCACGCAGAAGTGGTTCTCAGTTTAGCAGGTAAGAACTTGTATCACTTGCACATACTTGCCCAGCTCTCATTCCATCTTTCCAAATTCATGCCATTTCAATATTGTATTTAAGCATACCATTAACTCTGAAACATGGTTCAGCCCTTTGCTGAAATGAAGCCTGCTCAATTTTAATGTTACAGACAGGGAATACAGAACTGTGAGAATCTATTACAGCCGTTTATCCCATGTGGGAGGGCTTTCATCGTGGTTTTCAGTAATATAAAGGCTTACTG
Source organism: Pezoporus wallicus (assembly GCF_028554395.1). Taxonomy (NCBI): domain Eukaryota; kingdom Metazoa; phylum Chordata; class Aves; order Psittaciformes; family Psittacidae; genus Pezoporus; species Pezoporus wallicus. Next base: position 1,277,795 of record NW_026637351.1, on the reverse strand, counting down.
GGTAACAGCAGCTTAAGAAGTTGCTTTCTTCCTGAGTTTGGCTTCAGCTTTCTGCTCTTCCAGTAATTCTCTCAGCTCTCTGGCTTACATACCAAACCTGCAGGTGTTTCTCTTACACATCATGAGGATGGTGTGAAACCCAGACCTTCTGCTTCAGAACCCACATCAAAATTTTATATTTTCAGTACATTTTGACACGTCAACAACTATTCTTTTTCTCCTGCTCTCCAGCTAGTTATAGCCAACCAATACTCAGTGGCCCAATAAGTAACAGTGACAGCACTGGAGAGGAGGTGACTTTCAGCTGCAGGTCTGGCAATGGATAAATAAAACTGACAATTGGAGCTAACTAGAGCTAATGATCATCCCCAACAGCAATGGCACTTACAGCATTTTTAGCACATTGAAGGTTAAATTCACTTCTAACATGCAAGTAGAGTGCTCCATAGAAAATAAGATACTATAGGAAAATCTATCAGCCAACTGTAAGTCCCTTCATGCTACTTCATGTTTTCTAGCTTACAGGGATATCAATCAACGTGTCTGTGTGCACATACACACTAGTGAGGGGTATGCATTAATTCAGAAGTTCCAGAAAGTGCCAAGAGGAGCTTAGGTTTTGTCAAGCTAGTTATGTTTAGCCATGGATTTTGTTTATTTCTTTCACATTGAACCAAGCGTGTTAAGACAATAGCACTGAGAAGCTCTTGCATCCAAGGCAGTCACTAGGCTTTACCCATTGGTTCATCAGGAACATGATGACATGGGAGTCAGATTGTTTTTCAGAGAGCACCGTACCAGAGATCCATGATTCCCAAACTGCTGCCCCACTGCTTTGCAGCACTCACATTTGCTTTTCAGTCTGCTAGTTTCAAAGTTCTTTTTTCAGTCTCCAAAATTCAGTTTGGTACAATGCACTATTTAAAGCATGCCTATATCGAACAGGTAATATTAGCCCCATAGAACAATAGACCTACTAGCACAAGTATAACATTCTATTTATTGCTAATAGGAGTGATCAATAGTAAAAACAAGCATTAGCCACTCAACTGTTCACAAAACCAGAAAGCTATAAAAAACAAAACAAAAAACAACAACAACAAAAAAAACCCACCAAACAAAAAAACCCCAAGCTGTTAGAAAGTTTTAATTACAGTGCCAACAGCAGAGTTCATGATTTCCAAAAAGCTGTGTAGAAAAGCTATGTGGAGCAGGACAGCTTATCTGCTCATTGCTCTTACTGGTCCTGCTTCCTGCCACACCATTCACTCACAGGTTTCTGCACCCTGGCACAAGAAGATTTGATGATCTGCATAACTGTAGATGTTTAACTGAACACACCAAGGAATTGCATATTGTTGACTTAACAATACTGATCCCACAAACATAGCCAAATAATGTCAACTATTTCCAGGAACAAAAAATTGTGCACATGAGCAGAAGTTGCACATGAGAGTGGTTATATGATAGCATACCCTTATTGTCATCACATATTAAAGGAAAACTAAGTAACCTTTCATTAGTTTCCTAACAACATTCCCTCAGATTGTATTCTGGCTAAATCAGAATTCATCTTACTATTTTTTGTTGGTTTCTAAAAGCATTGCCATACTTGAAACATTGAGATATTTTAAAACTTCAAGCTGCAGCAATCAGTAGAAATTCATCATTAACATCAAGGAAACAGGTTTTCACCCACTTTTATGAATACCATGAAATTTGTATTATAGATTCTGTATAAATTTTCAACTGAATCTATATACAAGCGCAAACATACAGTGTCCCAAGATTGACAGATGAGAAGAACAAGAAGGAAGAAAGGGATTCATGCAGTATGATAACAGGGAAGAATAAACTGCCATTGTATTATTAGACAGAATAAGCTGGAGATGTACCTTTCTTAGAAGGAATACCACCAGAATCACAGTAATATGAATAGCACAAATATTTAGTCCTTCAGAACTTTATGCGTAAAATATGGTCAAATATTTGTCTGGTATGAAATGTAAAAACTTATACCTTGGTACATTATTTTTCTATTTTATTTCTAGACACTCAGCAGAAGCGAAGCAATGGGTGTAGCACGGAAAGTCACAGAAACCTGAAAAGAAATGGACAAGGTGCTCAGGCAGCTGGCATCGTTTCCATTGTCATTCTGATAGGTGTTCTAGCTGTAATAATCTGCTAGCTGAGGAGACGGAGGTCCTCTAGACTAGAGTCCTGCACAGGTAATGAGGCCTTTCATTTGCATGACCAAACCTGAAGAATTCTTGTTTTTTTTTTTGCCAAAATATTTAATGTTATCCAGCACGTGGTTAGAAGGTACAAGTAAGCTGCCTGCGCACAACAGCAGGAAATTATGGTGTTAGCAAAAACCTAGGACAGATGTAGTGCCTCAGGACACATTATTCTTTAACATTTTCTGCTGTAGTGCCTGAGCCTCACAGGAGTTAGTTGTTGGTTGTGAGAGTAACTCAGAGTTTGCACCTTTTCAGGCCATAGTTTCTCAGATGTGATGCCTGCAGCCTGTTCCTGAGCAGATGGAGGGGATGCTCCTCTATGGTGCAGGACTGGGGTCAGTAGTTTGTTCTGCTTAGCACGATCCAAAGCAGAAATCGGAGGATAAATCAATCCCAAGAGCTTTAGAGTCACTAGCTGCACGAATAAGGGTTCAAGATCCTACTGGGATCGAGCAGCTTTCTACAAGTTAGAAGTAAAGCATGTTTTGTCACTCCAGGTTATATACACATACCATTGTATTGATGCATTTTCCCATGTGCGGGACTCTACAATGCTTGACATGAGAGAACAAAAGGTAGCTGTAAAAGACATTTTGTGAACTAGATGATCTGAGTACTTACTGTAAGCCGCTTTGCGGGTATGCAAGAGGTAACATCTAGGAAGAGGGAGCAGGGACAACAACGCTTTTCACGGACAGGGACAAACCACATTTTCAATCCATGCCCTCTTCCTCATGGCTAGCAAGCCCAGGTGCTTTAGAAAAAGGCAGGGTAGTGATTTTGCCCAGCATCTGCAGCAGCTGTGCTGTGCCAGAAGCCATGCCATTCCTTCAGAAACCACTCATGTCTTTCCCAAAACACGGAGCAGGACTGTTGCGTCAAGCTCCAAAAACCGATCCTTGCTCAAATGGTAACCTAGTTTGTAAGCAAATAGAGCATGGACTGCATTTTGCTGTCCAAAGAGCATTGAACGCTCAACGTCAGTGGATGTTGCTTAATATTAATTCAATTCGGCTAAAGATGATAGTTATCTGACACGCTTAAAACAGTTCATTTGTTGCAACAGATGTCCAGCTAAACAAAGACAAAGGAGTAACTAACTAAAAGTATTAAAAATATTTTACTGTATTTGTCTCAAGAGTGACTCAACTTCATAGCTTCTATACTCAAGTTCAGCACAAAGCCTTTGGATAATATTTACTGGATATTATAAACTCAAGCACATAAAGTCGTAGCCCTGGTGCTTCTGTCAGCCCTTGCCTTGAGCTCTGCAAGTGTTGGCAAAGGCAGCCTCAGGGTCTTGATTTCTAGAAGTTCCTTCAGCAGTTCAGGCCAAAGGACATAACAAATCAACAAGGGACATGGAGCATACACGCTTAAGGCACCCTCCCTTCCTGTTCTGTAGCTATGTTGAAGCCCCTGTCGCCATCAAGACAGCGCCAAATGTTTCAGGCATCCCAATTTGAGGGCAGCTTGGACCAATACCAGAGAAGCGAGAATGATCTAGGAAACGTGACCTCTGATAAAAGACTGGTTATGCTTGTATAAGCTGGAGAAAGAAAAGCTGATTGAGGACACAATAATCCCGCTCTTCAGCAAGTCCTTAAAGAGGATGAGACAAGTTATTTGCTGTTCCAACCCAGCAGACACAGCACTTAAGGCACAACAGGCTGAAACAAAGGAGATTTAAGTTAGATGTTAGGAAGAAAAGATGCTTGTCTAAGGGTAATAGTAGTTGAGTACTGAGGCAAAGAGTTTGTGCAGGCTGTTAAGTCTCTGTCAGTCCAGGTTTGGTGCTATTCTGTTTTTCCTTAACGAAAAAGGAAACCAGTATCTGTCAGAAATTCCTTAGAATAACTGGTGCTACTGTGAGACTGTTGTGATGGCTTCTTGGATAAATCCTAGTCTAATTCAATCATCATTTTATATTTTCAAACAAGTTGCATGTAGTGGATGAGGGGTAAGGCACTGTGGAGGTGCACCCACAGGGACACATTGCCACAACATTTTGCTTTTAAATACAGATGTAAAATAAGTTTCTGCTTTTAGCAGTTTCACTTTATGAAGAAGGTCAGATTGTTTCATAGGAGTTGGGAATCCTGAATACTGCAAACCAAAAAAAAGAGCCTATTGAGACTAGCTCTGCTGTTACAAAGGAAAAAGTTTTGGAAACTGTGAGGAAGGCAGGTTGAAAAGAAGAGCAACTTCATCCCGGTGGGGTTAGTTTCTCCAAACACGTATTACAGTCAGTGGGGAGAAATTCAGAGCTGGAGCAATTCTGAATTGGTTTCTGGAGGGATCCCATCCCTACTTGTAGAGGAGTTTCAGGAAGATTGTTTCCCTTAACCACATCCAGGGTTTGTGCATCCTCTTCTCTGAGGGTGACACTGACAAAGGAGGAAGATATTAGCAGGAGAGCACTTCTTACATTTGCACAAAGAGAGGCACTTTCATTCTATGGCACAAGGGCAGAGGGTCCCTAGTGTCTCAGGTACCCAGGCAGAGGCAGGGTTTTGCACTAGCTGATTCTTTCTCAGAAGCATGAGTATCTCTTTTCCATACCTTTGCAGCTTGTTTCACTGGTTATGTAGGAAAGACAATGCTAGGACAGTTATTTCGGGGGGATTTTTTTTTTAATGTTGTTTCTTGTTACAGCACCTGTCTAAATGGAAAGTGTCAATAATTTGGACAGCTGGAGACGTGTCAGGAGAAGCATCACCCCTTATTGCAGTGGCAGTATTACCTGTAATACAAGAGATTTCTGTAGACCATGCCGAGAGACATGGCAAAGAAAAAAGCTTCTCCAACACAAGAGACAGAAAAATCCACTGGATTTCTGTTCCAGCCACTGGTTTTGTCCACACAACAGTTGTGTCACCACACCAGTTAGCCACTTTGGACAGTCCTCTGCAACAGTTTGTCAGTTGTTTGTGCTCCTGCACTGAAGAAAGCAGTAAGCCTGGGACTTAGCTACTCTGTACCAAACTATGGAAAACTGGTGAGTTCCCAGTCTCTCATCACCTTTGATGACTTTGTTAGTAGCAGATGTAACTGCATTTCAGGAACATGGGAAGTCCTTGCTGTGCCTCCTTACCCTGATGATGACTACTGAATATGAAGAAAGGCAGCTAAAACACAACAACAAAAAACAACCAAACAAAAACAAGAAAAAAACCACCCAAAAAATCCCCCCCAAAACCCCAAACAAGAAGCTACTGAAGGACTCTCTGCAAAATGACATGTGACTTTTTCCACCTTTTTCTCTCTACAGCACATCTTTTAATTGGTTTCACCAGCTGCATGTTATTCTGTACAGAATTAAGTAAAACATTTTGACCTAGTCCTCCAAAAATGGGAGTTGCTCTGATGAGGTTAAGCACTAAGTATGTTACCATAATGCAGTGTGCTTTCTTTAGATGCACTTGATACCAGCATTTTGGTTTTTACTAAATATTCCATTGAAAAGAGAACTTCCATTTCTGACAGAAGCCAGTGCATACTATGTGAAAGAACAGGCTGTGGAAATCCGACCAATTCGAAACAGTGCCCTCTATGTTAATGTCAGGTTACCTTGACTTACCCTTTTCATGATACAACAAAACCTGTGGTCAAGCTCTGCTTGATTCAGCTAGTCTTTATTTAAGCACTCCTCTGTGGCTTCCAGGGAGCATTTTAAACTGAAATTTTTAAACCGAAATTTTCCACGCGTTCCATCCCTAAAATACAGACACACTGTCGTGGTTTAAACCCAGCCACACAGCTCGTTCACTCACACACACACCCCCCTTGCCCTCCCCCTGCTCCTGAAGGGATGGGAAGAAGAATTGAAAGAATGTAACTCCCACAGACTGAGATAAGAACAGTCCAGTAACTAAGGTATAACACAAATCACTACTGCTACCACCAATAATAATAATGATAAAGGAAATAAGAAGGGAAGAGAATACATCACCTCACCACCTGCCAACCAATAACTCACCCCACCCGCCCGACCAAGTAGCAACTGATACCTAGTCCAACCCTGCAGTGACCTAGCCCTTCTAGGTAACTCTCAGTTACATCCTGGGCATGACATGCTGTGGTATGGAATACTTCTTTGGTCAGTTTGGGTCAGGTGCCCTATCTCTACTTCCTCCCCTCCCTGGCAGAGCATGAGGCTCAGAAAGTCCTTGGTCAGCCTAAATATTTGAGCAGTAACTAAAAACACTGGTGGTATCAGTGCTGTTCCCAGGCTGAAAGTCAAAACCACAGCACTGCACCAGCTACTAAGAAGGAGAAAAATGACTGCTACTGCTGAACTCAGGACACACACACACAAAGTACAGAGTACGTGACTCTGTTTTCCATGAATGTCCAGAAAGCAGTTTCTGGACATTCATGCATTCTGCATGGAACTACAGTTTCCATGTGCCTTCCTATTTCATCTCAGTCAACCAAGAGAAACTAGTTGAAAATAGCAACTTTGCTCATAGTATAAGGTTTTGAAGAAGGAGGAATCTATACTAGTTCTTTTGCTCAGATGGGGCAGTTTCTCCATCTTGTCATGGTGGGTATGGCAATGATGACTTTAAACTGAGCCCTGAAAACACTTGGCTTTTCCTGCACCAGTTGCTAGACTAAAATTCTACCACTTTTGTGAATAAGTCACAGCCTTGTTTGTCCAAGCTCAATGTATAAGAGGCACTCTAGTGTCAACTGTGAGATAAGACTGATTTTTTTTTTGTATAAAGATCAGCTTTCAAATCCCGGACAAGTGGAAATAAATTTTGGTTTCCTGTTCTCCCATCATGTGGAATCCAGAAACATTTGGCAATAGCTCCATTAGCTTTTGTTGAAGCAGTACCCCTGAGGAAGCTCTGAGCTGGGTAGCTGTGCACCACCACTGTGCTAGTATTTTGTGGGAGGGCTGCACAGGCTCAGCTTCCATGGCATTTAAGAGAAAGGGCAGTTCAGCTCTCACTTGGTGCAATCAAGGCTTATCAATTTGAACAGGGAAGGGAAGTTGTTTAGAAAAAGAAACAAGCCAAGCTTCAACTAAAGAATTAAGCTCCTGCCTAGGTTCCAAATAGCTGTGTACAACTGTGGAGTTTTTAAGACATTTTATCTGTTAACATAAAGAGGATATCGCCAATCATCAATGTCTGAAAAATACTGTTTTATTTATTAATTTCACTTTTGTCCTTTGTTGTCTTCCAATCTACATCTGTACCATACCCTGTTCTGTAGGACATTTAGCTGACAACATTTATCAGATAAGATTACTAAGGTGCCTTAAGTTACTTTAAATGTCAGTCTTTCCTTGTCTTCTCTCACACCCATTAATCTATATGTCAGATGTTTTCTGAGTCCATATCTAGTCTTCACTGAACCCTGAAAGGAATTTGCTTAAGTAAGGCATACAGGCTTGCAGATGCTTCAAAAAAGTGAAGCGTCATCTGTGTGGATGTGAACTATTTCCTAGTGGTTCAGTAAGAAGTCCTGCAGACATTTCCTTGCTATCTATCACATGAAGTTTTGTGCAGCCTTTTTCATACTGCTGTAACTGACAGAAGCCTTTACTAAAACCACTTTTTCACCTGCAGATTCTGCAACTGCCAGAAGCTGTAATGGTTTAGAGATGCAAGAAACAGCCTAGCAGTCACTTTATGATATGTTGTTAAACTAATTAGGCTGGTTGGATTTTTCTTACTTCTCTGTTATTTCATGGTACGTAGTGAAGACATCTAAATGCAGCAGCCTGCTGTTGCAAAATCCATACTTTCAATTGATTTAGATTTCCAGCTGGTTTTGGAGGCAAGTAAATCCTAGGTAACAGTTGTTTGTTACAATTCAAAGTACTTGGGAGTTTTGTAGTAACAGTTTTTGTCATGTATGTGTTTATATTTGAATAAAATCCATTCATTCTTCTGAATGTTTAACTAAATCTATCAGCACATAAAGACTAGTCATCACTCCAAATCATTGCTCCCAACCAATGGGGCAGGTTTACTTTCAGACATAGTTTTCTGGGCGTACAAGCACACCTTTCCAAAGCCCACAGATGAAAAGAGAGCGACACAATATGGGGACTTGACAATCTGTGCTCTGTTTTCGCTCACACCTTGAATGAACTGGATGAAAGCCACACAGTAGCCTGAGTGCAGCACTAAGCCTAGGTTGATAAATCCTTTTCTTGCCCAGCCCCTAGCAGAGCAGAGGTATAACACACCCTCCCCATTTCCAGAACTGAAACCAGCTCATTGCACGGTCCCAGGGCAGTGCTGGACTTGGGTCCCAGCATCCCCCCATTTCCTTAAGTTAAGAATAGCAGCTCACATGAACTGCATATCCCAAGCAACTTAAGCACGTGCACAGCAAAGTGCCACTTGATGCAGCTTTGTGGGAAGACTCCAAGAAACAACTCACTTTCACAGCAAAGCGAAAGGCTTTTGTTGTGGCACAGTTGGTAAACCACAGAAGGAAAGCCCCGAGGGAGAGAACATGTGTTGCTATTTAGTGGTCTGAATCCATCCATCCCATAGTCAAATTCATTATTTAAATCTTGTCACCTGCAAGAGCTGAAATGCCTGTTTTGCTCAAAAAAGCATTCCCTTTTTCCACTTCAACAATGCTGACAAAAAAAAACACCAAAACTTCTCAATAGCCTTTTATGCTTCTATCAAAGAAACATTACTAGCTGCTTTTCCAAACTGCAGAATGAAGTCTTCTCATATTTGTAGCAATTTTGCAGAGTTCACATTACTCATGAGCGTGCTCTCTCTAACCTCTCTCTTCAAGGGCAGAGAAACTGCTCTAAAGAATATTTGTGAGTACAGACCAACTCCACAGGGAGAGAACCCCTGCCATCCCCTACAGAAGTTAGTTTGGCTCTTTGGGACTTTTTGTCTCAATGTATCGTGTGGCATTAGGACCTTCACCACTTTCATTGTATCAGTACAGGTTAAAATCATGGTCAACTGGCCCCTATTAGAGATGTATAAAATGGCACCCCACATGTTCCTCGAGGTGATCTCTGGCAGTCCGGGGCACTGCAGGCCACACACTAGTAGCCTCTGTCTCATCCATCTGTCAAGACACACTTACGTGACAATGTGTCAGTGTGTCAGTTCATACAATTACCTTCCAACACAAAAGAACACTTCTAACACTTCAGGCATTATCAGCACTGCTCATAAGCATAAGTGTACACAAACCAACGCCCCATGCTGCAAAACACAAGTCACTGGGAACTACTCACAAACTCAAGCACTTTGTTAGTGAAAAGCCTGTCTCCATTTTAGTCTGGAAGAGAAAATGGCTGTGTAGAACTAGATGCTTTTGTATCAAGAGAAGGCTGACCTTCCAACTCTCCCCAAATAAGTCCCAACAGTTTAGTAATAAAAACCCTAATTTGTTTTCCTATGATTCCAGGAAGTGCTGCTTAGGGCTGTTTTATAATTGGAAAACTTGGACACAGAAGTTGCATGCTTAGGGTCACACAAGGCTGCAGCTGACTTGGTGCTTGACCAAAACATCTCCAGGATGCAGAGACCTTCTCTCCTTTCACATGCCGGATTGGAAAGTCTGCTCTTTGCAACATCCACCCCGGTAGACGTCATAAGTCAAGAGAAGCCATTTGCTGGTTTTGGATAGGATTGCATATAAACTGCCAGATTACACTTTCATATCTGTTGCACAAAAACATCTGCCCTTCAAAAAGATTGTAAAGAGGAAAAATAATATTTTAGTCCAGACTGGAAAGCTTCTAAGAATGATCAGCAAGATGCAACACTAACACAGCCATAGTGCAGACAGGGGGTAAGTGCTAACATTACCTTCTTAATTTCTTCTGCCAGAAGATTTGCGCTGTGTTGTGGTTTAAACCCTAGCCAGACAGCTTGCTCACTCACTCCCAGTGAGTGGTGCCAGGCTGAGAGCAATCGAGGGCCCCCCCCCCCCAGGGCTCTCCCCTTCCCCACTCCGGAAGGAACAGGGAGGAGGATCGAAAGAGTGCAACTCCCACAGGTTGAGACAAGAACAGTCCAGCAACCAATGTACAACACAAATCACCACCGCTACCACCAACGACAACAATGATAAGAGAAAATAACAAGGGAAGAGAATACGATACCACCGGCCAAGAAACGAGTCCCACCCGGAAGCCCGTGTCCTTCCGGGTAACTCCCAGTTACCCCCCACCCCGGGCATGACGTGCTGTGGTATGGAATAGCTCCCTGGCTAGCCCGGGTCAGGCGCCCCATCTCTGCTTCCTCCCGGCTTCCCCTCCTCCCTGGCAGAGCATGAGCCTCACAAAGTCCTTGGTCAGGGTAAACATCAGTTAGCAACAACCGAAAACATCGGTATCACCAGCACTGTTCCCAGGCTGGAAGTCAAAACACAGCACTGCACCAGCTAACACAAAGGAAAAACATGACTGCTACTGCTGAACCCAGGACACGTTGTCACATCAGTCTTAACAAGACTGAGAGTGTACTTTCAAAACAAAAATCAGGTTTGCTTGGAAAAAATTCCACAGCATCATGCTGGACTAGAACCAATTCTATTCCTCTCCACCTCTTCATCAGTCAGACTTACCACTATTGTTTTACCCAACTTTTAAAATACACCACGACTGCAGTCACTGTAGCTAAAAAGAGGCCAAGGGTTAAAGGCATAAAAAGACTGAAGTGTTGCCAAAGCACTTTAGTTGCTTTTGTAGCAAGGCAAACACAAAGTATTTTTATCACCTTGGTGGAAATCTTATTAACCAGCTCAAATCAGTTTGATAAACTGCCAGTGACTTTAAATTCTGTCAGCAAAGTACTGGGAGTGCCATCACAAACCTAGTCTTTTAAAGCCCTTCCTTTGGTTTTCCATCTGTATGCTCATAATTCCATATGATACTACCTGCAGCACAGAGGGTTGCTTTCTTATTTGAGATACATTATTGAATTCTCTTATCAGAATCATGATAAGAACCCAGCCCTGTGTTAGGTTCTGATCTACTGTCAACAAGGCAAGAGGGCTGACCAGATAATGACCCTCTTTTCCAAGGAAATTCACTGACTGTTTCTACATAGGGTGGGACAGGGAGCCAGCACCACAGAAAGGTCTCCTGAACTCCTGGCACCAGCTCACGTGAAATGCGCCCAGAAACTGAAGGGCTGGGCAGGTAGATGAGGCTTTGGATGCAGGCAAGGCTCCAGGGATTCCCAGCTATGGTGAGCTGCAGTACCAGGCCTCTGCTCAGCAGGCAGGCACCTCATCAGGAGTCCTGACACAACAGGGCACAGCTTAGGGCTGAGAAGTGCTGTCAAGCAGGAAAAAGGAAAAGAATAAATAAACTAAAAATTAAAACCACAAAACCCACACACAACTCTACACATTTGTTCCTTTTTATGTATTTTAAGTTGAATTTTTCATTACTACCATGAAGCAGACAGCTGCCTGTCAAGGTATTTCTCATAGAACAATTTGAGCAAGCTGAAAGTGGGAACAATACAGTAGTGAAGGGAATCTTTTAATCTGTTCCAGAATCTTTTAATCTGTTCCATCTCAGTTTCAGTTCACCAGTCCTTTGGAGATGAAGCTCTGTGTGGGAAATATTTTCTTCTTTTACTTTTTTAAATAAAAATAAAAAGTAACCCTCAAGAAGAGTTTCTATTAAAAACTATATGCTCTGGTGGGCTGGAATTATTAAACACAAAACATATCCGGCATGCACACAGTGAGCCAGTGCCTTTTTGGTAGTGTTTTTGGCAACACAGCCACTACTAACAGGCTTCATATGTGTCCTAGCTTCACTTTTAAGCAACTCCTATTGCATCACAGCATATCTGGATAGAAAACTATTTCTAAGCAAAGTCAAATAAACAAGCTCCTCAGAAACAGGAAACTTAGCAGAAGAAATCTATCAATTTCCATGGCCACATTTACTGCGCCAGTAGGTCTTTAAGCCTTGGGAAACAGTAGTAGGTACTCTGCATGTCAGTAAGAGCCAGTTTTTGCATTAACACTGGTTTCAGTGTCCCCAGCTCACAGGTGCTCAGGCTTGAGCAACCCACAGCCACATGGGATTCCAGGCACAGAGGTGTGCCCTGTCCACATACTCTTCAGAAGTCTTTGGGGTGGGGCTGGAGAGCAGGAGAGGAGTTACATTTTTAGTCTCTAGGCAATTGTCCTGGGTTCAGCAGTAGCAGCCATTTTTCTCCTTCTTAGTAGCTGGTGCAGTGCAGTGTTTTTGACTTTCAGACTTGGAACAGCACTGACAACACCAATGTTTCCAGTTCCTGCTTACTAATATTTACTCTGACCAAGGACTTTCTGAGTCTCATGCTCTGCCAGGGAGAAGGGGAAGCTGGGAGGAAGCAGAGACAGGACACCTGACCCAAACTAACCAAAGAAGTATTCCATACCACAGCACGTCATGCCCAGTATATAAACTGGGGGCAGTTACCCAGAATGGCTAGATTGCTGCTTGGGTCAGGCTAGGTATCGGTCAGCAGGTGGTGAGGGGTTGTATTCTCTTCCCTTGTTATTTCCCTTATCATTATTATTACTGGTGGTAGCAGTAGTGATTTGTGTTATACCTTAGTTACTGGACTGTTCTTATCTCAGCCCATGCGAGTTACATTCTTTTGATTCTCCTCCCCATCTCTCCAAGAGCTGGGGAAGACGGGAGGGGAGTGAGCAAGTGTCTGCGTGGTGCTGGTTTGCTGGCTGGGCTTAAACCGTGACACCAATACTGCTCCAGGCAGCAAGGAGGAAGCCGCTAAACTATTGCACCTAGGCAGAAGCCAAGCAAGAAGTTTGCTGTGAAGCTAGAAATGGACCCTAACCCCCTCCCCTTTGAAGGTCTAGCAGTACAGCCCAGCATCCCTGTACACCACTCACTGTTTCACAAAGCATGCTGTAATCTTAATCACTGCAGGTGCCCAGATGGTATGGAGCACTCACCCTGGAGATAAATAATTGTATAACATACCTCTGCTGTCTGGAAACTCCATGCAAGCAGTCAGTGTAACTGAACAGAGGTGAGCACAACAGAGCAACATACCAAGGTCCCTCTGGATGGCATTCCTTCCCTCCAGCGTATCAACAGAACCACACAGCTTGGTGTCATCGGCAAACCTGCTGAGGGCACACTCCATCCCACTGTCCATGTGGGACCGGTCCCAACACCGATCCCTGAGGACACCACTCGTTACTGGTCTCCAGTAGGACATTGAGCCATTGACCACAACTCTTTGTGTGCAGCCATCCAGCCAGTTCTTTATCCACTGAGTGGTCCATCCATCAAATTGATGTCGCTCCAATTTGGAGACAAGGATGTCATGCGGGACAGTGTCAAATGCTTTACACAAGTCCAGGTAGATGACATCAACTGCTCTACCCCTGTCCATCAGTTCCGTAGCCCCATCATAGAAGGCCACCAGATTGGTCAGGCAGGATTTCCCCTTAGTGAAGCCATGCTGGCTGTCACCAAGCACCTTGTTGTTTTCATGTGCCTTAGCATGCCTTCCAGGAGAATCTGCTCCAAGATTTTGCCAGGCACAGAGGTGAGACTGACTGGTCTGTAATTCCCCGGGTCATCCATTATTAACTTGGATGGTACTGCTTTGATTTAGAAGGAGCTCTCCAAGTAATATCTGATCAGGAAATGAGCTTTCAGAAGAGCAGGGGGGTGGGGGGTGGAGAAAAACAAAAAACACCAAAAAAACACAAAAAAACCCAAAAAAAAACAAGCAACAAACAACCACCACCACAAAAAAAAAAACCAAAACAAAAAACCAAAAAACCCAAAACCAAACCATCTCTCAAAAAAAGCAATAAATCTCTCATGACATTAGTGCATTGATAAATGGTTTTGGCACTTAAAGAATTTTTTGCCTCAGAAGCCTTCTACTTTTGTGATTCAGTACCAGACAAAGAATAACTTCTATGAATTCAGAAATATTTTCCTCTGTGCTGTCTTACCTCTCATCTAATGAGAGTTGCATCAGGCATTCAAAGCTTACCAAAAACTAAATGGCCCAGAAAATACTCAAGATCATCACTGTCACAGGAAAGAATGAGCAATTCTATTACAGCATCATTTGAGTGAGAAACTGTGCATTGCTGAAATACTACCATGAAGCTGACTAATTTATCAGATGTTACTTCTCAAACCACTACATAGAGTCTGGGGGGGAGGGGGAGGGTGGGGTTGTTTTCTAGCATAATGAAACATGATTTCCTAGAGTTTCTTCAATTACTTCTGGCTTAGTACTAAAAAATTCAGACTTACTCTTCAGATGGGGTTTTTTTGTGTGCTTTTTTTCAGGGTGTGGGTCATCCCCCGGTAATTTAGTGTTATATACCAGTATTTAAATTCATCCAGCATGATTGAACAGCCAGCTTAACCCAAGCACAGGAGTAGTTGAGATGAATGAGAACAGTGTTTGGAATACTAATTATTTTAAATCGATTGGCATGCCTTTTTTGGCCTGTTTATAGGCGTATACACCTATATGCCAGAAGGAGTCAATTCAATGCAAGGGAGAGTACCCAGAAACTGGCAGTTCAAAGGCAAAAGCTGAACAGAATCCAACTAATACATTTCCATTTCTGATACTCAAGTGCTGAATTCTGCAATTGTGCAACTATGTGCCACAAAACCCCAGTGGAGAAGTTTCCATGCTAGCGAATGCACGTAGAAAGAAAACTTCGATTCCTTTATGAAATGATACAGCAGCATACCAAGTCAACAGTGCAACAAAACGCAAATAATAGCTCTCATAAAGAGAAAGCCTTCTATTGTGGCTGGCTGAAAACTTAAGAGGCAAATATTGCTCAATACCTGCACATCAAAAGCAGGGGGGCAGTGAAACAACAGTGCTTGACTGCAGGGCATACAAGAGTGTGTTTTTTTAAATAACGTAGAGTTTGGAAATGCATGCTTAGAAACTGCAGGCAGTAGCTTCTGTGTTCAGGTGTACAAGACACTGAACACAATTAGTTTAACTAACATTCATGTAAGAAGCAACATTTTCTTTTCCTTGGAGAAAGAACTAAGCACAGTCTCAAGTGCCTGATTGAGCTAAGAGGCAAGAGTTGTTTCAGAAGCATTACCAAAGTCCCTATTCTGAACATCAAATGGCACACTCTTAACAGGGACATATGCTTTATCAGACAAAAGGTAGATAGTCCTCCTAGGAAGGACTGCAAAACCAGAATGTTGCATTATAATAAGCAGCTAAAGTTTGGGAAAATATGAAAGGTGAAATATTAAATATTCGTGAGCTTTTACTACTGGTACAGTGGTAGTTAGCATGATCTTACGTCACCCAAGGATGCTACAGTGAGCACAGTCAGTAATTCCTTTTATTCCTCAGTCAAGAAACACAGCACTTGGTATCTGAGTCATTGCTCCACATCCTACCCTGCTTCAGCATTTCCTCATTCAAGGCAGAATCTCTGCGCAGCAGCATGTTTGAGTCTCAGCACATTCAGACGGGATACTGAAAGACTCCACATAAGTAAGTAGAAGATCAAGTTTTCTGTCTTGTACTAGGAGGTGCTGAAACTGCATTATATGTGCTACAGCTTTTCAGCTAAGATATTTTACAATTGTTTCAGCTAATGCAGACATAGGAAAAATGAAACTGAAACAATCAAGGTTTGGCTTGTTTTCTTTGCCATAAGTTGCAGCTTGCTGGAGAGGAAAAAAAGGTATTGAAAGGTTTCCCAGTTAAAATGTTTTATCTTTAACTCCACTCCCCTTCTCTGTTGGCCAGCTAGGGTGCACTTAGACTGCAAAATGAGAAGTGTGACTAAGCCTACTGGTAAAACAAAAGGCAGCTTTCATCTGACATCCCAAAAGGCATCTCCAACTAATTTATTTCCCAAGTACAGTTTTACCTTTATTTCTGTTTTTATCTTTTTTGCTTTTCTTTAGTCATTAAACTGACACTAAACATTAATGACTTCAGTCATTAAACTGACAAAGTGACTGAACAGGGAGTTTCAGTTTAGTGAATTTCAGAGAATGAGCACTAGGCTGAAAATAATTTATCACACATTGCCTCAAAACAGCAGCTGAGTAAGAGAAAAATCTCAGATGAGATACATAGCAAACCAGCCACACCAAAACCCTGTGTAACATTTCAGGTACTGAATGGTCACTGTTTACAAACTGACAGCGTGTTACAGCAGCTAAAAAAACCCATGTGAGAAAGATGAAGTGTCCTGTTGTACTGAGCAGCAGCAACAGTCACAAAGTCAGTGCTGGACACAACCTGAGGTTGTGGTCAGTTAGCAGCTAGTGAAGAAATCAAGTGCGAGAGTGAAAAGACAAGAAAGAGGTCAAGCAACTGCATAGGAGTATTTTCCCAAGCCTTAAGTCACCATGGTTTCTATTACAGTTTATCAACTTTGAAAAACAAGATAAGATACTGCTGCACAAGTGGGTTTCAGAAAAACCTCTTGCCATTAAGTTTCGATGGAAGGTTTATATCGGGTGAATTAAAAATATTACAGCCACAGATGTACAACCCAGTCCCTACAGCAGAGCACTTAAAACAACTTTTCAATTTTTAAATCTATTTTTATTCTTACCCCTTCTTCAGAAGGAACTGTACCCATCAAGGTAATGTAGGCAGAGAGGAAGGTAGAAGAGAGACACTTTGCAAAAGTACAAAACAATTTATGTCACAAAACCCAGTTTCTCATACCTTTGTGTGACCTTGGAACCTCAAGAGTCAACTCATAACAGACAACTTTGCCTTTTTGAAGGCTAAATTGACAGAAACATTTCACCAGTTGACTAAAACTGAATCCGGAGCAAGCAGTGAAACAACACAACTACAGATTTCAGTTCTCATGAAATCAAAAAAACTTCCCACTGTTTTGAGTTTAACTTGATAACACAAATGTAAATAATACAAAAGGCAGATTATCAGCACAGATTTTTCTTTCTAGATAAACTAGTTATTTGCAGAAAGGAAGAGGAGGCAGTAGGAAACTCATCTCCAAACCCTGTTGTAATGCAAGGCTACTGAAATATTTACCAAGATGAGCACTACAAATAAAACCTCCAGTATGCTGTTGCCAGTTATGAAAGTCCTAAAATGAGATTGGATGGATGTATATACTACCTTCAAGAGACTGATCTTTTAGTGGCAGTCACCACTTTTGGACATTTTGTCTGCCAGAGAAGTCACTGGGGAGAGCAGGGAGAACATAACCTGAGACAGGATGGGATGTACTTTTACTTCTGTAAAGTAAAAAGTAAATACCAAACCAAACAACTCATGTAATCAAAAAGAAAAAAGAAAACACAGTAAAAAAGGGGGAAGAAAAAACAACCACATGCACAACAGTGCAGTAACTTTTTTTAGGGGGCTTGTTGGCCTCTTTGTGCCATGTCATTGCAAATGGCATCCACAGTTTAGTGCTATGTGAGACAGACATAAATCTGATGGAGCAGATCCCAAGGAGATCAACAAAAATGGTCACTGCTGGAGCACCTCTCTGAAGCCAGGCTGAGAGAGTTGGGGTTGGTCAGCATAGAGAAGAGAAGGTTCTAGGGGAACCTCATAGCCTTTCAGTACCTAAAAGGAGCTTAAATACAGAGCTAGGCATTTTACCAGGGCCTGTAGCATTAGAAAAAGGGGCAATGGTTTTAAACTGAAAGAGGGTGGATTTAGATTAGACATAAAGATATTCTTTATCATGAGGGTGGTGAGGCACTGGAACAGGTTGTCCAGAGAAACTGTGGCTGCCCCAATGCTGGAAGTGTTCAAGGTCAGACTGAATGGGGTTTTGAGCAACCTGGTCTAGGAGAAGGTGTCCCTGCCCATGCAGGGGGGCTAGAACTAGATGATTGATAAGAGTCCTTTCCAACCCAACTATGCTTCTGTGATTAGTATTTAAGAATCCTTTCAAAAAGTTGAGCTGGTTTGTCTCACACCCCTAGTTACATTCCTTTTCTGAACTGTGTGACAGCCTTCCCTCCTGCTCAGGACAAGGAGCCTGTAGTGCCAACCACTCCCTATGGAAGCTAAGCATTCCTAAATATACACAGAAGGTGGCAGTCCAGGCAACAGGACACTGCAGGTGCATGTGGATGGACAGGGCTTTGTTTCAACAGGTGAGAGAAAGGAGGGAGGAGAGGAAAAATTGAATATGAACTATCCTCTGAACAATGGGATACAATGTGTGTGTGTGTGTTTAATGGACTGTGTCAGAAATGTATGTGAATATATACTCAGTGAAATCCTACTGAACGCAGACAATTTGCAGTGATATGTGAGGATGCGTATACACTGCAGATTTTCCAAAGCAGCCTGAGTCTCAAAGACTTCCAGGTACTGATTTTCTGTTTATGCCTCCCCATTCATCTTTAAAACAACACCTCAGCACTTTCAGGCACATCTTAACTGCAGCTAGCCATGGTGCAGAGGTGCCTGTGCTAACCAGGTCTGGAGAAGTGCTGCTTTCTTGGCACAGTATTGCACCGGCAAAAATTCCCTGTCTGATACGAAGTTACTAATTGCAGCTCCCCACCACATTTTGCAGGACTCTGGTGCTCCTAGCCTGGAAAAGTAGCTCAAATCAGCACAGCACAGGGATGCATGGGTTCATGCAGCCTTGACTGCTCAGCCCTGGTGCAAGGCATCTGTACGACCTCTGGTATATAGCAGAAGCATACCAGAACTCACACTGGCTTGGACTTTTAATTGGGTTCATTGCTGGGGGGAGAGAGGTTGGTTTTAATGGTGGTGGGTTTGGGGTTTTTTTTGTCTGCATATTTTTCCTCTAACTTTCCCTTCCTGCTCACAGAGTACCAGACAAAACTAGAGTCACCTTCAGCATCACTGAAAGGAATCTCCATTTTATGGCTGTAGCTAAGTCCTGATCTGTCTGTTCTCTCAGCTGACTTTCCCCCTACTGTATCTTATTTTCTTTTTTCCTAAACCGATTCCAACCACCAGACTTCTCTATCAGTCCTTCCCTATTGCTAAAGTCATCTGTAACAGAATAAAATAAACTGCTGGTACTAGAGCAGTATCTTCTAGGAGGTGCCCAATAAGACTGAAGGAAGAAAGCATGTATTCCTCAGTCATTATCTGTTTCAAGATGCTTGATGAGTAAGTAAGAGAGGAGGGATAAAGAAAGTTAAAAGAAAAAAAAAAAAAATCACAAATTGGAGAAAATGTTATCTATTCTAGAGGGACTACAACATACATATCCTAAACTGCAGTGGTCTCCGTGTGCCTATCAGCCCCTAGGAACCTAAATTGCTCCAAACAACTCTGCCTCACCAACAGAAACAGTTTAAGAATGATAAATGCATAGCTAGCTCAAGGATTCCGAACTAATTATTCCCAAGCACATGCTTTGAGTTTGTGCATGTGAAATTACGCAATATCTTACAAGGGATGTGACCACACAAACTTCAGTTAAGATTTCATAACATCCAAGTGCCAACTGTCTTAAAGACATAGGGGTTTTTAATCCCCCATCTGTGGGATACCGCTTTTTTGGTTTTGCTCTCAAAGCAACCACAGGAAAAAAATTCCCTTGTGCAGGGCAGAAAAGCTCAACCCACCATAGCTTTTCTAGTTACGACATGACAGTACCTTTGGCAACAGATACTGCTTCAGTTTAGCTGCTGTCTCAGAGCACCCACCTCCTTGCAGGTATGGGTGGGAGGAAAGGTCTTGAAGCCCTGTTGTCAGGCTTTGTGCTTAAACTCCAGCAAACCATAGACAGAATATATACAGTTTGCTCTACCACATCCTCAGGGCCCTTTATTCTTAGCGTAAGCAGAAACAGGTCAACTGTGCCCTGTCAGCAGGAGTTGTGCTGTTAGAGAGGAAAATGCATAAGCAAGCTTCAAAAAAAAAAGTAAAATGCCATTTGTACAGCTCTACAAATGGCATCAAGAGCTAACACCAAAACCTATGGCTACAGGGTCCATAAAACAATCAAAATCTGGAAAGCAAAATTATTCAAGGTACCCATCCCTCCTACTGAGCAGCAGGCATTAGGGCAGTGTAACAGGAAAAGCACTCAGTGGCATCCTAAGAAAGAGAGCACCAGCACCTGCACCTGTGGATGAAACCACACGATCATGTCTTTTGCAAGGATTTGTGTCAAGTATTTTCATTTCAGTTGCTGCAATTTACTGAAGTTTCATTCCGAGTTCACTTTTCTTGTATAAATTACTGGTGTAATTTAACTTTTGTTTGGTGCGCTACAAGGTACAACTTCAATGAGTAGACCTTTAACAAAGAGTGGGGAGGATGGCGAAAACAGGCAAGTCATTCATTTAGAGAACACCAAGATTTTTCTTGGAATTATTTTTACAAAGAAAATTTTTACAACTGCATTTTGTATGCAGGTATTTCTCACACCTCCTTATGCATATAATTATTGTGCAGTTTTACATGTTTTTTCATTTCGCTTACAAATTCCTCTCAGCACTGCTGGAAAGACTAGGCACAATAAGATGGAGACTGCTATTTTTCCCCCCTTAGTTTATTCACAAAGTTAGTTAGGTGTAGAGTCCAAATGTATTTCTCAGCTAAGCGCATTTGAAGTATAATTTGGCTTTCCAGATGTCATTTCCTAACATCCGAGTTCCCCTGTGCTCTATATTTCCACATGCTTAAGTACTGAACCAGAAGTTTTTGTTAAAGCAAACTTGCTCTCAAGCTCCTTTCCCCCAGAGTAACATCAGCTGTCACCAGTTAAAGAGCTATCTAAACTACAGCCAAGCAGATCATCAACATGCCTGAAAAGAGGACTACTTTATCCTGACATCAGGAAAAGGAAGAGCATCCAGAACTCCCTATATTTCCCTTGCTGAGGCAGCCCAGCTTAAAACTTGGGTGTTCTTTTTAAAAATGTAAATTTACAAGGCTATAGGGAGTTGCTGTACTTTGCTTTCTGCCATTCTGTATACATGCAAACTGACTGTGTACATCTGCAAACTCTGCATGTTACAGCTGCCCAGCTTTAGAGGAGCTGGCATTGCCTCTTTCTTCCCTATTAGTGTGAACAGTACAAAAACCACTGAACTGCACAAAAACACTTATCTTGCAGTTAGTATTTCTTGTAGTTACCATGAACTCTTGCTTCCTGAAAGATAATTTTCTTTTGCTCAAATTCATCATGCAGAGAAGTGCATACCTCTTAAATACCTGTGATGAAGGAATCTGCCTAATAGTCACATTCTTCCACTCTACCCCCCAGAAGTACACATTTAGGACTTCCAAAGGAGGGGAAATACAATAAAATATAAAATAAAAGATTCCTAGAAGCATTTGGGTATTAGAAAAAAAATTCTTCACCAAAAAGGTGATCAGGTATTGGAACAGGCTGCCCAAGGAAGTGGTATTACCATCCCTAGACATGTTCAAAAACCATGGAGATGAGGCCCTTAGTGATGGACTTGGCAGTCCTTAGTAAAGGTTGGACTTGATGACCTCAAAGGTCATTCCCAACCTTGCCGATTATATGACTTGTGAAACCCAAGAAATAAGAAGAGAGGATGACAGGGAGTGTCACCACTTTTCCAGCTCCACCACCTACCCAGCAAGGGCCATTCCATGGTTAATTCACTCCCATGCACTCCTCAATCACACACAGCAATGGCTCAGACTACTCTGGCTGCAAGCTAAGTTTCCTTGCAGCTGGCAGTTACAGATAGTTAGCAGTGCCTCAGGCAGCACGGTGTTTGACATAGGCTAACCACACTTTAACTGCTGCCTATTCCAATTCCCTGCACCGCCACACATTGCTCAGCTGGCAGCAAACTGCACAGTGGTGGCTTAAAAACTGGCTCCAACATCTGCAACTGCACTGGAGTTACTTCTCCATGAGATTCCTGAAAGCAAAGCATAACCCAGTAGGAATTTGAAGCCCCCGTGTGCTAGGATCTATAGAGTAGAAGCTACTAGAGCTTCTACTGTCTCCTACAGCAAAACTTGTATTTTTTTCTAGATTTTTTCTGTTTGATATGAGAAAGGAATGTTTCCTGACAAGAACAATTGCAACAACATACAGTTGAAAGGATGGGAATGAGAGATGAGAGCTGTGCCTGTGTTGTGCTGCAGCTTTTATTTAGGAAAAATTGAAAAAAGGGAAATAGCCAGCATTTCACCTGCGACTAAAACTCGTGTGTTCCTCCACTACAACACTCATTCTACTACCTCCTCCTCACAGAGGAATGAAGCAGAACAGAGTGTGCTCATTTGTGCTAGAGCATTGTCATCCACCCAGCAAGTTTACTCTGGGGAAATTTAACTCCATAAACAGGTTTAGGGCCCGCAGTTAGGGTCCATTAATGCAAAGGAGAGCAACAGCACCTAGCTGAGCTCTGACTCCTTTTATGGCACCAAGGATGCGGCTGCACTTCAGTCTGGATGAAACGTTAATTTTCTCAAACCTAAAGCAAAATACTTGAAGACCTAGCAGGGCTGTATGGCAGATCTGGCTGGAGGATCTTTGAATTTCCTCATGGGAAACTCCTGTCCTCAAATATCATCTGCTACACAATTTGACCCTTTGAGTACCTCACCACAGCTGCAAGTTTCATGGTGGTCATGGTATGAGACCACTGTGTTGATTTACAGGTGTCTCCTGAATACTGCTTTCACAGTTCCAAGTTGAACATCTTCCTTCAGACACCAAGCGACACACACAGGCTGATCCAAGTCAGTGCAGCTCTCCTGGCTTGACACGGTTGGCAGTATGTCATTACCCAACTACAGATCTGTTCCACACCTCAGAAGGGAAAGAAGGATCTGAGTTAGGATAGCCTTGATTAAGATTCAAGTTTTATTGCCTTGGTTCCCATTTTCCGTTACTTCCATGTTGAGGCAGGCATAAACAACTTCCTAACCAGAAATATTCCTTGTGTCAAGGGTCATCTCCAGGCAGTGTATAAATGTTACTTCAGCTCCAACCTTCCTTGCATTTGCAGCCCATGGTATAGGAGATTTGGGGGGGGGGGGGAGCAGCTGTAAGAAATAGGGCACAGCTGAGGTACCACAAGTCATGGCTAAGATCACCATCAGCCTGCTACCAGCAAAGTGCAGATCAGCAACAGTATCCCTTTACTTACCCTATTTAGGCCAGGGAAGTAGTTCATGTTGAGTGGCTTCAGAGCATGGGGGGCTGCAAGGCTAATCCTCAGATATTTTGGCTCCCTGAACTGCTCAAAAATATGGTTGCTTCAGTTCTTAAAACCTCTGTGTTGTGCTTCAGAGCTGCTCTAAGGAGTTCACTGGGCTTCCCCAGCTGCCACCTCATCTCCCAAATGACTGTTTAGAGCTGGAATGAAAGATTGTGAAAGACCAACATGTAGCACTCCTATTTCAATCCTCTAAATAAACAGTCCTAGAAGTGCCAAGGTCAGCTTTGAAGTCCTCAAAATGTGAGGCACTGTAAGATATGCAACTAATGAGGCTCTTCAAACCCCATCTGGTAGTAGGGCAGGGATGTAAGGGCTTTGAACTCCTGGCATAAGATAAGCATGTAAACATCCAGAGAAGATTCCCATGAGTACTCAGAGGACGTGCTTCAAAACTAGGCCATTTAAAGTTTACATAGTTGGAGTGCTTTCTACAAGTGACTTCTTCCTTGTGTTCAACCCATACTCTTCTACTTTAACAGTTACTTTCTACAAGTGACTTCTTCCTTGTGTTCAACCCATACTCTTCTACTTTAACAGTTACTAGTTAAGGCACAGCACCAATCACATCTAGTAATTATAAGTTAACAGTCCACAAATATATCGGGGGGGGGGGGGGGGGCATGTTCCATTGCATATTCTCACAGACATTTGTGTCTATAGAATGGGCAGCAGTAATATTTAATGCCAATTCATAATGCTCTAAAGATCCAAATAAAATATTCTGTTTGTCTGCATTATAACGAGTCCTCAAGATGTTTGGCAGCTGCCAGTAAACTAAGTACAATGCCATATCTAATCCATTAGGACTTTGCACTTTCCTATCCCAGGACATCACATTCCTTTTCCTGTAAGACCTGGGTATGTAGTAGGTTACACAGCAAGTCCTCTTAAATGCTTCTCCCCACTTCTCCAATTAAAATTACAAGATGCAGCTTGGGTAAGCAGATAGGTAATCTCCACATTCTCATTATCAAAGACCAATCAATTGAAGTTCTCATTGAATGCATCAGCTCTTTTTACTAGTAAGCAAATACTAATGGGAGAAGGAAGACTGTCTTTCCAAATCAAGGTTTCTGTACAACTTTGACACCAAGCTTAGCGATTCCAAGGCCCCAAGTCTTGTCATACATTATCAGAAGGACTCAGAAATCAGGCTTTGACCACCTCCTTTCATGAAAGGTTAATGCAAAAGAGAATGTGGATTCAGGCAACCCAGCTGTGGGAAACAGGGGCAACACAGGCAGTACATATCTTCCCAGCAGCAGTAGTAGGGAGACTTATTCAGTTTCTATCTCTGTCAAGACAAAACAAAGAGGTATATTACCATGACAAAAAAATCTTCCTGGCTACAAATTTGTTAGATATCTCCCTAGGAGTGTCTACATCCCTAGAATCTAATGGCAAAGCAGAAATTCAATCATTAGCAGTAACAGCTGTGTATTGGATAATATTGTGCTTAAGGAGGGTTTGACTTTGTTAGAAAACTCTCATAAGTACTTTGAGATGCACGAGACCAGATAACCCTTCAATTCAACCTTCAATTCTAAAGTATCCACAGCATACTAGAAGGTGCCAGAGAACCTGAACAGATACAGTCCTGCCTCTGTCTTCTGCATGCAGATATAGTACTTTAAAGTATTCGGTCTATGATTTTAAATGGATGTTCCACAATAACTGAGTAAAGGAAAATAGTCTTTTCTTAAAGAAGTGTAACAGCAGCTTTTAGTTAGATAAACCCAAAGATAAACAATGATCTCACGTATACAAAAACACAAATCCTTCAGTTGCTATTTTATACTTCTTTCTTACCTACAGAAACTAGGTCTATTCACTGGCGTTTACAGTTCTCAATGTGTATGACGTCACAGAAAGCTAAGATCTCACCTCTGCCTCTTATTTGGGTAAATATACACCCAAAAAGATCAATAAAGCAGAGATCATCAGAAGAGCTTGAGAGTAAACATTTTGTAGGAATTATCACAACTAAGATGCCCAAAGTTTATGTCATGCTTCTAGGATATGTGAGCAGAGAAATATTTGAGGAAACTGGCCCTGCAACTACATAGTTGTAATCATCTACTCAGTTATGGGTGGCTCCCAAATTATATTGGCTCTCTAGTACTCTTGGAGAAGATACCCAAGGATCTGAGGTGATATTATCAGATATTTCCATTCACACACACCTTGCTTTTTGATATTGCTGGGACAAAATAGTGCCTCTTTGTGCGCTTTATACTCCAAGGCACAGCACATGCTGTTACGTATGTACACAGACCTAATCACTAATGCTCCAACCCACATATTGCTGGATTTCCAAAGAACAGTTATTACCCAAGTGATGCAAAGCCTCATTGCTTGTGCACAACTCCAGGAGCTTGAAGGGGGTCAAAACAGATGTGCCATTGGCACCTGCTACTGTACAGAAAAGCTTGTTCATTTTTTATAGCACTGTAGAGACCAGCTCCTACTAGACCACAACTAGTGGAGCTGCAGCCTGTTCAGCCCTTGCAGAAGAAGCTGCTGGGCCAGGATCATCCTAGGGAGAAAACCCTGATACAACACACCACCAGAAAGTATTTCATAGGGTGTTAGTCAATTGAAGGGGAAAAGCAGGCATTCAAGGGAGACAAGTGTACATGGTGGAAGTAGGGAGACATCACATAACGTGTGCTTCAAATAGAGTGCTGTCAAGACTTCTTAACAAACCTAGTGAAGCTGAATGTTGCCGTTTTGGAAAGAGCTCAGTCACCCCTGCCACTACAGAGCAAAGCAGAGGACAAAGAGATGGGAAGGGGTAAAGTAAGATTTCAGAGAAGCTGTGTCCTGGGTTCAGCAGTAGCAGTCATGTTTTTTCCTTTGTGTTAACTGGTGCAGTGCTGTGTTTTGACTTCTAGTTTGAGAACAGTGTTGGTGAAGCCGATGTTGTCGGTTGTTGCTAAGTGATGTTTACCCTGACCAAGGACTCTGTGAGGCTCATGCTCTGCCAGGGAGGAGGGGAGGCTGTGAGGAAGCAGAGACAGGGCGCCTGACCCGGGCTAGCCGGGGAGGTATTCCATACCACAGCACGTCATGCCCAGGGTGGGGGGTAACTGGGAGTTACCCGGAAGGACAGGGGCTTCCGGGTGGAACTCGCTTTCTTGGCCGGTAGTATCGTATTCTCTTCCCTTGTTATTTTCCCTTGTCATTGTTTTAGCTGATAGTAGCGGTGGTGATTTGTTGCTGGACTGTTCTTGTCTCAACCCGTAGGAGTTGCACTCTCTCGATCCTCCTCCCCGTTCCTCCGGGAGCGGGGAAGGGGAGAGCCCCGGTGCAGGGGGGGGGGGGAAGACGGACACGGACCTTGACTGTTGTCAGCTCGGCACCACTCACTGGGAGTGAGTGAACAAGTTACCTGACTGGGTTTAAACCACGACAAGCTGTTCCTATCTTCTACCACTTTCTTCCTTAACAGCAGCTGCCAATCCTTCCACCTTGGTGGCTGCTGCTTCCTTAGACTACAGCTGCTCCTTGCAGACTAGTGCCATAGGCAGCTGCATCCTGTGCCTGAAGGAGATTTCTATTTGCAGAAGCAGGGGCTCAGTGAAGAGCCCTGTCATCCCTACAAATTTCAGATGATTTTGCTTTAGACTGACTGCATCTATCATTCTTAAGGCTGTTAACCTCACCCATACACAAAGCTTACCTCCTCAGTGGGGAAAGGTGAAACCTAGAAACAAAACTGTAGGGCAGTGCAATGCAATGTTGACTTTGCAAGCCTTATTTGGGATGTACCTTTCACACCCTCAACTTCCAGTTTTGAAGCTAGTTGAAACTGTACTGTAAAACTAAGTTTACCTAAACTTTCACAGGGGATTTCCTATTTTGAAAGTGTAAAACCGCAGAGAGATCAGGTTGATCTTTCACAGTGTGAAAGCTTGTGGTTTTGCACAAGCTGCTCCTCTTTCTTTTCAAGTCATTACTTACCAATACACTTAAAACAGCACAGACGCATAAGAGCTCTGTTCAGTATCCCTGACATTGAAAAAGGTTAAGTTTGGTGGCCTCCTGATTACAAAAGAGATGACAGCAGCTACCCATGCACTGCTTTCCCAGTGTAGATGTAGCCTGCCTACCTAGCCAGCAATTTGCCTTTGTAGCAGAGTGGTACAAAGTTGATCCAGTGACCCATTTTTAAGCTACATCGTTTGGGCACAGGGCCATACCTCAACAGCCCTCAAAATGACCCTATTGTCCACTACCAAGCACCATCAGATGCTATTACAACGCAAGATATCTGGGTAGCTTCTGTAAGCTCAACACCATCTGGTTGCTTTCAGATTATAGTTCAGTTTACTTTCAGCTACATCCTACTTTTAAAGTAAAAATTGTTAAACACAGTAACCAGTGGCTACAACTGAAGTTAGCCCACTTTGAGGAAATGAGACAACTCACTGCTAGAGCTTCATTATCATAGAATCATAGAATAGTTAGGGTTGGAAAGGACCTTAAGATCATCAAGTTCCAACCCCCCTGCCATGGGCAGGGACACCTTCCACTAAACCATATCACCCAAGGCATCATCCAACCTGGTCTTGAGTACTGCCAGGGATGGAGCATTCACAGCCTCCCTGGGCAACCTATTATCACTGAACTGTATCACCTTAGAAAAGCAAATTAAAGACCACCTGAAAATCAGCAACTTTTAAGACTTGTATTCTCCATGTAGCTCTGGGAAGTTATAATCCGTTTGCATATTGGGTTGTCATCTTTATTTTAGCCAAGTCTGAAGACTGGCTTACTTTTTCTGTATCACTGAATTGTATGAAGATGCAATTAACAGTTCACAACCCATTTTTCTCAGAAAAGGCTTATGTGATCAAGGAAAGCACCTGCCTATTTCCTCCCTCTTCTCCCCAGCACCCTTTGTAGCCCATTGACAAGCATAAGAAATTGTCTTGATCTTACCCCATTCCCCTGCTTTCTTTTGGGGGAAGAGTTCCTTCTACTGTAAAGAAGTCCACTGGAGAAACAGGGAAGAGAAGGAATGGGAGGAAACAGGTTTGGATTAAAAGAAAAAAAATAAGAGCTGAGAGCCATCTTTCAGTTCTGGAAGAGCAGCACTTCAGCCATGAACAGCTCTCACCTAAAAACCTTCCACACAAACTCCGTCAAGTCCTACAGTTTCCAGGAGTCAGAAAAGTCAAGACTCTGAGCCACCACAGAAAAAGGAACACACATCCTCTTACCTCCCTACAAGACACGTGCACAGTTAACTATAATGAAACATCTTGCAGTACCTTCCCCACATAGATCTAAAGGTGAGCACAGGCAGTGTATGAAAATTATCTACACACAGAGCTATAAGAATAGAGTACCATTGTCCAAAAAGGATAAGGGGGAAGATGCCACCTCTTTCTTGTGCCACAGTTCTGAATAGAAATACATCTATAGGAAGAAGGCACAAGTGAGCTTTCAGAGTGCTTTGAAAGAAAGGAGTTGCTTCCTTTGCTTCCAAACCCTGAGCTTGCTACTTTGTAAAGAAGCCATCACCTCCTTGTGTGGTCATGACTACAGACTGAAGTTAAAAAAAAAAAAAAAGAAAAAATAGGAAATGCAATGCAATTGCACCCATAACAAAAAGCATTTCTGTTGGTGGGACTATATGGAGACAAGACCTGGTCACACTTGCAATGTTTGAGAGACGGGCACTTCAGATTATAAAGTCATTTGGTTGAACTAGGTCTCAACCAAACAGTAACAACAAAATCTGAAAGCTTTAAGAAGCTAGAGGAACATTCCAGAGTATATAGGGCCTTCAGGAAGTACTTACAAATCCCCACTTTTTTTCCTTACACAAACTGAGTGTTCAAGACACTTTCTTCAGACAATACATATATCTACCTCAGTTATCAAGCCAAGATTCTAGAGTCCTCCAACATATGGGCAAAATAACTCTAGCATCTCAGCACTACTGCGTGTTGTATATTGTATGTACATCCCACTAACTCTATGGATGACTGTTCTCCACTTGGAACAATTATAGCTTAGCAAAAAAAAAAAAAAAGCATGAAGTGCTTACAGATACTTTAAGGAGCCCGTTTAGGATTCTGTTTGTATTTATGATGCACAGAAGCTAATTGGGCATTAGCATTCTCAGACAACTAGAAACTTTCTGCTCCAATACTAGAACAGCTAGGCTTAGAAGACTGTAAGCTTCAGCTTTGCAAATATTTTCAAAAAGCAGAGGGTAGGAAAGCAATCCCATTGGGAGGAAAGGTGTGGCTTTAAGCCTGCAGTATTTGGCAACTGTCAGCCTTATTTTTGCTACAGGTTCAAGAGTCCTTGAACTACTAGGACTTAATATTTTTACTAGTATAAAGCATTCCATGAGTACTTTGTGCTTTTCACTGGATAACTATGGAAAAAAGGCCAACATAGAATCATAGAATCGTTAGGGTTGGAAAGGACCTTAAGATCATCTAGTTCCAACTCCCTGCCATGGGCAGGGACACCTTATGCTAAATCATATCACCCAAGGCCTCATCCAACCTGGCCTTGAACACTGCCAGGGATGGAGCATTCACAACCTCCCTGGGCAACCTATTCCAGTGCCTCACCACCCTAACAGGAAAGAATTTCCTCCTTATTATATAAGCTAAACTTCCCCTGCTTAAGTTTTAACCCATTACCCCTTGTCCTGTCACTACAGTCTCTAATGAAGAGTCCCTCCCCAGCACCCCTATAGGCCCCCTTCAGATACTGGAAGGCTGCTATGAGGTCTCCACACAGCCTTCTCTTCTCCAGGATGAACAGCTCCAACTTCCTCAGCCTGTCTTCATACATGGGCTCCTGGAAAAGATAATAGCTCTTCCTTTCCTTAGTTACTTACATTTGTTGCATTTACCTGTTTTTTCTTGCATAAGAAAAGGTGCCACCAGAACTTGCAGGAATACCAGAAATGCTTTGTTAGGACACAGGTGGCAATGGGTATATGCTGTGAATCACTCTTGGGGGAAAGTTCACTATAAACAATTCCTCTCACTTCAAAAAGCTCTCACAAACTGCAGTTTGTTCACAGCAATTAAAGAAAAAACCAAACACAACCCTCAAACAACAACACATAAATAAAACCCAGATGCTTTCACATTTACTTTAAGAGAACAATGCTCCTAGACTAACCAGCTCAGACACAGACTAGCTCCTTTCAGTTTGGTAGCTCCAACATGAATTAATTAATACTATTAATCAGCCCCAAGGTTTGTTCCAGGATTGTAAAGACTTTAGGATGAGCAGTTACTTGTAATCATGTTCAAACAAAGTGCATTTTGCAGCTAGTAGGGGAAAAACAAAACAAAGCAACCCAAACCAGGATGCAATTCAGGTCATTCCTCTTACTCAGAGGAGACACTGCCATACAGCTTGTCTTCTGGGTGTACAAATCCTCAGCAAGGCACCCAGCATGCGGCTCAGTAATTTCAGTCACAGGTTAACATCATTCTCTGGGGAAGAGCCAAGACAAGTTACAACAGCTTCAGTTAACCCCCTTTCTTTTTCTCCTCTCACCCTGGCAGCCTGAGCTTTTATTCTCAGACACACATTCCCAGTGTTTCTATTTCCCATAGAGCAACCACAACAGCATTGACTACTGATTAGCCCCACCTGTGAAGTTCACCACTTTGTTAATGAATACATAACACCTTCCTAGAGGACAATAATAAGTCTTTTCTGAACTTCACCTTTCATCCAGCTTTCTTGGTTTTCTCACCTACTAAGAAATACAGATCCAACTGACTGTAGGGTTAGAAGTCAGGGATTAGATGTCTAGTAACAGGTTTAATAAGAAAAAACAAATTGACTACTGCGTGTTAGTGGAACTGTGCATATGCATCAATAACAACATCATCTTGTCTTGAAGAACGGTGGTTTCTAAAATCCACAAATGAAAAATAGCTAAGATGAGAGAGGACTCACGATCCAGAAAGTCCTTGAACCTGTTGCTGCCAACTCTTTCCAGCAAGAATAAGCATCTGCAGGCTAGGATTTTCCCTGCTCTCTCAGTACTGAACTGGAAAGTAATTTTGGAGAATGGGAATTCTCTGGTATTAGTATATTAGACTTCTTCCTAGGCAAGGCATTGGACAAAGGTAATAAAGACACTTTATATATTATCTCATCAGCTCAAAGTAATCTCTTGAGGCTGAAATAGTTTCCCTTCTGCTTCCTAGGAAAGACCCCAGAATTTCCCTTTCTCCCTCTCTTGTTACCAGGCTTTATCCACTATATAAATTTGAAAGTTCAAAGGGAAGGAGTTTTCCCCTTTCCTTCTTTGGACTGATGACATTTACTGAGGGGGTTTTATAATTCTGGCTCAGTGAGAAAAATAACTGCTGACTAAAGAGAAAAAAAAACAAAAAAAACCACCCCACATTTGTAGAATAGATAATATATTGAGCAAGACACATACAAAGCCATCACTACAAACATTTATGCAGTTATTATATTAAATGCTGACAGCCTGTCAGTTTAAACAAGATCTCTTTCTGCACTGAAGCTTTACAATATAAATAGCTCAATACTCTAAGAACTTGGTGTTAAGTAACTCGGTTAGTCTTGAGTTATATCCTCCCCGAGTTTTAAGGCCCTTTGGCTGCACTCTGCCAAAACACTGTACAGATGGGATGGAGATCAAACAAATCACGCTCATGAGCTTTTTGAGCCTTATCAGCAGTTAGCAGGGGAAGAAATCAAAGACTGCTGAGATAACCTTGGTGCTAGGCAAAGAGCAGAGGTCAGACCACACACCTACTTCAGCATTTGCAGCACAGAACAGGCAAAACACACTCTTGCTTAAATTGCTGTGCGGCCT
This sequence comes from Pezoporus wallicus, assembly GCF_028554395.1. Classification (NCBI taxonomy): domain Eukaryota; kingdom Metazoa; phylum Chordata; class Aves; order Psittaciformes; family Psittacidae; genus Pezoporus; species Pezoporus wallicus. Next base: position 1,245,547 of record NW_026637351.1, on the reverse strand, counting down.
CCTGAATCAGATGGCTAGGGGATGGCTGGAGCTAGGAAGCACAAGGCAGCTGCTGTTCCTGCAGTGTCCATGGCTCCATAGCAGGAGGATGTGCCCCACATCACCTCTCCCTTTGCTCACCACTAGCCCTGCTCCGTCCTTTCCATGATTTATAGCAGGCAATATTCTCCTTAGCCTGCTTTTCCAGGAAGCCTGAACCAGCCCTGTATATTTGCAGCTGTACATGTACCAGGGAGCTCTTGTCCCTCTGCAGCTTAGTAGCAAGGGAAGAGTTCAAATACTCATGAGATTTCCAGTGCAGATGCAAATTGAGGAGCTTAGCCCTCTGAATGATGGAGATGCAAAAAAACAAAATTCCAGGTGGAGTCATTTCAGTGTAGGGATGTTTCTGCAAGTAACAGTTAACAGCATTAGATTATCCAGTCCTTCAATGAGAAGGATTCATTTCACATAGTAAATGACTAATCCAGACAGCACAAAGCCCTTTAAAGCAAACCGACTACAGTGGGAGAGAAAGGCCACAAGGGCCACAGAAAGGCAAGCAGAAATACCTGCCAGCCACACCCATTATATGCAAGACCTTCTAATGTATTTCAATCTATTTTGGTTCCTCTTGCAAGTATCTGGTTTATATGGAGTTGTATAAAGGGATTCCTATCACCTGACATATTGGTTAAACAAGTTGTGGCTTCCATTCAGGCACTTGAAAGGGCCAGAGGAAGGACAGCGAGATAACTTTATTTCACCCATCTTCTTTCCTATCCCAATAGGGCCTACAAAAGTTTCTCCTCAGCTTATGGCCAAGCAAGGACCTAACACACACTCAAAGGCAGAAAGAGGGATAACTAAGCCTATTAGAGTTTATGGCAATAACTAGGCACACACCTAGAGTCACTTTCATAAAAAGTTGAGCTCTCTACTCCAAAGTGGTACTAGTAACCCAAATAGGATTCTCTCTCTTAAAAAACAGGTCTCATTTTCACAACTACCTTCAGACTATTCACTTCAGAATTTAGTATTTATCAACACTATATTAATCCAACAAGCATTTTTACTGACATCAGTTAACTCAATGTCTCCAGGATTCCTCACATCAGTGAATCCAAGCATCAGCTTAACTGTTTTGTTGTTGAATAGAGTGATCCAGAATCAGGTAATATCCTTAATATAAGGGTCAGATTGAGCACATGCCAGAGGAAAACAAAACCTAGAGTGAAGAATGAAAAGTTAAAGTCCTTATTTCAGTGTTAACATTTAAGTTCTGAAGACAAAGGTAATGTGAAGTAAAGCAACAACAAAACAAAACATCATCCAGAGAGCACTAGAAGCAGATAGTCTGACAGGAGCTGCCTTCAAAGTCAGGAAAAAAAAAAATTACACAATATTGAGTCAGCTGAAGGAACACCTGTTTCTTTCTGCACTGTCACTTGTGAGCCACTATGTTAAGCTTTCTAAAAAACAAACAAAAAAAAAACAACCCCACACATCTATGCCTTGTTCAAGTAACTGCAATCTCTTGAGAGCAACTCTCTATTCAAGAATTTATTTATGAAAAGAGAAAAAAACATTGCTAGAACTGGCAGATGAAGAATAGTGGAAACTCTCAGGAAAGCAAAAAAGGAATTGAGAATAAGGAACTTTTAGGGGAGCTGCCAGAAAGCCATTACAAAAAGGAACGGTGGCCTTTTGGTTTCTCTTCAGAAGTTGCAAACGGCGTAAGACCACCACACACCACTAGCCACAGTGAGTGAAGTCTCGCCAGTAAGCACAGAGGCAGGCAAAGGGTGGGATACACCATATGCTGCTTAGCCTGTGCTGTCTGAGCTTCCACCAGACAGTGTCAAACGTGCAGTGCTCAGAAACTCAGGAGGATTCATAATCTGCAAGACAGGGATAGGTGGGGCTGAGAACATTTGCTAAGGATTTAAAGGTCAGAAACTGCTCCCCAAATCGGAAAAATTCCCAACAAAAAGAACACAAAGGCACTGCCCTGCCAGCAGCAGTGTTCTCTTGAAAGCCTAAGTACTTAATCTAATACAAAAGTCTTGTTGCAGAGGTAAAAGCATGTTTTAAAATAATAGGATGAGAGCCCACTACTAAAATTATACACAGTTGCCATGCAAAACTGCGTAACACAGACCCCACAGGGAGCAGCGATACAACATCCTTCTGGGATCTGCCTACGGATATCCCTCTAGTCCCTAGACTGACCTTCACAAAAGGGATTCAAGCAGATGGAAGAGATGAAATTCCTCCAACAGCTGGAAATACAACAGGAATGGATTTTGACTGCCTGATAATTCAGCCAGATGAAACATAACATGAAAATACTAAATAACCAGAAGACTATAGCATCATTTGATCATTGCTGAATCCTCACTTGCATATCAAGAGTGTGTTTCCTTCTGAAACTTGAAATGAAACATACCACATTTAACATCAGTCCCCTGAGCCATGCAAACCTTCCCATTTCACAAAGCCACAACTTCAGTTTAGACAGAAGTATTTAGAAAGGTTATTCTGAAATCAAGAATAAACCTTAGTTTCCTGAGCATTCCAGTTTATCAAACTTTCTCGCTCATATCCACTCTCTTTTTGGCCACACATCCAGATTTTTGCTGTTTTCCTCCAAACCACTGGGAAGATATTAGTGTTTTAATCCTGGGAACTCTGATCAAATATAAATTGTAACTTCCATTTCCCCAACATGTTTCATTTCTGTATGTGTAGATAAACACTCCCTCACCAAAAGCTATTTATTCAAAGCCAGGGAAGGTGTGCAAGTTCCCACTGCAGTACTATGTATGAGGTACAGCCTCCTACTGAGAAGAAGTCACACACCATCACTCATTCATCCTTTGAGAAGGAATAACTTTTCATATTAGATGTGCATTTGATAACAATCTTTCAGTCCGCAGAGCATGAGTGCGTCCCATGATAAACCTTAAATACAGGAAGTTACAGCAGCATAGGGAAACAAGCAAGCTCAAACAGCGCTCCACCCACCCGCCATTCCACCTCCACAGCATAGGTGGTGTGGCTGGAGCACAGGGAGGGGAAAGGGAAACATGGACAGAGTACAGAACACCCCAGTGCACAGCAAATAACACCTTCAGAATGTTTTAAATAGCTATAAACTCTGCCAAAACAACCATGAAAAGCAGACCAGGCATGTTCACAACTACATGAGGTTTGCTACAGTGCACCTAAAGATGGGATCCCAATCCAAGATTCAGCTACCACCACAGCACATTTTGCAGTCTAAAGCTCCAGACAGTCCCCCAGGAGGCAAAGGGCACTTCTGTCCATGGCCTTGAGCTGAGGGGATAAATCACACAGCTATTAACTGCAAATGCCCAGAAAATTGCTTTCTAATCAGGGTAATTAATTTCAAAATCTAAAACACTAAAAGAGAAAGCCCCTGTAATTTTTTGATACAAGCCAGCATGTCCCTCACCAAGATCTCTTAAATATCTTTCCTTGAACTAATTATAGGATTTGTTTCTCAATAATCCCTCATTTTGCTTACAGGTTGCTTTCAGAGAAGACCAGAAGCAATCACCCAATTCCAGTACAGACTGTTGCATCATAAGAACTTTCGCTAAGAAACCAGACCATAATTTCCATTTATGAGATCACCCATTAGCTTGCAATTAGCTTTTGCCTAAAGGTAAAAGGACTGTGCGGTTACAGGCAACATTTCTCTCCTTGGCTGCTTTCAGGATTTCCCAGAGTCAGGGAGAAATATTCCCCTATCCTCCTAGGAGCACCAGTAACAAGTCAGCTCTCATACATCTGTTCTCAGAAGCCAAAGGCATGGCACAGGTAAGGATGGAACAACACTTGGAAAAATTACATCAGTTACTAAGATACAAAGCTTTGCCAGGTGTTAAACAAGCACTTTCCTTCTTGGCAGTGGCCCTTATTCATCTGCTAAGTGATTTTGGCTAATCCTCTCAGAATTACTGGCATTTTCTGCAACTTGTGTCTGTTCCAGCTTGTATCACTGTTCAGTCAGTACCAGGCTACATTACCTATGTTATTCAGCCAGTGCTGGAGGTTGGCAAATGAAGCAGAAGAGTTGCCAAGCCTATCAATCACTTCAGCATAACATCCAGATTGCCACATCCACTTGGTTCACAACTTAAATCAACGCCACACTTTGTGGCCACCACACAGAAGTACTTCTTCGTGTCAAAAGGTTCCAGCTCAGCATCTCCCTCCATGCCTCAGCTAGCACCCTACTTCAACCCATCGTCCCATTAACAACATCTCACAATCCTTCTCTAGATAATCAGTTCCCAGGTCTTTTCTGTCCTAAATCCCAGACTTTTGCAGGGGGGCTGGAACTAGATGATCTTAAGGTCCTTTCCAACCCTAACTATTCTAGGATTCTATGAAAGTATACAGGGGTACTGTGGTTACAAGCCATTGCTGAACTGATCACTGAAACCAGCTGGGTTTTCTAGTACTATTACATGGCTGCTCTGCCACCAGAACTGCTGCCCTGATCATCCTCCAGCTGCACCATTCCTGATGATCAAATAGCTGTCCACAGAATTCAGAGCAAGGTTTATGGCAAGAACAAAAAAAAAACAAAACAAACAAAAAAAGCCACAAAACCACAAACACACCAAGGAAACACCTGCACACAACACAGGCCCCCGGCTCATGCAAAGAACCTCTACCCACAGGATTTTCCCCTCCTGCCACCCCAGCTGTCCTAACCAGGAGAGCTGTTCACAGGGGAATATCTTTAATATACCATAGCAAGACTATTTCCAGGGTTAACATAGCATTTGCAAAAAATACTACTTTTTTAACTCACTTTAAAGGGAGAATTTTAGTGCTCTAAGAGCACAAAGCCTTCAAGAGTAGTATTTAGGCCCTCTCATCCCCGCCCCTTGTGCACTGGAAAAAAATAACTTGAGTCAATTTACTTTGGGACACAAAGTCCTGCTATTCTACAGGCACTGGGAACATTTGGTTACTTGCCTACTTGATTAACTTGCATCGCAGGCTGAGCTAACTTGCTTAGAAAATAAGCTCATGCATGACAAAAGCTGAATGACAGAGACATTGCCAAGAAGTTCAGAGTTTTGGCATTTTATCAGGGAGTTTAATTACATCACAAGCCTTCATTATTTCAGGTAGGTTAGTGTGTTAAAGAGTTATTAGTATTTCAGTTCTTCAGGAAGCGATTCTTCATAGCAAAGCCTTATTCAGTTAATTGGTTAAATCTCTGAAAAGCAAGTCTTAAATAATTCCTTTGTCAGATTATAATGGCCAGTAGGCAGATCAATTTTTACATTTGAAAAAGTTCAAAGAAAAAATTTGTTAGCTTCCTAAACTTACATTTTATTTAAACCAGAACCTAAAAAAAAAAAGGAAAAAAAGTGATGTCAAATATCAAATAGATATTTTAAATGCTGATCCATGTGGTGACTGAAACATTTTACTCCATCTGAATTGCACAGATGGGAACAGATCTCCAATTTAGTGTACCAAGAACAATCCTTCCAGAGGCTCAGTGTAAACATTTCTGTTCAAGCAGAATCCTCTCAATCCAGAGGAAAAAAAAAGTTATTTCAACTAAACAGCACTGGAGTAAGCTAAATGAAAGGTCACATGCCCCAGCTAGACAGATCTGAAACACTGCTGCAGTTAGATACTACTTCCTAAAACAAGACCTACCTTGCTCCTTTTTTATGCACAAGCTTAAACTTCAGTAGCAAAATAACAAAAGCACGTGGCTGACAAGAGAGCTCAACATTCACATGCAATTCAGATGCAGTTTGGCATTTCAGATCTGATTCCATTGCACCAGCAGCAGTAGGCAGGAGAACAGCACCAGCGCCTTCCCCAGGCAGAGCTACCACAGCAGAAAATGGGACTTTGCCAAGATTAAACAGTCTCCTCAAAGAAGCAGTTCTACTTTTAAGTAGCATTTTCCCTATAGGCTTATTAGCCATTAGTCTGCATTTTGCTAGTAGATGTGCAGCTTGGATGGTATTTGATAGTCTGAGGAATGGCATCCACACCTCCTGACAAATACAATACCCATTAGGTTTCAGCACCTTCATTGATCTCAGCTGCCTCTGGAGAAGAATCCCTTCACTATGCTGAAAGCTCAGGGCTAGTCAGTACACAGCTTCTGACACACATCCATCCTACACATGAAAATAAATATGCTCTGAATACATTCTTACAATACACAGTATATACACCCTGCTGTATATACTCAATATTATATACACTGTGTATAACATTACTTGTATTATACACACAGAGTGAAAGAAAACAGACTGAATCACAGCAAAGTACTAGTAAATACCCTGTTCCCTTCTGGAGAAATGCCTGTGGCAACAAAAATTAAGAGCCTTTCACTCTTTTGCAGAGACAGAAGAGCAACTGGAGCACCTGGTGAAGCTTATGACAAGAAGGGTTTCCTAAGGGCTGGGAAGGCATGAAAATGAAATGGTAAGCTGTGCTTTTCTTGTCCCGCAAAGCAGCTGAAGTTTGGAGGCAGAGGAAATTTCATTTAATTACAATAGAAAATAATCTTGAAAGCAAACTATGACTACGTATACACAATTAGTTTTGTCCACATGAGAACACAAGCAGGAAGTATGGGCATTTGTGACTGAAGCACCATCTCATTACGACCATTGAGAAACCTCAGATCTACAGCCAAGAGATACAATCCACACCAAGACTAGATAACAAAATAAGACAGGGTTTCTAACCCATCCCAGTTTCATATCCAAGTTCCCTTCACAGATGAGGGAGCTGTGAAGCAGGACATAAATTATGCCAGAGAAAAGGTCTTTGGTTTCTGCTTTGGCATTCTAACAAAGCATTTGGAATTTCTCCCTCTCTCACTTCATTAGGGAGACTGCTCTGTGGACGGTTGCCTGCTTACTGTTTGCATCTCTACCAAGAGGTAAATATACTATAACAACACATCTAGAAGGTGTTTATATGTGAATACACAAACTGAGAATGTTGAACAAATGCATGCTTTGTTTTGAACATATTTCATCACAGTCCAAGGTTTGCTTACAGGTAATAACCTTCAGATAAACCTCTACCTGAAAGAGGTGGTTTCAAGGTTAAGGTGTTCCAGGTCCACAAATCTTAACCTATGAAGTTTATCCTGCCCACATTTTTAAAAATACCCTAGCATTTCCACAATGTTAAGAAAGACTTGGAATCTCATCATTTATAATGATACAAGGCAGTTAGCTGTTAAAGTACTGGGTTTGCTATAGGCATAACCAGGTAAGTGAAAGGACCGGATCCCAGCAGCAACCTCTCTGCCTGAATCTTTGCACATGCTCCACGAAGTTCTAGCTGCACTGGGTTTCTGACATTATGTAGAAAAAGGTACACTAGTATGTACAGATGAGGGAGTTTCTACAAGCCTCAGAGCAACTCCCTGTAATTTCCTTATCTCAGGCTTACATTCAGCAATATTAAGTCTTCTGTGTGTGGTTAAAACACTCATTGCTCATAAACATCTCAGGTTTACCAAGCGCTGCAGTGGTTCAGGAGGTTACACTTCCTCTGGAACTAGTCTCTCTCTCTCTCTTCCGGGAGCACAACTGACATTTTTAGGGAAAAAATTCATGTGTCTCCACAAATCAGTGTGACAAGTCTCTTGCCACTCAAGACATGCCCTTTTGGTAGCTAAGTGCAACTGCAAGCATTTAAGTGACTACCCTTTGACTCCTTTTCTCCCTCTCCCTAAAATAGGGGAGCTCAAGTTCAGTGTTTCTGAGCAAGTAACTGGGATTGCAAACAGCCCCCTACCCTCCCTAAAATACTTTTGCATGTGGGTGAGACATAAGGTGGCGAGAAGCCACAGAACACTACCTTGTCAGGTAAATATATTCCAGTTTAAACTCCTAAGTACTCAGAGATACAAGAAATTACCTGTTACCTTGTTTCTAACATCAGAACATTTTCCTGCTTAACCCATTACTTCCACTACTAAATTACTTTACTAATGTCAGAACTGCACTGGAATCACCAGAGTGATCTACAGACACATACCCAAGAGCTTTCCACTTCCAGGCCTTTTTCCACAAGGCATAAACCCTAGATCACCTACTGGCATCCCAGATTCCTCTGGTACCAGCAACATATAATTAATAAATAAACATGATTGCCCTAGATCATCTTGGGGGGAAAGGAGGGAAAAACAAAAAAGCCCAGTCATTCCAAGTTCCCTTGCACCACGCTTTAGACACCAAACAGCAGTATTTCCTTGTTATAGGAATCTTACAGGCTGATTAAGTTGGCACACTCAACTTCACCTTGAGAGCCTTAAACATTTGGACAATATTTAAAGTGCATAATAAAAAAAATAAAACCAGAAAATAAACTCATCTCACATTTCATTTTTACAACCACAATAAAAGCCATGGGCCAACACACGTTTTTTCCAAGGTAAAACACTGCACCTTCCACATGCAAAGCTTACCAGGTAGATCAGATGAGCACTACTCATCCTGCTTCATACACCCCAGCAGCAACTGCCACCATCCTTGCTGTATAACTGCTTCTGCCGCCTGGCCAAGCAACTCTCTGCTACCATACCTCCCTGACACATCAATAGCCACAGCAAGAAGCTTAACACAACATCAGCAACCTTCAGCGTTACTTCATACTTCTTCCCAGAACTGGCTTCCATAAGGACATTTACTTGACTTGTACCCAGAAGTCTGTTCTTCCCATCAACAAAAAACCTCATTCAGCTGTAGGCTCTGTTAAATAACTCATTACAGCCAGATTCCAGTCACCTGTTCTTGCCCCAGGCAACTTCAGCTGTGCTCCCTTTTGTGCCTCCTGATGCCCTGGTTTTACCAGCTGAAGGCAGTGTAGGTTTAACCTCAGGGGTATTAATAGTCATCATAAGTGTTACAACATTTGTACACAGTATCATACAGGAAGGGAAGGGTTATGTTGGGCACCACTCTTCTCCATCTTTGCAAAAAGAATAAAGAGTCAAAAAGCAAATAGATACACTTCTAAACGCAGTATTAAATTTAGAAATTACTGTGATCAGGAGATAGGATAAACTCTCTCTTTTGGTCATTAGGCAAATGCTTATTGTCCATTTTTCTAAATAAAGCCACAAGTTTTGTGGATTTCAGGATGATCTTTTCTTCACCCACATGCAACTCCACACAGTGCAAGCACTTTCTCTCCTGAGGGCATCCTGTGAACAGGACTCTTCCCACTAGAAAGCTCTTTGGGAGGATCACTTCTTCCAGAGCTTTCAAAACACTTGCAGCAGCCTCAGGCTCCCTCACCTCCCTGCTGTGGCTAGCTAACCATGGCCAGACATAACTGCAATCTGCTTTCAGACATGGCATTGTTTCAGAAGGACTCTGCTGAGCTCAGCCTTCCTCAGCTCCCCAGGCCCAAACAGCTCAGGGATGGCTCTCGGGCTGCTCCCTGCTCTCCTTCAGGTGGTGGTGGTGGCCCTTTTAGGTGTGCCAGTTACAGCTAACAGCCTGGGTATGCTACTAATTGGAGGGCTGAAGAGTCTCCTTGGGGAGCACAGTCATACGTGCTGTGGCAGTGAGGGTACAGTACAGTGGAGGCCAAGCTTTACTATAAATAAAATAAGACCCCTGTTTGGATATTGTTGTAATTCAGGCTCCTCTTGAGAAGCAAAACCTGGTCAGCAACTGATACAGTCTGAAAACAGTTGAGCTCTCTACACAGTAAGAGAAATCTTCTACCAACCACCAGAAATACTTGGTTCTCTGATTCTGATGGACAATTGGTTTACTATTTTCAATACATCACCATGGGGATGTGATTTTTCAGCTGAAAGTTTATATTGTTAGGCAAAAGCAGATGGTGATTTTCAGCTGAAAAATCTGAAAACCAAAGGAAAGCAGATGTTTGGTGATATAATTGAAGACATTTGGGTCCACAATTTAGCTTTCTGAATTATACTTTTCCTTCTGCTTTTATGTCTGTCTGGATGGACACAATGTGACACCAGACAAGCCTCAAAACAGACACTGATTAATATAGAAACAGAGATCCTGGTATGTAACAAGCTGAGCCCTGGCTGGTGTCAGTGGCTGCAAAAGGGAACTGAGACTCTCTTTGATCTTTAGCCCAACATATGCACAGGCCTGGAACACAGGAATTACTATGCTGTGACTGAGAACATTTGTTTTTCTCACCCAAGTGTAAGGTACTGCACCTGGGGAGGAAGAACCCCAAGTACCAGTATAGGTTGGAGGCTGACCTAATGGTCAGCTCAGGTGAGAAGGACCTGGCAGTATTGGTGGGTGACAAGTTGACTATGAGCCGGCAGTGTGCCCCTGCAGCCAGGAGGGACAATAGTATCCTTGGGTGCATCGGTAGGAGTGTTGCCAGCAGGGCGAGGGAGGTGATCCTCTCCCTTTACGTGACCCTGGTGAGGCCACATCTGGAGAGCTGTGTTCAGTGCTGGGCTCCTCAGTCCTACTGCTGGAGCTACTGGAGAGGGAGGGTCCAGCGGAGGCCACAAGGATGATCAGGGGTCTGGAGCATCTCTCTTGGGAGGAGAGACTGTGGGAGCCTGGCCTGTTTAGTCTAGAGAAGAACAGACTAAGAGGAGAATCTCGTTAGTGCATATAAATATCCCAAAGGTGGGTGCCACGAGAATGGTGCCAGACTCGTTTCAGTGGTGCCCAGCAACAAGATGTGAAATATGAGCTCGCTCTTCTAAACAAGATAACAAGGTTTTATTGAGGGACAAAGTCAATAAAGCAAAAGCAACAGCACTGGGTGCATGACTGTAGCCGGAGGTGCAAGTGATTAGTATTGGTACAGGTTTATATACTTTCACTATTGCAGTAGTCACATACATGTTCATAGTTCCTGTGTATAGGCGGGGAATATTATAACTAGCTCCAGGAACTTATTATCATAAGTCTCCTCTTCTTGGCGTCTGTGCACTGCTCTCCGGTCATTGTGGGCAGGGGTCTTGAGGATTTAAAAGATTTAAAACAGTGTGACCTTCCTGCAATATTTATTGCAGGATGGGCAGACAAGGAGTATCTCAAGCTAGCAGATGTTTGGGAGGCTCTGTCTCTAAACTAACTGACAAGTAGAAGGATGGTGTGAAATAACTCATTCATATTTAGTGGGGCAACTAAATCCTGTTATCTCACCACAGACTTATAACACAAACATTGTTCTTTAAAGCTAAAGATACTTTAGAAGAATAGTGTGAAACAATTAGCTCATGTTTAGTGGGGCCACTAAATTCCACAGACTTACAACGTAAACATTGTTCTCTTTCTACAGCCTAAGTTAAGTTAAAAAGTACTTTATGTTTTCCAGGCACTAGCTTTTCTGGTATCAAGTCCCCCCCTTCTTTCTTTTACCTTTACAAATTCTTCTGCTATGTGACTCCATTTTGCTCAAGAGTTCCGGCCCTTCTTTAACTTGTCTAATCCTGTGTCTTTAACGAGCTTTGTTTCCATTATTGTAAACTCATACAGTTATATACACATAACCACACCTATGATTTGCAAAAGCCAATGCGTTTATGTGTTTATCACAAAGACAAGGAGCAATGGCCATAAACTAAAACACAGGAAGTTTCACCTCAACACGAGGAAGAGCTTCTCTATGTTGAGGGTGGCAGAGTACTGGGACAGGTGCCCACAGCAGTCATGGAGTCTCCCTCTCTGGAGACATTCAGGGCCCGCCTGGACACGTTCCTGTGTCACCTGCTGTAGGTGGCCCTGCATTGGCAGGAGTTGGACCAGATGATCTCCAGAGGTCCCTTTCAACCTTAATGATTTTGTGATACTGTAGTCTGATTACTTACGCCTTATGCTTCACAGAACTTTGGCCATGAAAAGGGATTGAGTTGTTTCAAAGTGAATTTTAGTTTTGCTCCTTGGCACAGTCACAGACTCATGCTGCTTTTGTTCTGCTCCCTGCTGCGAATGAGTTTTCTATCCAAATTAATACATCTGCATTTTAATTTATAAAATATTTTTATGAAACAGGTTTGGTTAAAGTGTTAATTTAAGCCCACATTCTGTGCTGAAAACACCTATTTGTCTATGCTTTATAAACGCACAGAACCCTCCTTCTTCCATAATGCAGTCTTCCCCCAGAAAATATAACACCACAACCTAGTAAAAGTTGTCCTACATGACAGTGTCAGATTCCCCCATTTGTAGTTCTAGTATACTTTCAACTAACTTGGAATAATTTATAAAAATAATTAGTACCAGAGTTATTAAATGAACAGTGTGTATAAGTGAGACGCATTTGTCTTCCTGCCCTGCCTGCCTACCTTTGTTCACCAGCAGGCTACCCGAACCCTGGTTCTTGCTTCTGCTGGAACTGGTTGGTAAGATCTGTCCAGGCCACCCACCACCCGTACAAAGTATCTGTCTCCCTTGGAAAAGTCATTTACCTTCTTTCTGGCATACTGGGACAATAGCTATACCAAAGAGTATGAGAGGGCAGGCTTAGCAAGAGTGCAGCAAGCCAGAGCTGCAGATAAAAGCCCTGTTCTGCCAGACCCTCTGCAAGGTGTCACAGGGGAAGGAGGCAGGAGCCTCTAGTGCATTACTGACAAATTGGAAGCCATGATCTGACAGGCAAGCAACAGGAGTTGGGGGAGACCAGATTCATCCAGGATCTTTCTCGTGCTGATGTAACACCCTTTTCATGCTTCTTTTTTCAGACTTCCCTCCTACAAAAGCAATACTTGCTTATTTATGTGTGTGCATCTTCACTTTTCTGCATCCCCTTTTCCTCTTGTGAACTGACTGGTTAATTAGAATCAAATCAGACACCTGATCTCAAAACTAATCTCCTCAGAAACTGGGAGAAAAATCATCAGCTAAAGAGACAAGTTCAAGCAGCACCCACATGGATGAAGTGAAAGCAACTGCATGCAGCAACATCTGTCCTGCTGCAGAGCTCGCTGAGCATTGAGCATGCATGGCCCTCAATCCTGGCATGGCACTTACTGCCCTCTGCCTGGCTGGGAGCAGGAGGACACACATAGAAGAGGGAGGAAGAGAGGCAATAATGGTGTGATGAAGCCAAATTCTAGAAAACCTGGTGTCCCTAGCTCTGCTGCACACTGAGAAAGTTGTGTGGTTTTTATTCCAGGTCGACCAGACACAACATGCCATGCATTTGTTGGAGAAACTGTTGTTTTGCCTTGCATCACCACTTCTCCTGGAAAGCTGACCCTCTCCAATTCAATGCTGTTCTGGCAGATAGAGGCTGACGATCCTCAGCACACCATTGTAGTGCACTTTGTTCTCAATGGGCAGGATTTGCCGCAGTTCCAGAATGACAATTACCATGGCAGAACTAGCCTTTTTTTTGACCAGATGAAGCATGGCAACTTTTCCTTAAAGCTCTCCAATGTTAAATTACTGGACACAGCTGTATATAGTTGCATCTACAAACAGACGGGGGATCATGCCGACAAAACACAGAAATCTAATGTTAAACTCATTGTATCAGGTAAGATTTTTCTTATAGTTCCGTGGGAGGGGCTCGGGGGCAGCATTTCTTGTTGACAATCTCTGTATGGCCGTTAGGTGGGATGACTTCAATTTTTAAAGCAGATCTTCACTGTTTCATTCTGTTCCTTGCTTTTGTTGGAAGAATAACTGGGAAGAAAATAAATGCATCTTTGTTAAGCTTCAGCACAGCATATTGATGGAAGCAGCAGGACTCCTGAAGGCAAGCCACCTGCCTCTTCCTCCTCCCTTCACAGGAGACATTAATGAATAATGAGGTCTCCCCAACTTCTAAGCATTTGGTTATTTATGGCTTTGTACTGTCATGGATCCACCTTGTCCCAGAGGAACAGGAGATTATTTCATTGTTTGCACTTGGGTCTGTGAAGCCATATTAGTTTTGTCTCTGGTAATGAAATCCGAAGTCCAGCCCATACACCCTTTCTGACATCAGACAGACAGTTGCTGTTCACCTTTTCCCTTGTGCCTGGAAGATCTGGATCTGGTGGCAACACTGGACACATGCAACAAGAATCATTTTTCTTCCTTAAGAAAATGAGTGAGACTGTAACACATGCTCAGATAGTGCCAAACAACAGAGCTAAGATGGTTGAACTACCCACAAGCATGGCCAGCAGAATGATGGGGCTTTAGGTTTGACCAGTTGACAGATTGAAAAAGCAAATTTTAAAAAGGGGATGCACATCAAACTAATCATAGTTTTTTAAGGTGTCTTGGTTGTACAAATCAGCAGAAAACTTCAATTTTGGTCAACTACAAACATTTAATTCCACTTAAAATAGAAAAAGATATTTCAAGTAACAGAAACCCTTCAGTATCTTTGTTTTAATGCACGTCGTTCTCAAGAGAAAAATGTTTCTAAAATGTGAAGTAAAATACTTTTGTTCAGAAAATTTCAAAGTGAAACATTTTGCAGTTTTCAAAATGAAAAAAGTGTTTTGAAAATGGAGAATCAAAATCTTTTTTATCGTCTGATTTTTGGCAACAGTACGGTGTCTTTTACTCTGATTTAATTATGTGATCATATTTAAACATTCAGTAAGTTTGACAAATATATTCTTTCTCAGAAAAAAAAATTACTAACCCTTAGATCAATTATCAGCCCCCTTTTCCTGTTCCAGCCTCAAAACACATAACTTTGATTTTTGTGGTTTTTTTTTCCAGCTCCTTCTATCACTGAGGAGGCTCCTTCCCCCTCTGGTAAGGCAATACTCCTTAACCTGCTAACTGTCTTAAATGATTATCCAGTGCTTTAATTTGAATTTGTCACATTGGTAAAATGTGCTGAAAATAGAGAAAGTCTAATTGACTTATGATGCTTGCTCTCTCTTACTAAGCCTAGCAAAATACAGCTGTCTCAGGCAAAAGAATTTCCACTACTAAGACAGACCTAGACTGCAGAAAGAAGAATACTGAAGCGCCATCAGTCACCAGTCTATAAAGCTACTCACCATTATAGGCATCATAAAAATCAGTAAAAAAACAACATGGAAGCCATTCAGTTCTATGAATTAAGGCCTTTGTAAATTACTTTGGTATGAATAAACGACTAGATCAAGAGATTGGGGGGGGGTTATCCTTTGGGGTAAATAAGATAATAAATATTCTAAAAATAAATGATTTATGACTCCACACAAGCTCTTCTGGGAAAATAAAAGTAGATCTCACCAAAGGCAATTCTGAGGTATAGTGCAGATGACACCGTCTCAGTTTAATCATTACAGAGATTTAAGTACATTCGGTCATTTGTAACACTTCCTGAGGGAATGCAGTGCAGAAGGTCTGTCCAGCTCTGACATGCCATTGTCAGTAAATTCTCCCATAAAAATCTTGCTTGTAAGCAATTTTTTCCTGTTAGCTCTACAAAACTTTAAATTGGTATCAAACCTGCAAAATTTTGCACATAAAAATCAATAGCTGTAATTTGTGTTTTACTCAATGTAGCTGAAAGAGATAATCCACTCCATAACAATAATTATATTACAGTTAATGTAATAAGTTCAGCCACAATATGACATTACAGCCAGATTAAAAGGCAATAAATACAAATAAAAACCAAGGAAGAGAAATGTTCCAGTGTTTTATTACACAGAAAAAAAAACCATCTCTGTACATGATGAGCAATAAACAACTTGAAAAATCACAGGGAATATCCTTTTTAGACTTGCAGTAGCTCCCCTAGCTGGCTTAAAGGTCTTTAAAAACCACAAAGTTAAATTTAAGCTGATATAATGTGCCTTCAGTGGCACAGCACCATATTACAACATTACAAAAGCAAATAGAACAGGAGCTAGAATATCTCTAGCTGTTACCTTCCACAAGAAATAAATTATTTATAGTTAATGCAGTAGCAGTGGAAACTTCTCAAAATGAAGAGAAGTAGGTTGTATTTAAAGGAGATAGTTGTATATATGTTTGACTCAGCCAAAAACTTTCTGACAACTTTTCCACAATAGAAACTATTTCTTATCATGAAAAGGTATTTTCACAAAAAAAAAAAAGAAAAAAAAAAGTGTTTGGGATAAGGGAGTGTTTCACCTTTGCTACAGGAGAACAAACTGAACCACATTCATAAGACACCTGAAGTTTCCTGTACTGCTGGATTTTGAGGGGCTTGGGGATGGAGGAAAGAATAAAAGCCTAACTTTTGAAATGCAACTTTTTGCAAAAAGGAAAAAATGTTTCCTGTTGACAACTTCTTTTAAAGAAAATCATCAGCCACAGCTCCCTTTTTTTTTTACTTTCAGCAATTTCTTAAGAAAGGAAGAGAATCTGTTTTGTATTAGTTGTTATTTTGGAAGGGACTTAGAAAAGCTAAATGACTTGCTGAGAACAAAGGCACTGTATGCAGAAATAACTCTTACACTTTGCAGTCATCGTAACCAGATCAGGAGGTATTTATTATTTTTATATAAAACAGAAACAGGTTTGATCTGTTTCACTTCTGCTTCATTTATGTTTATTTGCTGAATTGTTTTTCCTAATTATTTTTAAAAGCTTAATTTTACTGTCACTCTTAGTTTCTTGTGAGACTCTTTCTGGATCAATCAAAACTTGTTTTAATGGAAGGGCCTGAGCCTGGAGAAGGTCACAAGAAGCCAAGAGACTTGCTATAATCCTACATTTGTTTCAAAGCATTACTGAAGACTACCCAATGTTTACTTGCTCTTTACACGTTAATACAGCATACTCCTTCTAGGAAGAGGGGAAGGAAGCACCCCTACTAGCCATAAATTAACTGCAGGAACATACTGAAAGCTGATACCACAGCTATAGGAACAGCCTAAGAATTGGTGTAGAAAACAATATGCAGCCTGATCTTCCCAGAGCACTTGGACCTAAACTCTTAGAGGAGAAATTTTTCCACTGCTTAAGTTGGGGGTTCAAAATCTTTCTTTACCTGTGTACCACATTCAGCACAGGTTGCAAGTACCATCTGTGCCAAAGCCAGTCTGCGCCCTGTGTCCACATTGTGGCTTACATACTAATAGTGGTACACAGTGCTGGTATCACCTAAGCATCTGTGGCCTAGACTTTTTACTACTTATTACCATTATTTATAGACTCTTAATCACAACACCTATCTCAGGCCCTGAGTAGGTAGAATGACAATGTATTTTATACTCTTTAGCTGTTGTTCTGTCAGGATTTTAAACAAGTGTTCTTGGTCATCCAGAAAAGGAAGTTGTGTTCAATGTTGCTGAGTGTCTTCGCCTTTTTTCTGGATGGCATACATTTGAAGACTTGAAAAGGAGAATTCTGAAAGAGCCAAAATCCATATGGTTTTACAACAATCTTCCATCAATGCATTAATGCGAACTATATCTTCAAATATATTTCTTGTCAAATCACCAGTTATATGTGGACTTTCTCTTTTTTAATTTTTCAGGACGCAGGCAGATTTCCTCCAGAAGCCCCAATGATGCACCATGTCTGGCAATGCTTCCCCTCTCTTTCTACCTCCTGGTCTCACTGGGAGTTTGGCACTTGTAACTGGGGAAGCCAACCTTCTCTTTGGGAAGTTCTCTTCACCAGAGGACCTCATTGGGCAGAACAGCTGTGTAGACAGAACGGTGTGACAACTGTTCCAGAGCCACGTGAAAGAAACACCTTAGCTGAAAACAGACCTAGCACTAGGTGTTTATATCCTGAATTTTGAAGTTCCACAAAATCAAAGGCAGCAAGACTCTTGAGGTGGCAAGTCTGGTTTTCATTTGTTTCTTGGAGCCCGGTTTTAGTACTGGCAGTATGAACATACGGATTTTGTGGTTTTGCTTTAATGACAGCATAAAAGACTCATAAAACTACAAAGTCACATCATAATTGACCCTAGTGAGATCTTTTGCCTAAGATCTTATCTGTTGTCCTTCAAGAGAATTGTAGGGAGGAGAAAGGTAATCACCCTCTGTGTCAGATAAAAACTGGAAGTAGGAAGCTGCTCTTGTTTTCTGACATGTAAGGACACAAAGCTTGTGCAACTTGAGCATGTGAAACTTTAGCTTCTATTTTTACTCCTAAGCATCATGGGCTATCAGTAACAACTTTTTCTTCCACAAGAAATGTAGTATTTCTTTAGCGGAAGGGTGAAGCTGGCTGAGAATGATGATGGAAATTCATAAAACATCAACATAGAGGAAGCGATATGTTATTACAAAATCCACTTCTAAATAAGCCAAAAGCAAAAAAGATTTAATTCAGTATTTCCTCTTTCTGTCATGAAACACAGCAAGGTAAATGTGATTATTGTGCAAAAGATGGATTCTTAAGGTAGAACTGTGCCAAAAGAAATTGGTACTGCGATAATGTTATATCTTTAAAAGCAGCACCTTTGAAGGAAAACTGGTCAGAATAATTGTAACTGATACCTATGCAAATTAAATGGATTTACTTCTGGAAATGTTTGATTCAGGTAGCACAGATGTCCTGTGTAAACCTAAGATTGAAAGGATCCTGAATACCAGCAGTATCAAGAAAGTCCAGAAGTTCTGTTTCAGGCCACAGTTGCTGCACCCACCCTATTGCAGAACTGAGAAGCATCCAGAGAACTATTCACCCAGGCTGGTGAACAGGGGTGACTGCAAGGCGCTCCTTCTGGCTGGGCCCTCAAGCCAGGGGAAGTGGCTGACTCATAAGGACGCACATAAAGTCGATTTGGAACAATTCTACCCTCTTTCCAACAGAAAGACAGGATTATTTTGTAAGAAAGGGAGCAGAATAGAGCTTTAAGTGGTATCCTTTGAGGTAAAGGAAATGGTTACCTCTGACTTTCTTAACAAAGTGCTCTTTCCTCACAGTGGGGAAGAGGGATGGAATCCCATGCACAGCCGGAGCTGCTGCTGCAGTGATGCTCAGCTGGCACTTAGGCTACTCTGCATACACGGAAGCTTAGTGTAACAGTCGGCGTCCCATTTCATATAAAGATTTTAATATATGAATTGTACATACTGTGATTGTCTTTTTGCATCCTACCTTCCAAATGTTTGTCTCAGATTCCATGTATTTTTCAAAACAAAAGTTGATTTAAAATTAAAGCTTAAACAAACAAAACCCTGAGGAGAGCAATCGCTTGGTCTGTAAGAGTTCTTAATTCGTATTCCAGTTGTTCCTACAGTTAGCTAGGCTCCCCATGCAATCAGAAAGTCCAAAAGGTGGTATCTGTACAGGCCTGTTAGTCCCAAAACTCTGAACTGCTTGCCTTCATCTCAAGGCCCATGAGTCCTAAAATCTAACAGCCATTTAAGCAGCCCTCCACTTTTCAAAAGGTGTTGAGGCACATGAACAACATGAGCACCTCCGCTCACAAGTACAAGCTGTGTGACTATAAAGCTGCATTTATTGGGCAAGGTAATGAATAATTAAATATCTTCATGCAGGCATGCAGCTCTAGGACACAGCCTCAGTACTGCAGAGAGGGAGCCATATGTTTACATACAGCTCAGTAATATGTTTTAAGAGCAGGCACTGTGCTGACTGGTGTTATGAGGAATGCCCAATTCCCTCAGTCATCTGCTTCTTTCACCCTTAGAAGTGATTCTCCTTGCCTGTTCAAACTGGCATGAATCACAATAAGCACATGAGCAGATGAAGATAGGAGGAATGAAGGGTGGGGGAAGAAAACTGAATGACCTCTAAATGCTGTTTACAACACTACTTTTTTACTACTCCGATTTGCAGCAGCACTTGGGATGCTTAAACACCTCTGTTTTTATATTTCCCCAAAGCTATAGTTAACTGCCATTCTGATTTCCTTGGGGACAGCAAGGAAAGGTTTGAATGACTAGTAGACCTTGATTTGTCCTTCCTTGCCTGGGTGACAAAACAAACGTCTGTTGTGTTCACCCCATGCACAGAACATGAGCAGCACATATTTCTTGTGTTTTCCAGAATTTCATCGTGAATGGGAGGGATAATTTTGAAAACTAAGGAGAGCAGTAACGATTCACACATTTAAAAAGGAGAGATCTCCACTTCTCTCACTTGTAGTATCTTGGTAGCCCACAACTACGTACTTCATATGTCAAGTGCATAGGCTGATAATCTGCTACATTAAAGAAATTAGTAAGAGATCCTTGTACATTATTCTTGCAAAAGAATGACTGTGAAAGCAAATTCATTTTTTTCATGTTTGACAGTAACACTGCTGAGACAAAAATGAATTTATCCTGTACTTTATCTATGCTTAAAGTGAGGCCATTTTAACTGGTTAATGCTTTCCACTGAGCTCCTTTCAGTTCCATATAACGTAGGAAAAACGGCCCAAAAAGGTCATCAGCAAGAAATGAATGTAATACCTTTGATGCAGAATTTTCACTGCTGTTTCAGCTAAGCCCGAGGGAAGTCATTCACAAAGCATGATGTTCAGCAGTTAAACAAAGGCTACTGAAACATGTTGAAAATAAGCATGGAAGGTGATTATTTTTGTGGCACAAAATCATGTTGCTATTTGTAATGCAATCCTCATTGCAATTTCTGTTTCAGCTCCTGGGATTGTCCAATTTTAGACCCTTCTCTTTCCCTCTCTATCTCCTTCTGCAGAGATGCTGACCAACGCTGAAATCAGCTTGGAAAAGATAGCCAGATAGCAGTTCCTTAAGTCTTCTTCTGAGGGTTAAGGTTGACCCACACAACAGGCAAGCTTCCTTCAGCTACTTCAAGCCATGGGAAGAAAAAATAAAACCAGCTCAAACAAAAGACTCAAGCCCTGGAATGCAGGCTACTCAGTTATTTGCAGATGGAGGATTATCTAAACTTCCACTCTGAAATATAAAAAAATATATATGTATTCACACACACATTAGATACTGCTATCTTGCAGACACATAGACCCTGCAAGAAACAGTGTGTTTCCTTACAGAAGTATTTCTTGGCCTGATAAAAGTCCCTCCCTGCAAACCTTGGGTTTAGGTCACCTTGGCTGTAATAGCATTATTATTTAAAACAAACAAACAAGCAAACACCCCCCCCCCAAAAAAAAAAAAAAAACAAAACAACAAAAAAACCCAAAACCTGCACATCTTTCCCCAACCACATTGTGTAATTTTATTACTTTATACTACACTTTTCCTCATTTTTCAGTGATAATTATATCACAGGAAGGCTTTAGAGCTTAATGCAAGTATATTTGATAGTATACTTTCAGGGGGATAAATAAAAAGTCACTGTCTTAAAGAAGTCTTAACAAGACAGTGAGACAAATGCATTCATTGTGATGGAACTGGATTTCCTAGTGATTTTTTGTTGAAAGAGTAAGAAGCAGTATTTGTTTGATTTCCTCTACGCATCTACATGTTGACATCACAATGTTGCACAGAAAACAACAGCTGGAGTATTGTGCCTGGATACAGAAAACAGCTGGAATACTGTGCCTGGGTTAAGTGAAAACGTGCCCAGAGCATCGTTCATGGAAGTGTCCTATGCTCGCATCTTACCCAAACTCCATTGTGGCCACAAACTGAAGGGTGAGAATGAAAAGTGCATCTCAATCCTAACTCTCATTTCTGTTTGTAGAAGAAAAAAGTACCGCTGTCACCTTTGTGAACACTGCAACAACTGGCAGAGAAACATTTTGGAACATGATTTTTGTGCGTGCGCATTAAAGAGGGCAAAATGGGGAGGCAGAAACACAACTGACAGGTAACAATTTATCCGAGAAGTTAACCCTATCACAGCACTAGAAAAGCAACACAAGCAGGAGGGGCAATTCTTACCACTCCCTTTTAGTAGGACAAAGTTGTTACATGCTTTCTGAAGATAAAAACTGGCAGGATCCATAAACAAGATACTGCATGCCTCCTTGTGGAGGCTTGGGGAATACACATTCTTTCACTTCTTATTTCCGTAATAGTGTTTAACAAAACAAATTAATCATAAACTTCTATCCATGTGGCTGAAACTAGCAAACCCCTCAGCAGCTCCAAAGAGCCCTATGGAAGGAAAGGAAAAACCCAGCTTGGCAGACAAATGTCTCTATTAATTGCTAAGAGTACATGGAATTTCCCTCCAAATTTACAGTGGCTGGAAGCCAAGATGACAATCTTACATCTTCCATCAAAGCTAAACAATCTTCTGTTACTTAAAAAAATAAAATGCATGTATCAAAGGTCAGTACTCAGCACATTATTGTGAAATTAGAGAATAAAACAAAATGAAAAGCAATACCAGTGCATGATTCTTTCTCCCTTAAGAAACATTATCCCTGAATGATGGAAAAACAGGAGAGTAAAAAGATGCACTAAAATGTGATTATTTCAGAAAATAAACTTTATTTCCCCAGTGCACGTTTGTCCTGTCCCCACTAAACACCCAAGGTTCTGATACTGACAACAAACACCTTAGGGATAGCTTTCTTTTTCTATCTACCTTGAAAAGTGTTTCAGGCACTCTGGAGGAGCTGTTCTCCACCTACTCTAGGGATTTCAATACCATCTCAGTTCTGTGATGCTTTCTTATGTTACCAAATTTCTTTTAAAACTCCTGCAGATGTTGGAATGACACATTTTGAAGTGCCATTGTATTTTATATGAACAATGACCTCCCATACACTGCTAAGCCTCTGTGTATAAAACCGGTATCAAAAACATTCACTTACATAAAAGTAAAGCTTATGGAGGAAAGATTTGCACTGAATTACAGTGGCAATGTTTAAATTCTGTTTCTTACCAACTTGATAATAAAAATTCCATGAAAAATTTGATGCACAAGCAAAAGTTTCAGAATATGTCCAAAATCCACTTTACGAACCTGCTACCATGACTTGGTTTCTGCGTATTTCTGTGTGAGTACGCTGGAGTTGCCAATCTGCACAAGAAATTTCTGTGAAATCTGCAAGAAAATGGTGTCATCTTTGAAGTACAAATTCAGAATGCTTTTGTTAGATTTTTTTAATCACACCAAGAGGCTCCAGCAGCAAAAACGCTGATTCTGAGAACACAGAGCAAGCAGAACATGCCCATCAGCCATACTCCAACCTTACTCTTCCTCTTCGCTCCCCCCAGTAAAAAACATTGTTCCATGTCCGTAGCAAGTCTTCAGCCACATACGGTATTCACCATACCCCAAACTAACCTAAGGCTTGTAGATCTCATTTATGTAGCATACAATTCTGTCTTAAAAATATGGGTTCGCTTTGGCATGTCTGTCATGCAAGAGGAACTTTAATACAAGGTAAGGGGTGTCATTTTCCTTCCTTGTTTTAATTTGAGAAATGTTACTTCCTGCTGAATCAAAAGGTGACAAGTATCTTGGAAAAGGGGAAACAGACTGCTGAATTCTGTATGGGAAAAGTGGCCCAAAGACCTGAAGAGACCCAAAAAGCAGAAAACCTGCTAGAATGTATCAACCAGTGTTATCAAAGACTGCTGTCAAACAAAAGTGAAGGGACAAGGATGAAATAAATGCAGAAGTTAATTTATTTATACATCATTATTCCATACATTCAGTAATGTTTCTTTGGAGAAAGCTTTATTACCCTAAGGCAGGGAAAGCGGGGATAACTTGAGACTGTTTTTTCCATCCACTACTAATCATACAACTACTTTTACACGGTTATTATCCTTAAAAATTGTGCGTCACATCAGCGGATATTTTCTCCCTCCTTTCAAGACTTTTTTAGTGACAATGGGCCAATGGATGAGTTTTTCGAAGTGCCAGTGTTGTGGCAGTTAAGATGTAGCCTGCTGCTGACTGATATTCAGAATGGCTCCTTTGTGGAAACAGGATTATTTGAAATGGAAAAATGAAACATTAATCTTTTAATTAATACCATGCTAAATTAAGATGTGGGAGATGTCTATTCATTTGACAGCTGATCCAGGCTTTATGCTCACAGATACAGCCCTGAGCTCACAGATCTTGAACCATGCACTAATTCCTCTCTACTCCCATTCTTCTTCCACCAGATACACTGACACTGTACTTGCTATAGCCCTATAACACATCTGCCCTTGGCTTCTGAAAGGGCCTTTAGTCTCTTTTTGTCCCCAAAGAGATGATTTGGCACTGGTGCACTGGGAGGACTGGTTTCAGAATACATCTGCACAACTCTCTTCAGCTGGAAAAACTCGAAAAATGCTCCAGGTCTCAGGCCAGACTGCTTGTACTTCATAAGCCATTCTGTAGGCTCCTCTCACAGAATGGCAGGGAAAGCCCTGCAGCTGGGAATCAATCAGCTTTGTATCAGGATTCACTGGACTGTGAAAAGGACAAGCACGTGAAAATGTTTCCATTGGTCCATATTATATTTGATACTATACCCTAAATTTAAACATTTCTGAATTTTTTCTTTTTATTTGCCAGTTAATTTTAGCACATTCTTGACCATGGCCCCAATGCCATCAAAGATATGATGTAATTCTGTTTCACACATAAATGCTGGGGTAGTCACTACCTTGTTTTTCATATCCACATGAGCTTCGTAAAAGGGGGTTAAGGAAAACACAGCCTATGTCTCACTTGCAGAAGCTGTCTGCAAAATAAACCATCACTGACAAAAAATCTCGCAACTCCACTATCCTATAAAAAAATCATGTACAAATACATCATACTGTCCAGCTGTAAAGACAGCTGCAACCTGTAGTCCAAGATACTAGAAGCTATTTTTGCCAGAAATACAAACACTGCATGAGCACTTGTGAGAACGCTCAGAAACACAAGAAAACCTACAAAATTTACTGACTGTAATAAAATGTCTCTGAGTACAGTTTGATTATAGCATTAGATTACAGGAAAAGAAAGAAAATCTCAAAGAGAACTGATCAGCTGTAGCTCATGCCAATTTCATGTGCAAATTCACTCAGCATTTACTTCATGTTCAAGGAGTTCTATGGCAATGACTGAGAACAACTCCTAACAATACAGTTGTGTACAGAAGACAATGTTTCTAATCGTGCTATATTGCATGCTATCTGCTATACACTGTATATTCCCACTAAACTCTAAGCGGAAACACATAGATCCTGCATGCATCCATTACTGTAATGACACATTACTAAACTGTCTCTCAACATGGCAATTAACAGGAAAGGATATAGTTACTTCTTTCACATAATGCTTTCCTCCCAGTTCTTTAATAGCTCCTGCAGTCCCAGCATAAGGCCATTTGCCACCTTCCTCTTCTTCATGGCCCACAGTTACTTCAGCACCAGAGAGAACCTTTGCTGCCAACACTGGGGAAATGCAGCAAAGACTGCAACAAAAGGAATTATAGGAGTGATTCTACAATGACTCTCTTTCAAAACTCAGTCATAATTGAAAATATTCAAATGGACATGGTCTCACAAATCTGAATGACATCACAAGGCAATTTTCACTCAGCATTTTCTAGCTTCTTTGACAAACACCTACTCACACATGCATCTTGAAAAACACATTTAAAAAAAAAATAAGCTACATCTGATACAAAAAGGAAGATGCTTTTTCTAGTTCCAACAGTAACGGCTGCACATTTCAACAAAACAGATGTTGTCTCCATGCTCACATTATCAAATAAATGCCCCTCCGACTAATATACATACCCAATAGGTTTGCCTGCTTTGTGGAAGTCTTTCAAGACACGTTCAACTTCTCTGTTCACCTTGCAATCTTTCCCATCAACAGCAAAGGTAGATCTGCCACAAGAAGAAACTTCATACGTACCTCAATGTAAATCTACAACTAGTGATGTCTGCCCATCTGCCCCTAGACTGGCTCTCAAGGGTCATCACAAGTTTAATAGCTTCTAAAAGGTGGCTGAAAAAGCCTGCACTTGATCATCAATGCTTTAGCCAAAATGACCCACTTCTAAGGCTTTGGTATGTCAGGAAGTTCCTTACTTGATATAAGCATCTAGGAATAAGAATTATCAAATCAGCCTTCTAGGATTACTGAGAAGTTGAACAATAATGTTTTCACAGAAAAAAATACATACAAAGGGGAATAACATTCAGGTTTCTCAAAGCCAACAAAACAGCAGGTCAATAACCAGATAATCAGTATTCCCCACAGCTAACACTTCTTTTTTTCTCTTTTTGAGCTAGCTGTTGCTTTATCATCAGTAATGCAAGAGGGGACTTCTTGGTAGTCAGACATGAAGAAAGAGCATAATAGCAATAAGAACACCTGAAACTACTGAAGTTTTCCCTTCACTTCCCTCA
The DNA here is from genome assembly GCF_028554395.1 of Pezoporus wallicus. Taxonomy (NCBI): domain Eukaryota; kingdom Metazoa; phylum Chordata; class Aves; order Psittaciformes; family Psittacidae; genus Pezoporus; species Pezoporus wallicus. Next base: position 1,219,380 of record NW_026637351.1, on the reverse strand, counting down.
GTCAGGCCCAAAAAAGAATCATCACAAGAGTACAGGGAAAAGGATTTCTTCTGCATTACCTACACTCTCACCAATTCTCACCAACATTGTTTGGAAAATTTAAAAAGTGACAATGCCAGTAAGATTTACAACTGGAAACAATCGTGAACAACACAACTCCCAACACTTTGAAAGGAGTTTTCCTTATTATGTAGAGGTTTTGTATGTAGTAAATAAGGATATTTATTGCTTCCTGGTTTTATTGTATGAGTCATACTTGATCTTGAAGAGTTAGTTAAGGAGTCTGATGCTTAGTTGGCACGCACAAGTTTTTAGCAGCTCCAAATCCACCAGGGAATATCACAGCATCATGGTCTGCTGTAGTAAGTTTAGCCAGACTTGCAATTTTACCACGAGCAATCCTTGCAGATTCCACTAAAACATTCCTTGAAGAAAAAGAAATAAATCAATGAGATGAATTAAGCATTTGTGCACAAGAGAGCATAAAGAATGTTTTGACAGAGGAAGAAGAAAGGGAGGAACTAAGAACAGTGGTAATCAGTAACTGAAGCTAACTGATGCTTCTGAAATACTTCTACTGGGAAACACAGGCATTAGGAGACTGTATATAATCAAGCCCAGAAAGCTCATTTAGTATTTTCTCTCCAGTCAAAATACCAGATAGCATGAAGCTACTAAAGCCTGTCAGCAAAGTGCTACAAGCGCAGTTACAGGCTACTATGTCTGAAGAATGTGCAGCTGTCACTGCACTGGGCATAGCAGTCACGGAAAACACATTAAACACTGACTTTACCTTGACTCAGCTTCAGCAGGTTGCCCTTTACTATGGTCAATGACATGCATCTGAGGAACATCTGGAGCATACATCTGAACCTTAGCTCCCCCACGACTAAGGTGTACCAGTATGCTATAAAAACAGAGATAAAACATGCTGTAAACCTAGTAGGGAAGGCTTTACTTGGCCCCTGATCTTACTACAAATATGATTTTGAAAGAAGAGGAAAACCACGTCTTATCAAAGCACACTAAGCACACAGCAGCAAAATCCTTGTATGTAACACCAAAGTGCAAAGTAGAACATAAAGTCAGTTTGGAGGCAGGGTCAGGTAAGCTAGAGACAAGTTTCTTTGTTCAGTGCTCTTATGGAGGCAGAATAATAAAAATGCAACCAGAACAATAAAAACTTCCTTTCTCATTGCAAGTCCCCAGGTATTATGGAAGAGTCCCACAATTAACATACCTATGCGTACACTTAATCTAGGTCTAGGTGAAATATCTCTTAGCAATTAACACTAAGAGTTAATAATACAATTTAAGCATGAACAATTCTAGTGTTAGATTTAGCCGCAGGAACAGAAACTCGAAGTGATTGTGAAATGAAGTCTTTACTTAACTCTCTTAAGAGAGATTCTGGAACTTTGAATTTCTGTTTCTGAAGGAAAGACAGTCTCTCTCAAACTCATTCCTCTGGCACTGCACATGCTGTGCTTCACTTTTGGACAATCACCAAATACTGCAAGAAGATGGCCTAAGGTCCCAATTATGCTGTGAGAAAACCATGAAGCTTCATCATACATCTTTCAGGGCAATTTTCATTGCCAGAGAGGGCAAAACTAAATTCAACAGACTTCTGTAATGCGAAGGAGACGTTTTTGGACCCTACAGTTTTATAAAGTAACTTACGCTGAAGCTTCATGAATTTCTGTGCCATCGTAGACACCACAACCAGACAGGACCTGCAGTAAGAAAATCAAGAAATTCAGGTGATACAAAACTTCCTATAGGATCTTTCACAAGCTTTGTGAGATTACAAACAAACAAAAAAAAAGCCACAACCTAAAAAATCCCAACAACAAACCTCCTCCAACCCCTGCAAAAAACTACTTAGCAATGAGCTCCTTAAATAAGCCAGTCAACATGATGCTATTAGCACCAGCATCACCGTTTGACACACTGAAGAATTGACATTTCCTATTTATAGCTCCTCATCACAGACAAGTCTCAGAAATAACTAAGATTTATTTACTGGCTTGTGCATTTATTCCTCAGAGTTAATAAATTGACATGATATCCTTAGGTATGTTTTTATTGTGCACACAGCAGGCTACTCTGAGTGTCGCACATCTATTTATGAAGTGTCCATTATCTGTGTGAGATAAGTTATCACCTAGGTATTCATACAAAAATGGAATAAAAGTGCACTTGGCATAGAATATTTCACCTGCTGCTGTATTTTGCCTGAGGATTCACATCAGAGATCAATAGCTAAATCCCTTTTAATCAATTATTCTATATTAGCCATACTTTTCCTTACTACCATGGTAACATTGTTTATACATAATGGAGAATAAAAAAGCACAAAGCATTGAGCTATCCTTGTGTTGGTGGAGAGTCTATCACAAAGTAGAAGGAAGGAGAAAAAGAAACATTAAAAAAAATGGGAAAAAGGCAATTATAAGAACAAAACAAAACCAAAACAAAAAAACACCAAAGAATTATCTAGTCCCTGAAAGTATAAACACTTGTAGGGTTTTTGTTTGGTTGGTTGTTTTGAAAGGAAAAAAATCCAGTTCAGAAGAGTCCATTTATTAACTTTACTCTCTTCCCTCCTGGTTTTATCTCAAGTTTTCAAGAGCTTTAAATTTTTTAATAACAGACACATGCACAGAAACTTGCAACTGAAACTGACTTAGAAACACTGGACATGAAAGGGGTTTCAGATCACAGCACCCAGTGCTCTTGCAGGCATGACACCTACTACCACTTTGCCAAATGAGTAAGATGCATTAATGTTCTTCTGTCTGCATTAATCCCAATTACAATTTCACTGCTCCAATACTTAAGAGCCACCTTCTACTTTCTAACTTTTTGTCTTTCATTTAATTCAGACTGAATAAACACAAGCAATTATTCTAAAGTTATCTCCTGTAAGCAATACCTTTTAAATGTTTTTGAAACTCACTGCAGCCAAAGCACTAAACCACTATCCTCTGTTATTTCAATACCCGCTTGTGACAAATCTGTCTTCTACCACAGTCAGAAATTTAAGTCACTAGTGTCAACAGGAACATTTGTTTTAAAATCCTGTCATTTGCTAAAATGACAGCATTCCTAGTAAATTACCTTTCAGACATCTGGGCTGGCTTTCTGCCCATTCCCGAGCTAACTCTGTCCCAGACTTCTTCAGGCAGGTGATGCCTACTTATTTCTTTACATTTTATGCTGTCAAGACTATGAAAAGCTCGAGCTTCAAGGAGCTCAAAAACTGTGTTTCCACTTGGGATGTTACCTATAGCCTAAATTTTCCTTTGGCAGCCTGTGGCTGCACCATCCCCTCCTATGGGTTTGCTCAGCCTTGAGAAAAGGTGGCTCAGGGGAGACCTTATCACCATGTTCCAGTGCTTAAAGGGTGGCTACTCCCTTTTTACAAGGAGTCACATGGAAAACAGGAGGGGTAATGGGCACAGGTTACTCCTGGGAGATTCCAGCTGGGCACAGAGGAAAATTTTTCACGAGAGCCATCAGCCACTGGAATAATTTTCCCAGGGAAGTGGTGGATTCCCCAACACCGGACACTTTTAAGATTCGGCTGGACAGGGCACTGGGACATCTAGTCTAGGTCATGCTTTGTCTAGAAAGGTTGGATCAGGTGATCCTTGAGATCCCTTTCCAACCTTGCATTCTGTGATAGCATTTCAGCTTCTCCCAAGGCTTTCCAAGCAGTCGCTGCCACCAGACGAGTCGTTCCTCGGCCCGACGCCCCGCCATACCCTCCCAGCCGCACCAATCCCACCTCCGCAGCGAGCCCAGCGGCAGAACGGCCCTCCCGACGGCACGGGGCCGAGGGCGCATGGTGACAGTCAGGAAAACAAAACCAAAACGAACCCTTTCTGCTCGGAGCTGCTGTGCCGCCCCGCTTCACCCCCCTCCCCCAGGCCAAGGCCGCCGGGGCCTCCTCCTCCTCCTACTCACCACAGCGACGCGGGCGGGGCGGAGGCGCGGAGCGGAGGAGTGGAAGGAGGCGCGGAGGCCGGGCGCTGCCCACCGCAGCGCGGTGCCCAGAGGCAGCCCGCGAGAGACCAGCATGGCCGCAGGCAGGATGAGGGTGGCGGGCGGGAAACCGGGACGCCGCCAGGGTAGGGCCGCGCCTGCCCACGGAGCAACGGCAGGCCGCTGCGCCCTTGGCCGCGCCCCCTGCAGGCGGGGAGGGCGCCGCGCTGAGGCCTGCAGGCCCCTGGTCCTTCCCCTAACCTCATTTAGTAGTAATAACGTAGCGACAAACCAAAAAGAGTAAAAACTAAAAATGCACACACACACAAAAAATCCTTGGCACGTGTATTTAACACAAGCCTAGCACCACCTGCTCCCTTTTGCAAGTGAGAGGGGGTAGCCAAAAGGTGCGTGCAGCCTGCCCCAGGGGGAGCACACCAGGCCAAGGGCAACAAGGGGCTGCTGAGGCTACAACTGCGAACAGAAACAGGATAAATAAACCAACATACAGGGAGAGATTCTTTCTTTCTAGGATCTTGTGCAATAGTGTTTTGCTTTTAAAGACTAGAGAGAAAGATGAAATGCTAAACAGTGCTAAGGTTCATCACTGATAAATTTATTTGTGAAAAGTGAAAGCTGCTCTAATTTTTTGCCCCTCTTCTCCTTTATTAAGGAAACAAACCTACATATAAGACAGTCCGGTTGAAATACGTGTAGACATCTCTACTCTGCTCCCATGAGACCCCACGTGGAGTACTGTGTACAGTTCTGGTGTCCTCAACATAAAAAGGACATGGAACTGTTGGGATAAGTCCAGAGGAGGGCCACGAGGATGATCAGGGGACTGGAGCACTTCCTGTATGAAGACAGGCTGAGGAAGTTGGGGCTGTTCAGCCTGGAGAAGAGGAGGCTGCGTGGAGACCTCATAGCAGCCTTCCAGTATCTGAAGGGAGCTACAAGGATGCTGAAGAGGGACTATTCATTAGGGACTGTAGTGATAGGACAAGGGGTAATGGGTTAAAACTTAAACAGGGGAGATTTAGGTGAAATATAAGGAAGTTCTTTACTGTGAGAGTGGTACAAAAGCTCCATCCCTGGCAGTATTCAAGGCCAGGCTGGACAGAGCCTTGAGCACCTTGGCCCTGACCATGGCTGGGGGCTAGAAGTAGATGATCTTAAAGTCCTTTCCAACCCAAAGCATTCTATGATCTATGTATGATCAGCTCAAATCAAGCACTGGTTCAAAACCAAACCCCAGCCCCCCTGAGCCATTGTCTGACTCGGAAATTACGCCAGCAAGCACAAGGATCAAGCCAAACTTTGGACCAGGCTTAAACCCTGGTATATCATTACTCTTTCTATGAAGATGGTAGGGCACACTGGAAAGTTGGACTGACTTTCATGTGCATCATAAAATGTTCTGATTACCTAGAAGCTTGTAACAGCTGTGAAAAACTAGGGACTATGGTATTGTTTATTAAGATTTATGCTAAGCCTGATGTAAAGATTAGACAACAAAAAGAAAAGATAACCGTGGTCGCTTGTGCAGATTAAACCAGACACCGCTTGCGCAAGTTTTGAGGAAACATCTGCAAGTTTTGAGGAAATATCTGCAAGTTTTGAGGAAATATCTGCAAGATGTTCTAAAAAAACTGGCAGACATATGGGTGGGGGCAACTATTGCTTTGCTTAAGTGCTTTACTTGCATAAATTGACACCAAAATTACTTACAAACCGCAAGACGCTTACTAAGGGCTTTTGCAAAATAATTCTAAAAATTATTGCACAGCAAGTTGAAGACCATATATGGAAAAGGATATCTAAAGGTAACCGAGGAGGACTTCAAGCCTTCAGCCTCAAGCAACTGGGGCATGCGCAGAGTACTCCGTTGAAGATACGAATGCGGAACTGGAGGACTGATAAAAAGGGACTGTTAGAACTGTTCAGTACGGCAGTTGTCGGAGCGCAGACTCCCCTGTCGTCCAGCGCTGTCTTTGCTCATATTCTACTTGCTATAATTAATAAAATTTCAATTGGATTATGATCCGTTGTGGTCCTAATTTATAACACAGCTTAAGCCAAATGACTAATGCAACTAGAACATACCCTTATGTCATATATAACTGGTGCTACACTACCCCTCTCACGGCTCTTGTACGTTCTAAAATATATTTTGAGAAGCCTTGATAAACGTTTTGAGCATGAAGACTGTAACCCCAAAGCATGTTTTTATGTTTGTTATGTTTTATTTAAGTAGCAAGTGTAATTTTGTTTTACATACTGAAATTCTAGAAACTGACTATATATGTCTTTCTTCAGCAGTTTTTATTATTCATACCTCTCCTCTATTCCAGGAGAGGAAAGTGACTAGAAAACAAATCCAGAAGAACAGAATACACTGGAGATAAAAAAAGAAAAAATAGTATTTGCAGTATCCTCATTAAACAGAGCCCTTTCAACATGTGGCCTGAAAGTATTACAAGCATGGGTATTGTTCCTTGTATTCACGACCTCACTGTCATTACTTGCCAATTTCACACAAATTCACAAAACCCCAGGAAATCAACTGCTTCAGCTTTTAATATATTAAAAAAACTTTAAAAAACAAAACAAGGGCTTTAATCAGAAAAAGAAATATTTGTACCATGTTCTCTTAAAGTTTAAGTTACATTAAGTTTGTATTTTCCAAACAAATTTTTGCTACAGTATCTCATGGTAATTAAACCTCTGCAAAAGTTGTACAGTCCAGTAAATTTTCTCCCATATACATTGCTATGGATATATCTTTTATCCTCATTGTTGAAACTTCAGCAGATTTGGATGTTACAGAACTAGGAAAACAGTATTCCAGTAACACATAGGTATTAAAACCAAGTAAAACATTTAAGTTGAGAGCAGTCTGTAGACCTCCAGTAAAGAATGATTTTAAAACAGGATTAAAAAAAATAAAAGTCCAAAGTATGACAAGAGTGCATTACAAAACTCACAATACTTCACCTACATACAATGCATTTTTAATAAAGAATGCATTTTTTCCAGTCAGGCTTCTAACTTCACCTATAGAAGAACATTTTTTCTTATTGAAATCAGGAATAATAATATATATATAAAAAACAATTAAGAAATCAATGCTGTCGAGTTGTTATGGCCAAAGGGCACACCAAATACGCCATGGATGGCACTTCGTCTATCCTGCATTTCTCCAACTAACTCACATGTAACTCCATCCACACTGGAGCAGCTAAATTGTGCCACTATGAGGACCACTCATTCTCAGTGAATACCACTGCATAAAATTATTGTCTTGAGTCTTCTCCTTCTCACAGAATAACTAGGAACTTGAATTGTCTTTATGAACTTCTTGCATAAGATAATCGCTATCAGAATCCAAGTTTTCTTCATCTTCTGATGGTTCTTCTGCCAGACGTTTCATACCCCGCTGTTGTGACATGGCCAATGCATATTTAATATTGTAGATATTCCATTCACACCTGTAAAAATAAATAGGAACAAGTTAGAAATAAGATTCCATTTTCCTCTTAAAATAAAAACACCTCTAAAAGAAGATTATATCAAAAGTTCTAACACCAGACTAATATACCCCAATTACTCTACAGTTTTGTGCAGGGTTTTGATATAAACTTTTAAATTTAACAATACATACAGTTTTGAAACATCTTCAAAATGATGCTGGATGCTTTTCTGAAGGAACTGGATCATAGGGAGCAGCTTCACTGACCTTCAATGCAGAAAACATGCAATTTGCAGTGCAATTTATATGTACACATGGAAGTCTAGAACTTTTCTATACTCACAAAACTTTAACAAGCATACATTAACTTTTCAGCATGAACATTTTAAGACAACACTAAATAAACAAAAGCTCTTTGCTTTTGACTCAGCCTTCAATAATTATACTCAACACAAAATATTGCCAGAAACCACTTTTTTCGTAATGTAAAACTGCAGCTTGAAGAACTCTTTCTGCTCAATGTAGTGATAACAGTTCCTTCCAGTTACTACAATACTTTCTTAACAAGGAACAGTTTGTTTTAAATTGTCGTCCTCTTCTACTTCAAGAGTAACAAAAGGAGAATAGATGTTCCAGTCATTTAAGTAACTAAAACATGAATACCCATGTTGAAGCAAGGAAAGCGTTAAACAATGCACTGTTTCTTTTAACCTGCAAGACTCCTTCTCGTATTACTTCTCAGTTATTTTAAATTTGTAAATTTGCCTACTTTTTGTTCCTGAAAGTCTATAAACTCTATATTTTGGGTTGGCTGAATGTAATTCACAGACAAGGCCCATATAATTATAAAAAACTATGTAGAAAAGCAGAGTACTAACAAGCTAAGAGTGCATGCTATAATCATAAGCCTATAAAAATGCAGTCCATACCTGCACATTATCTTTTCATTACAATTAATATGCATAATTGTTTAAAAATGCAATTTCTAAAATCCTACCATCACTCTTGAAATCTTTATGTGCTTTTAGGCTAAGCAAGTTATGCTAAATTTTACCTGTAATAGCTGCAAAACACTTTTTGCAATTTATCCTCAAAATTCCTATTATGCATTCTAATTCTATTATACACACTTGTTAGAATCATAGAATCATTCAGGTTGGAAAAGACCTTTAAGATCATCAAGTTCAAACTGTAACTTTTACCATTAGTAAAGAAGTTGTAAAAATTAAGTAGTTTTAATTATTGTCTATGCATTGTCTAGAATGTCAGCAAACATTAAGTACAAATACTAAGCTGACAGGTAAACCAATTTTAAAATGCTTGTGTTTTAACTTCCACAAGATCTCACCTTGTTTTCAGTTTCTGTCCATGCAGCATGAGCAACTTATGAGCCCAAATAAGATAGAACTCTAAATGACAAGATATCTCAAATGCAGAGGCCAGGAACTCCAATACCTTCTCCACGTATAGGTCTGGGAGTGATGAGCAGACAACATCAACTGCGCAAAAAGGAAAAAAGCCCATAGCCAAAGTTGAATAACGTGAAAGAGACCACAGTAAAGCATGAGGAAGGGAAAAAACCAAACAAAACACCACCCCCCCCAACAAAGAAACAAACAAAAACGAACAAAAACAAAGGAAAGAAAAAGTCCGTCTTGATTGCATTTCAAGGTACCTGTCTTTGAGCTTTCCAATCACTACTGTATTTAAAAGCAAGAATGTAACACCCTGCCCTTCCTCGCCTCCAAGTTCTTCCTCTTAACAGAATACTCTTCCCGCATCAGCTCTCCTTTAGAACTTTTACCCTCTCCTCCTCTTTCAGTGTAACTACACTTTACTGAGTATGTCAGTAAAGGGGGGTTGGACTAGGTAACTACTGAAGGATCTCTCCAACCCTAACCCTTCTGTGATTCTATGATTCTGGAACTTCAATTCTGTTTCTGTCTTCTAACACCTGTTAGGCACTTGAAGGCAGTAAAAATATTGCCCTTTTCTTTTGAAGACTGGACAAACTCAACTCTCTTAAGCCTCTCCTCACCTGTCATGCACTCTGGCCCTCTAATAATTTTCCAAGCCCCCCCACCAGATGCTCCAGAGTATCAACGTCTTTCTTGTACGGTCAAGTCCAAAGCACAGGGCTCCTGATGTGGCCTCACAAATGCTCAACAGAGAAGACTAATCGCTTCCCTCCAACTGTTGACTACATCCTTGAGCTACAGCCCAGTATCTGGTTATCTGTCAGCACAGTTATATGCTAATACATGAGCATGCTGCAAATTGGTAAAAATTTGCACAGTATTGGTAAAATTGGTAAATTTACACAAACTGGTAAAATTTACACAGTTACATGCTAATACATAAGCATGCTGTAAATTGGTAAAATTAAATTAAAACACTGCACTAAAAAGTTGTGGTGTTTCTTCTGGGGTTTTTTTGGTTGGTTGGTTTTTGCCCTTTTTTTTTTTTAATAAAATATTATACTTCTCCCCTCCAGCTCCCCAAGAGCTAAACTTTGCCCTTTACAGCTCAACTTATTTAGCTTACACATCTCTGCTTACAGAGATTTTAATTTAACGGAAGATCTACTCACCTTCATCACTAGGTACAGCCTCTATGACCTCCTGAATTAGTTTTTTTTCATTCAGCTTGAAGGCCATGACAATAGCCTTAGTGTATTCCTTTTGATGCAGTGTTTTTCGTATATTGCTGGGTGTGACATCAATATCTAGCTCAAAAGGATCAAAAATTAGCCCAGAGTCCAGTGAATAGACAAGGAGACCCTCTGTGGTGGTGGCTGCCCAACTTCGTCCTAGAAGAGAAGTCAACAATATTTAAGAACAAAGCTGAGTTTCCTAGGAAAGAAACAAAAGAGTAATGATAAACAGGTGACTCTTCATTATTTACAAGAAGTGGGGGTAAGACTGAAAGCCATGCATCATTGATGGACCTGTCAGCAATGACAATACTTGTAAAAAATGATGTACATTGATGATGATGCTGAAAGTGATGTAGGCTTCCGTTTCCCAATTATCCACTATGTGGGAAACTAGCCTACAAACCTAGCAGCACTGTGTAACATCTAGACACCATCTCCAAGCCATTTGTACTTCATTATTACTCATCCAATACTCTATTTTTTTTTGCTAATATCAAATGAAAAGAATAAGCTTATATTTATTGTTAATACTCACCTGTAGGAGAGAATCGTAGGCAAGTCACTCTTATTTCCGGTTTAAAATGTCGATAACTCATGTCACCTAAAAGAGAAGTTTAAAAGTGATTTAAGATATTCACCGAAGTTCCCAGTCTAGCTATCAACTCTAACTGTTATCATTATGCTGATAAATAATGCAGAACATGCCAAAACTTGGCAGAGTTAAAGACAAGGTAAGTGAAAGTCCACATCCAAGAGATCCTATAGCTGAATCGGTGGGACTGAATTCTGCTCTTTGAAAATTAAATCAACACTGCCAGGTTCCATACCCAGGGGACCTCCTGTTTCCTGCTGCTGTTACTATGCAAAAGGAACCACCCATCCATCACCTGAACACTCGTGTAACAGATTCCTGCAGCTACAGAACATTCAGGTAATTTTAACTTTAAAACTGAGCTGAACAATTTAAACCATTCTTATCTGGTATCAAGCCTATGTCAAAGGTTTTGATCCACAAAAAACTAGTAAGAAGACAGCAAAACCAAAAACCATACCTCTTTTTACTCCAGGAAGGGGAATGGCAACACCATCTTCATCTCCAGCTCCTCCATCAATCAGAGCCATGCTGCCAAATTCAGTCATTTTTCTCCGATCTAAGTATTCCTAGAAAAATATGTAAGTTCCACATCCACTGCACTGAAACTCCTCTCAAACACCTATATTAACTGAAAATTCTTCCTAACATTTAAGAGTCATCTAGTAATTATTTTGCTGCACTTTCTTCCAAATTCATGGAGAAACTGCCCTATCTCACACCACCAGGCAACAGCATCCAACCACAGATGAGAATCAGGCTGCTTTGCTCGTAAGGCCTCAGAACAGCACAACTCAGTTTGGACTGTGGTTTCACATTATTATAATGTTGTTCTACTTAAGAGATACAGTATTTCCTCAGATGCAGCCCTATTCTTCTTCCCCTTCAGGTTCCATAACTGCATCATGCTAATGGAAAGGCTGACAGCTATGCAAATGTGTTAGGGACCTCCCTGCTCTCCGTTTTAAAACATCCATTCCCTCCAGGACTCTTTTCTAGCGGTCTGATTTCCGATATCCTTTTAAGCCACATGTTGAGATACACTACCACAAAAGAGGGCAGCAGAGCAACAAACGCTGCTCCACTCTTGTTAAAAAAAAAAAATATATACTTGGAACCACAGTCAAATACAGCCTGACATGAACACTGGAATAACCCTCATTCTTCCAGACAAGGGGATGTCAAAAAGGGTTACCAGAATTTTGTTCTTTCTGATGCTTTTCATCACTCACTTTAAAGGAACTTAAATTTTGCTTTTGGCAATATTCAGAAACCCAGTTTGTAAAGCTCAGTGATGCTGTTCTGTGTCCAAAATAAAATCCTTCATTTCTTTGCTAATACAAGCAACTGACACCCAGGGAAAGTTACAAAATATTGATAATTTAAATTTTCTCTTCAATTTTAAGTTAAGTGCCAACTGACTTAACTTGCTTAAGAGTTCTGCTCATTCAGTACAAACACTGCAATATGACAAGACTTTAGTAGTTAGCTGAATGTCAGGAATTAATTTTAATTTTGTTTTCTGTATAATATTTCCTTACTACTCTCCTGCACAAAACTAAGAAAATAGACCTCTGCTTATCAAAACATTCATGAATCCCACACAGTGAGATGTTAACACCAAAACCAAAGGGGTGGGGGAGTGAAAAAACCTGACTCCTGCGGTCACATACCTCCATTGCATCTAAAGAAAAGTTGCATGAAATTTCAAATTTTTTCATGAGAATCTGCTCCTTGACATTATATATACAGACAAATTTTGACAATCCACCTGCCAGAATAGATTGACCATCTGCTGAGTAACACAGAGTAGTAAAAGATCTAGTAGAAAAAGAGAAAGTAGTTAATTTCACTGCCACATTTGAGCTGGAAGACACAAAAGAATAACCATTTCATAGGAAAAGTGAAGATCTTCACTCACACAACATGTACTTGACATACAAAATCATTTACCACAAACAAGTACTTGGTGCTTTACTAAGAATTGCAAATAATTCAGAACTTCAACAGCTTTCTGAAGTACTTCCATACTTCTGATTCGGAGTGTCAGCTCAATGAATGAGCTCTCAACTACACCCTATACTATGAACAGTCAGAAAAGCTAGAGAAAAAACAAATGATATGTTTTAAAGAGAGGGTTGAGAGCTCATTAAAAAAAAAAGAACAGGAAAAAAGTCATTGTTTCCATTTTGTTTTGAGTGGGAGCAATACAGGGAGAAAAAAAAGAAAAGGTTCAAGGGAAAAAGAATGAAACATGACTTCTATATTAGACTTTTTGAGAATACACAACTTGCCTTTCAACATTACTTCACATGCATAGTAGCATGTGTAATAAATCCCACAGCATATAGGACTTTTTAAAAAAAAAATAACAGCTTCTAGACACTAATTACATATTAGTGCCTACATAGCAAGATACACACTTAAAAACCTACCACATTTAGCAAGGGAACAACTCGGAATGAGAAGCTCAGTATTATGCTGGCAACCCACGTTTATAACTGACAGATCTGCTCAGTAGGTGGACAAAGCAGAAGACAAGAAGGATCCATCCAGATGTCAAGTCAGGCAGTTGTTTAAAATCCAACATCAGAATAAAAATATTTGGACAGCAGATGTACTTCAAATGTTCAAACAACTCAAAAGGCACCTCTTTTCACTGCAGTCTCATTTACTTACTTTCCCTTGGCTGATTGTTTGGCAGTTATTTTGTCAAGCTCCTTCCTTCCCATCTGGAGGTCATGCCTTCCCTCAATTGAGCCAGTTTGCACTGCACTTTCATGATCCCAAAATGTTATCTGTCCATTCAAAGCAGCAACTGCAAGCTCCTTGCCATCAGGACGGAAAGCAACAACAAGAACTGCAAAGAATTCGATCAATAGTTCAAAATGCTGTCAGATATTTTTGAAATAAAATACACTATATTTTTCTAGGATCTTAACTACTAGAAAAAGATTCAGAGTAACAAGCATGACTACTTTTTCTCTGGACAACATGCAAATGTTTAGCTAGTTATAAAGCTAAATCCAGTATTAAATCAAAAATATTTCTTGCACTGTTAACTAAATACTACAGAGAACTATCTCAACTTTTGGTTTTCATTACCAAGAATAAGTGTCTATATTTGCCTTGTTCATTCTTGAAATATTTTAAATAGTATTTTTATATTTGATAAAAGATGAAGTAAAGGTTACCATCTGAGTTCAATATAAATGTCTCCTTAGTTCTCCAGCTTTCTAACATATCCCATAACTTGACAGTTTTATCCCAAGAGGCACTAGCTAGAACACACTTCATTGGGTTAAAGGACAAACTGCTGATGGGGCCCTCATGACCTGATAAGACCTAATAAAAGAAAAATGATAACATGGAATTAGGTGAAAGAAACAAATTAACGTAGCCATTCCGTAAACTCTAAATATAGCAATGAAACCATGCCTGACTTGTCCACACATGCTTGAGTTCGCTTTTGCACATGTGTCATGATGCATACCAGTGATTCCCAACTTTTAATTTTCACAAGTTTTTGGATTTTTTAAAATCACTGAAGTACAACCATTGCATAGACCTCTGCAACCATTCTTATGCATGCACATAGGCTCTTTAGAGACCAAGACTTAGGAATACAGTGGGCTTCTCCCACCCCCACGTCAGAACAGTCAGATCAGCTGTGAAAAAGCAAGTCATTGCTCTGATAATTCATTGTGTCTTGCATCTGAAAATATTAAAAAAAAACGCTAGTAAAAACTGTGAATAAGAGTAATACAGATTTTTATAGCATGGAGCTCCTGCTCCTCTCAAAAGAAATCAAGGAAAGAAACTAAAAGCTCTGGAGATGCACTCAAGTATATGCTGAGGTGCTACAGTGATCAGTATTCAATAGCTATGCCAAATTAAATACCTAAATTGCTTAGTTCATCTACTTGTACAAGATGTACAATAATGCTTAAGAATTAAAAACAGCAAGTGAGTTTGATTTGCTCAGAAGTACCATGCCCTTGCTTTATTATATCTACTCTGAACACAATGCTTTTCAAACTAGCAGCAAGACAGTGGGTTATTTCTCACCCTACACAAGAAAAATCTTCTACACAAGAAATTGTGCCCTGTTTTGCTCCAGCAAAACTGTCCATGAAATCTGTATCAAAGTCTTAGGACAGCAGCTAAAATTTTTTCATTACTTGGAAAAAAAAAAAACAACAAACAAACAAAAAAAAACCAAACCAAAAACATGTAGAAAATAGTATCTCTGAAGAGCTACTGGAGGATCTCATGTCCATGTGTTAGCTCAGCAATACCGGTGTTACTTCATCAGCTAGAAAGAGCTCATTACTCCAAAATTCTAAAAACATTTTCCCCACAAAAATCCAGTATAGCCTCCATGCAACAATCAAAAATTGCCGACAGTAACATAATGCAGCTCCAGTTCTCAAATATAACAAAACAATGTTGTATTAAAAACCTCCAATGAATCCCAAAGTTACTTAGGATCATCACAATGTATATTACGTGTTAAATTCAAGCCCTCCAACACTGTAGGTCCTTACATCTAGCAGCCTCCCACTCTGCATTGACCAGATGAATATTTCAAAGGAATCCTGGGAACCAGCTGACACAATCTCGCCACTGGAGTCCACGGCTAAACAAGAGAACTGACTTGGTCGTGGAGATGTAAAGGTACGGAAATTGCGGTATCTGTGGTAAATGTGAAAATTATGAAAATGTTTCAGGTAGATTTAAACATGTGATTTACAAACTTCCTTGAAAAAGTATTTCCTTTTACTTGTAAAGTCTTTTAAGCTATCTATGGAAAAAATATTATTTGTATAAAATTAGATGCAATGCCTCAGCACAATTCTATGATTCAAAAAAGGTATTAACAACTTTGCAGAAATAGCAGCCAGAAATACGCAAACAGAAGAGCTTTCTTCTACTACACAACATACGTCCATTCTTTAGGAAGCACAGGCTCATTTACACATCTAGTTCTGTATACAGTTATATTAAAACAGCTTCATCACTAAAATGATAGCAAGCATTCTGTTATTCTGGCTGTCTTCTCCCTCTTTGAGTAGTAGGAATGATAAAATTCCTAATTACTAAATATGAAGCAAGAGCGTTGTCATGGTTTAAGCCCAGCTGTAAATCAGACCACACAGTCTCTCTCTCTCACTCTCCCCCTTCCCCTCCCACCCTTTCCCCCACCCCACTCCCAGAAGGATGGGGAGGAGAATCTAAAGAGCTTAACTCCCACAGGTTGAGATAAGAGCAGTCCAGTAACTAAGGTATAACACAAACCACTACTGCTACCACTAATAACAATAATGATAAGGGAAATAACAAGGGAAGAGAATACAACCGCTCACCACCCACCAACCGATATCCACCCCAACCCCAGAAGTGATCTCCCTTCCAGGTAACTGCCCCCAGTTCCACATCCTGGGCATGACGTGCTGTGGCATAGAATATCTCTTTGGCTAGTTTGGGTCAGGTGTTGTGTCTTTGCTTCCTCCTGGCTTCCCCTCCTTCCTGGCAGAGCATGAGACTCAGAAAGTCCTTGGTCAGGCTAAACACCACTTAGCAACAACTAAAGGCTACATGACACACAAAAGGTTTTATGAAGAATTACCTGTGTAGATCAAAAGCACGCACTGTTCCATCTAGGGAAGCACTCAAAATGACATAACCATTGGAAGTAAAAGTTACAGCAGTCACACCACTGGTATGTTCTGTGAACGTGACAAAACAGAAGCTACTTGAAGTGTTCCACACTTTCACCTGCACGAAAGAAAAGCTTTATCAGAATTTCCATAACCAGTTCAGACAGAACGTAAAGGTAAGGTAGCAGAAGAATAAAGAAGTCAATCTTAGAACTCTGCAATAGCATAAAGGATTTTCAAAACCATTGGTAAGGAATTCTGTACAAGTGAGACAAACAGGCCACATCTTATCATTAAACCCCTGAAGATACACACACAACATAAAAATTTAAGTGGAGATACACAAAAAAAAATTTTGAAACAAGGTTAGTTTTCTTGGAAAGCTGTAGCACTTATTGAGCACTTTCAGCTCCCAAGCTTCATACTGTCTAATCAAGTGTCAAATTCAAAACCAACTGCAAAGCCATTCCAGAAGTTACAATTGATATTAGCTTTTTTTTTTTTCCCTTGAAGAAAGATGTTACGCTTTTAACTACATGCAGTTTGAGACTTCTGGGATTTGGCCAATTTAGTATCCAAATGGCAGAAACCATGAAGTGGCAGGTCTTTTTCTGACATTCACAAGTTTTGATAGAAAATAAGATACTATCTTTGTCCCAGTTACCTGCCAAGAGACTGTGGGATTACACTACAAAACACCTTTAGAAAACCAATAAAGGTATCTGTCATTGCAGTACAAGTCATTCATAAGAAGCTAATTTTTCTTTAAAGAACCCCAAGCTTCTGCAATGGTACATTTCAGAAAAATCTCTTTAGGGATTGCAATTTTATAAATAATTCTAATTGATTTCACATCAAAACCAATTATTAAAAGGACATGAATTTGGGTGAAGTTCATTCATTCCAAAATCTCATGGAATCACTATGAGCATACATAAGTTAACAGTTAATGAATTAGATCTTTTTGTGTTTATGGCGATTGCCATCTATAATGATTAAAAAATCATTAGCTAAATAGCGTAAGTGATGCAATCTGTAGAGGATACCAGTAATAATAAATCAAAATATATATATGTTCAAGAGAAAAATCAGAACACTTGAGGAGAAAAAAATTTGACTTTATATTAAGAAAAACCACGTATTAATTTACAGTAAAGGAGCTCTTCAGATAAATTGGAAATTCAAGGTCTTTACTATGTTATTAAGATTCAAGTTGGTATCTCATTACTACTGCCTCACTTACTTTCCCATCCTCCCCTCCAGTTACAATGTATTGTCCATCTGGAGAATATGCTAATGAAACCATGCTGTTGAAATGTCCCTGCTGCTTCAGCACATAGGACTCGCTTTGCCATTCCCACACCAGGAGCTGACCCAAACCTGTAAATGCAGGAGAAGGATTAACCAGAATTACAAATACAATGACCCTGCAAATGCAAGCATAATGTTTAGATACAGACAGGCTGCATTATGCATCTATCAATACTAACAAAAGCCCTTTTCCTTTCATAAGTTCAAGGCAACTTTCCTCAAAAAGCAGGAGCTGTTACTTGCATTAACATTCTCAATTCTACAACAGCAATGCCATCAACTAAATGATAAATTAGATGGAAAGAAAAGTAGGGCTGCACATACAGGTATAATCTTGATTACCATGCAAACCATTATGGACTGGGTAGGAATGCTGGAACATACAGGAAGCTTTGAAGAATGACGTGTGCAACAAGTAGCAAAGGAAGAGAGACTGTGTGCAGAACAAAAGCATATTATAAATTACAAAGGCTATGGGCTTTATCATGATTCTGCTAGAGTTTTCATACATGACACATTTTGTTTTGGTTTGGGTTTTTTTTGCCTTTGACAACACAACACTTTCCTGAATCACAAGAATTCTGTAAGGAGAAACTGATTAGGGATACTTGCTTTACTATATCTAGACACTACAGAGATGAGACTATAAATTATTAAGAAAACTAACATTGGGGGTAAGATGAGTAAGAGGAATTAGGGCTTGCATGCCCACAACATTCCTCATTTTTCCATGAATACAGACCAAAAAAATTGACAAACCTGAACATCCAAAGGCAATCCAGTCACCAGTACAGTTGATAGAAACAGAAGCTATCCTTTGGTCTGAAATACTGAAGAGAGAATCACTCAATAAACAAATTTGTGCTTTCATGCCTTGTGTGATAAAGCTTCAAATGTGGGGTTTATTACCTGTGTTCAAGCAAGTTCTTTGATTACTGAACTGTATTACTGTACTACTGTACTGTATTACTGTAATACTCTGTATTACTGTAACATCAAAAACCTCATACAAATTCTTGCCTTGTTATATTCAAAAACATCAAACAGGCAATACTGCCTTATTCGGAATGAAGACAGAATATCCACACGCCAAACAAAGATGTACTTGCCAGCACAAACTCCCCACATTCAAGAAAAAGACAAAAAATATTTTTTAAGCAGGGACATTATGCATTCTTTAGCATCACAGAGCAATGGAAAACATTTTTTTTTTAACTTAGAGACAATTTACAGATATTACATATGCAGAACTTCCCCCTTTCCTCCAGTATTGTCTTTATTTTCTACAAAGAAGCTGAGAACAAAGTTCACAATATTAAAGAAACCTATAGCCAACAACTAATATGCAGGAGTTCCTCAAACTCTTCCATAACAAGCTATGGAATGCAGCTGTATGGTATTTATTAGGTATGCCTTACTCTGATTCTGCCTTTCCAGAAATCACAATACTAAACAGACACTCTTGTTTTAAGATTTTTGTGCTCCGATTATTCACCCTTCAGTATTAAACATGGTTATTTCTCAAATAAGAAACCTCCCTAAAAACATATCACCGACACAAAACCAAACAAACCCAAAACCCAACAACCTGAAACCTCACCTCAACGAGTGGATCAGATTGAAATCTGGAAGCTCATGGAGATGAAAGATTCCAGAGGCAAAACCAGTGACTAAAAGGTGTGTTTTCTTGTGATAGGCT